>NW_021604604.1:1671935-1704457 GCF_004785775.1 Grammomys surdaster
AAAAAAATACAGAAATATTTTATGTTTTTGTTTAAGCCCAGGTATGGGGGTATAGGGCTGCTGCAGATTGTCTGTAGCAGCTGACTATGATTTGCCTCATGCTCTAGCAGAAGGGTAGTTTTGCTAGCTGCTGATACTTTCTGTGACTGTGTGACATTTGGAATTCTGGGAACTTTTCAAAAGCTATATAAATACTAGAGCTCTGAGAGGTGGAATGGGAGGCTGTTGGTCATTTAGGGAGTTTATTTGAAGTCTGTTAGTAACTGTCATCAAAGAAGAAATGAAAGGAAAAAAATAGATTCAGGGATTTTCCTAATTCTTCTCTCCTATCTATCTGGGATTTTTTTCCTTTTATGGGATGAAAGGAGTTGGGATATTAAGGGGAGGAAAAGAACCCACAAAGTAGCAAAGATCTGCTGCACTTCTTGTTCACATTTTTTTTTTCTAAAAGTAACAAGAAGCAGCTGGCCTGCTACAATGTTCTGTATTCCGGTACAACAGTTCCCTTGCAAGGGTAGACAGGTACATGGATGTCCTTCTGTGGCAGTTTTGGCAGGAAATAACAAAGGTTAGCAGCTTTCTTGGCTACCCTCAGATCTTTCCTGTATACTACTGCAGTCAGTGACTATTAAGAAAACACATTTTTCTAAGATACAGAAATCTTGACTTCAGTACGATTCTGTTCCAATGATGTGAAGTGGACAGAGTCCTGAAGTGACAGGATAATAGAAGTTTGCTATTGAGTGCTGAAGGCCTCCTAGTGACCAATGGAGTTGTCCAACACATAGTTCCTTTTAAGTAAGTCAAAAAAGCAATGTGAAACAGAGCACCCCCAAAGCAGTCTGCATTTCCTCTTATTTCTTTGCTTTTCGGAGGCCAACAAAAAGGACAAACCTTAATCTTGTGCAATTCCCACCCATGAGCTGTGCTTTTTTGGACTATGGAAGGTTTCTTTTATCTTATTGGCTTTGAGAAGACAGTCCATTTTTTTTTCCTGGGTAAGCCAGCAGGCTTCAGGCCCAGTGCTCCCTGGAGACCACATGTGGTTTACTCTGGACAAATACTTTGAAACAAATTCCTGGCTTTCCTTCAGGATTACGGAGCTGACAGGCAGCTGCCACCCACATAGAAAGATGATGTCCGGTGCTGGCTAACGTAGGAACCCTGAGGGTATAGATGGTATAAACCACAAGCCTTGTGAGTTGGCCCTCAAATTACAACTCTCCCAGAATTTGGATGGTCACTTCACTGGTCTGTCACCCTACAGTTGCTCTTCTATAAGTCACACAAAGATATTTTTTAACTGCTTCGACACACCCTGTTGGATATTAAAATACAGTAATAAATCCTAAAAGACTCTGTTTCCTACAGGTATATTTTATAACCTAAAAACTACAGAGCAAAATTAGCCAAGATTCTTAGTCTTCAAATTTTCTACTTATTTCAGCATAAGCCAAATAAGATAGTGGCAACTGATTTTTTTTTTTAATTTTAAGAAGCTTTTTTTAAAAGGTCAGAGAAAAAAATAAGAATATAATCCAAGGCTTTTTAAACTTGATCTGAATTGCAGAAGACACTCTGTGTGAGCCTCCTATGGTCCCAGTGTCATCTTAGGACTGTTAGTTGGACCTGCTACTGAGTTTTCATACAGCATTTTCCTTCCTTCCTTTCAATTCTTCCTTCTTCTCTCCCTTTCTTGTTCTCCTCCTACCTAAGCTTCTTTTTTTCTTAAAGTAAAAGCATTTTCCATCAAGTAGAATGTATTGTAATGACTCATTTGACGATCTTCATAGTGCACACATCAAGACTAATTTTCTTTTTAAAACGTTTTAACTATTATTAACCTGCTAAAGTCTTACTCTAAAGCTCACAGCAGAGTTCAAGGGCTCAGGTTCATTAGTCCATTTCATAGAAAATGAGTTTTAAAGGTAGTGTACTTATTAGTATGGAGGGGATCTTAAGGAGTTTGAGTTTGGGCTCGAGAGATGGCTCAGTAGTTAAGAGCACTTAACTGCTTCCAAAGGTCCTGAGTTCAATTCCCAGCAACCACATGGTGGCTCACAATCATCTGAAATGGGATCCAATTCCCTCTTCTAGTGTATCTGAAGATAGCAACAATGTACTCACATATATTAAATACGTAAATAACTAAATAAATAAATAGATAAATCTTTTTTTAAAACTGGGGAGTTTGAGTTATTCAGGCTGCTGCATTGTGTCCCACTTGCTTTTCTACAGAGGGTCCTAGGTACTCCTCCTTTGTCTATTGGTCTTTTTTGCATATCTGTACACCATTAAATCTGAAACATCATTATAGTAAAAAGTAGCTATTTCACATACCACAAAGGAAGAATGTTCTAGCAAAACATCACAATGCTTTCTTAGCTCTTTGAGTTTTTACTTTATATTTGTTGCAAATGCTCATTTCAACTTAAGACAGCTTGTCTTCCTATATTATTGTGTGAGCCTGGAAGGTTACATGACGTTATATGTTTACATCAACAGGGGCTGCATCTCTCCCTGCACTCCTCAGAACCATCAGTATCAGTATTTTAGCACTTGTTACATGCCAGCCAATGTGTTGGTGACATAGCTTGCCACATGAAAGACTCCTGCATCAGTTCTGTGATTTCTTCTCAAGTTGCTTTATCTCCTCTACAATTTGATGATACTGGGGGTTCCTCCCTCAACAACCATTTCCTTAATTAACATCAAATTTTGTCCGTGAGAAAATTTCATCTCAAGAATGAGTAGTCATACAGCCTTTTGAATAACATTTTAAATGTCAGTCAAATTCAGTATGAACAGAGCCAGTCATTGACAAAACAGTCAAAGGAATAATGACCAAGTTCACCCATGTGCAACAAATGTCACAGACATCACAGTTGCCATCTTGACAGGGACTGTGAGACATGACCAAATCAAAACCAGCTTCACTTCATACATACTCAAGTAAGAGATCTGGACATTTTCTACTGATTTATTTACTTACTTATTTTAGTGATACTAAGGATTGAGCCCAGGACATTGGGCATCCTATCACTAAGATTAATACACAGTTTTTTCTTCCTCCCTGCCCCCTATATTTTGTACTTTTCATTTTGAAACAGACATTAGTAATTCATCCAACCTTTTCTTGAAATTGTGGAGTAGCTGGTCTTTGCTACCTTGTGAGTTCTTCTTTTTCCCACCCTTTAACCCCCTACCTCCTTTCACCCCCTATCACTAGATAGGAGAGAAGGAAGAATGAAGGAGAGAGAGGGAAAGGATCCTTGCATCTGAATTCTTTCTTGTTTATTCTTTGAACATGACTACTAACAAACTGCAACCAACCTCCCTAAACAAGCAACAACCACAAACCCCACCTATCAGGGCCCTGGCATTTATCTACCCTCTGAAAAGTTCCAGAATTCCAAATGTCACACAGAAAACTATCTGCATCTGCCAGAACCATGCCTCGCAGCCACTGTGAAGCAGTTCCAGATCCCCACACCTGGGATTAAAATGAAAACATTTTCTTATAATATTTCTGTGGGTTTTTTAAGAAAACAAAATTTCAAAATTGTCACTACATGTGGTCTTCCAGTATAAGCTTCCCAAGTAGCTGGGATCCCAGGCCTGTGCCACCATGCTCAGCTGAGACTGCACATCATAAGGGAAATGAAAACTTGGCCCAAAATTGGGCAGTGGGACACATCTGTGATCCCAGCATTCAGGAAGCTGACATAGGAGGACCAATACACATTTCAGGCCAGTCTACATCATGAGACCCTGCCTCAAAAATACAAAGCCAACACAGAAACACCTTGCTCAAAGCCTTCCAAAGTGGAACTCTATTTGACACCTTGACTTGTTCCCAAAGCCTGCAATACATTGCACCATGCTCTCGTCTTCAAAGCAAGTCCTATGAGCCATGGTAGGAGAGTCCTCTGATGCAATTTAGTGGATAGGGCACTCTGAGAACTGGGGTGACAGGAACTTAGGGCTGAATAAGACACCGTGAGGCTTCTTTAGTCCTGGGTTAGGTGAGTTCTGATTTGAATCTTGTGAAGTGAAGTATCTTCCCTTCTCCTCAGAGCTAATGCTGGCTTATTTCAGAAAGTGTTGGAATATGCAATCAGATAGATTTGACTCCCAACCAATGTGCAATTTGTGTAGCTTAGACATCAGAATGGAAATTTACTATAAGGATTATCTTTCCATTCAATGGAGGAAGGTTTTGTTTCTATAGTAACTGTTCTAGACCCACGTATACTTACATACTGACTATACTTCTGAAGTATGCAGCCCGTCCTTATGGGAGGACACATCATCTTAAAAGAACTTTTTGCCTTTCAATAAACATTGAAATTTTTTTATCCTTTTCACCTGATTTCAGAATAAAATAAAACTTTGTTTGTAAGAATTGCTAAGGAAGAGTTTCTGGAAATGAGAACCTGGAGTGACTCGGCCTTTTGCAGCTGTCATGGGAGAGTAGCTACTTGGTCCCCAAGTGGTTTCTGGGAACATACGCCCGGTCTCTGCATAGCTGTATTTCTCTCAGACTCTATTTTCCAAGCATCATCGTGTTTGCTGTGTTTGGGACGTTGCTATGCAAAACACTATAAAATAGTAGGTTTTTTTTTTCCTGAGGCAATCAAGAGCTGAGCAGATGCGAGTTTAGGATGATACAACCATTTCTTGGAACAGCTTTAGAGATCCTTCGGGAATGGTGTAAGAATGTTCATGATAAGAAGGGATAAATGCTTAAATTGTCATTCCACATCACCAAGGTCACGTGCCAGCAGCTTTGAAGCTATTGACACCATATAAGCAGCAGTTTCAAAAACTGCTCTCACTTGGATTTTTGCAAACAAAGACGTTCTCTATTTTCTTCTTCAAACTCATAATCTCCATGGGCTAGTCCCTTTACAAATCACATGGTACAACCTTATTAAAGCAACAAAACAAATGAACTAAGACTACAACATGTGATATTTATTCTTAAAGGGTCATTGCTTTGTTTTTCACATTATCTTGCTTCTACCCATGAATGTTAATTCCAGTTTTACTAATAAAGATGTATGGATGCTGTGGTTATTTGATAGACCTGTTCAAGAACAACTGTGAGATGTGTTCACTATCTCCTGAGCAAACATCGTTTGCAGACTCTAAAATTCAGTGTCTCCACAACCACAGAGACAGCATCAGCATCCTTAAGATCTGGAGTGAGGGCTGGACAGTGACTCAGTGAGTAAAAAGACTGTCTGAACCAGCATAAGGATCTGAGTTCAAATCCTCAGCACCCACATAAAAAGTAGGGTGTGGCCCCATGTGAGCCTGTTGTCTTAGCACCCTGAAGGAGTGAAGACAGGAGCATCACTGGAACTTGCTAGCTAGCTAGTCTTCACACTAGCTCCAGATTCAATGAGAAACCTTCTTTCAGCATTATAAAGAAGTGACAGAGCAGGATACCTGGTGCCTTTCTTGACATCTGTGATATTTTTACAATCATGCACACACACCTATGCGTATATCACACACAATAGAAAGGCAGAAAGAGACAAAGTGTAGTCATTTATAAGTTCAGTTCGGTGCCTGCAAAGGTTATTAGCAATTGTCTCCAGAAGTCCTAAGTAAGATATGAGATGTTCAGGTGTATAGAGAGAATATCTCTATGGCATGCGCAGGAAATAGAAGATAGGACATGTGAGAGGCAGAAAGAATTCTGGGACAGAGCCAGGCAGGAAGATGCACCTGAAAAGATGTGAGGAGACAGACAGTACCTGAGCATTAACCAGCAAGTGGCAGAATGTAGGTTAAATAAATGGGATATTTTAAGTTATATCAGGTTAGAGTAGACCCTAGCTATACGGCCAAGTTATTTGTAAATGTATTTTGAGTCTGGGTCTTATTCCTAGGAGCATGGGTCTGGGAGGAAAAACTGGACAAACTTCTACACAGGTAGTGTGTGTCTTCAAGCCTGCATACCTTTATCCTCTACTACAGCATCCAGCATCCCAGCATCAAACCTCATAAAATACTACTGGATTCAGTCATTCATGTGAGTTGATTGGCCCCAGACAGAGTCAGAGACAAATAAAAGAACAGAGACCATGTAGGGGGCTGACAAAAGTCACAGATGCACAGTCACATTGGACAAGGCAGATGTATGACACCAAGAGAGGATTTTAAGACAACAAAAGATACCCAAGGACACACTGGCCCCGTGATGACAGGAGGCATCTGCCTCTGCATGAAGGGGAATGGTTGTAAGTGTGGAGGGCTTTTCTTGCTTCCTAGTGTTGCCACATTCACCCCACAGAGCAACCTCTACTCTACTTTCTCTCTGCCAGCCCTGAAAAAGAACTCACACAAGAAACGAAAGAAGAGGGCCACAGAAGATGTTCTCTGCCTTGTCTTGGGAATAATCTGTTCCCTATATCAGAAGCAGGAAGATCCCAAGACCCTCCCTGTAGATAATGGTGTAAAGTCCACAGCAGGCACGAGAGAGGTAGCTCAGAGGTTAAACTCGCTGTGTTTCTTAGAGGACCTGGGTTTGGTTTCCAGCACCAATGTGGTGGCACACAACCATCCATCATTTCTGTTCTAGAGGGGTTGACACCCTCTTCTCACTTCCATGAGTACCAAGCGCGCCTGTGCCTCACATGCATATGTACATGCAGACAAAACATTCATACAGATACAATAGATTTTTTTTTTAATCTACAGCAATTTCCACTGCCGGTTTTCACTCCTAGCAGCTCTCCCATGATGACCAAAGTCACCAGGCTCCTTGTCTAGAGGAATCTGTTCAAAACAATTTCAATATACTGCTTTAGTCTATATTCCTATGTCTTTAGACTATGGAGAATCTCTTTTAGTTTCGAGGTGTGTTGAGCCAAAATTATTTGGCCAGGTTACATGTGTAGCTAAATTATATCTGTGTCTATATAAGAGAGTCAACATGACTTCAGAAAAATATACTGTAAATATAGAATTAAGTCAAGAGTAATACAGTGAGTAAGGGTAGATGTAATGAGACAGCAGTCATGATCTTCCATAGCCTGCTGCCACAGTGAGGCTCAGCTTAGTTGAAGGGTTGCTTTCCTTAGGACAACACCAGGCTTTTCATCCTTTCTTGGCATGGCATCCATGCAGGTCAGTTCAGGAGGCACCAACTGCTCACAATGAAAAAGGTCTCACAGTTTCATTAGGCGAGGAATGACAAGCGTTAGGAGTGAGCAAACCATCCCTGACACTCTCTCATGTTTTAACATGCACAGCACGTAGACACACACAGAGACAGACACATAGACATACTACACACAGACAATATACACACAGTCATACACAGATACATACATATGTGCATACAAGCACAGAAACACACAGAAACATACACACATATATACACATACATTCACAAAGACACAAGTGCACATACACACACAAATGCTCACAAACACAGAGACACACAGATACATACATATGTATGTATGTATATACACACAGACACAAACATATACACTTACAAGATACACATATATACATACACATGTACACACACACACACACACACACACGCATGCACACACACAGACACCAGTAGAATATTTCTGAACTTGTGGAGGCAGAACTCAAATCTGGGCCCTATGAATTTCATGTTCTTCCTGGCCCATTAGGCTGATAAGCAAAACAGTGGGCCTTGCTCATATAGGCAGTAAATCTGTTTATTAAACTGGGTTAAAAATAAAATGACCACGTGTTTCAAAGGCGTTAAGAGCTAGTATAATGAAACATAACAACACTGTTGCGTTTCCATTTCTATAGAAGTCATAGACTTACAAAGGTTTACTGGGGTCTGCATCATTAGAAGGGCTCAACCTAAATTAGCTCAGTCCTAGTCTAGTTTACAAGCGTTGTTTTATTCTATGCTGTTGACAAGGAAACTGAGGCACAGAGAGGTTAAGGGACTCTTGGGGATCTCATCACTAATGTCTAGCTATCTAATGCTGATAAAGAAAAGACTCAATGGCCCTGAGTAAACATACTCAAGTTTCTTTAAGGGACCTAAGGACCCCTTCCTAAGGTTTCCTGTCCCACATCCCATGCACACGAATCCCTGCTTTTGTAGAGTAGCATAGTTGAACTGAGTGGGGTTCATAGACAAGGGAAGGTTATAAGGCAACAGGGCTGGCAGCTCAGGGGTGCTGAGAAGTGTCTCAGATGAAAGGTGTTTTGATGTCCAGATACAGGCCCACAGGAAACAAGACCTGAAGAAAACAGGGCACTGTTACAGTTCAAGAGAAAGACACCATTTGCTTCCAAAGCTGGTAAGAAAGCTGCACATACCATCTCAATGGGACTTCTTGTTTGTTGTGCACCTGCCTCTTCAGGCCATTGTACTTTTCATATAAATGGCCCATACAGATCGTGTGTGATCACATGGTTTTCATCTGGTCACGAGGACTGAGGAGATTATGGAGCCTTGGGGAGTGGTTCCCTAGAACTGCAAGCCAAATATGTGGCAGGAATTTCCCTACCCAATCTATTTGCAGCGGGAGGTCTATGATTGGATAGGGAAAAGTAGTCGGAACTAAGGGAGGCAGAGACAGGAATGTGAAGAGAAATGTGGGAAGATAAAAAGGCCAGAGAGATGGAAGCTGACATTAACGCACGTGGTTTTAACCAGACTTTGGCAGAGATGTTATGAAAAGGTTAGGATAGATGGGATAACTTGTCTAATCTGTGTGGGCATCTTGTGATTTGAGTATTTGCTGATATATAAATCTGTTCGGTTAATCTTAAACTTTAGGGTTTTACTTTACTGGGTTACTGGGAGTTGGGTCTGCCAACAACCAGGTGATTATGTCTGTGAAGAAACTAGCGGCTCCAGGGTCCAGGAATGTGCGAACCAGAGCTGAATGCACAGCAACTGGTTGCTACGAGGGCAAACTAGAGAGAGTAGCCTGGCAGAACCAGCTTGGGAGCTCTAGCCCTTCAGGAGAGCCTGCTCAAATGAGGACACTGAGCTGGGACCAGGCGGCCACAGGTAGCCGACATTAGTGCAGGAACATGGTGGCTAAGCCGGGAGATAGCTGGTATTAACCTCGCGCGACAGGTGGCAAACCAACGTGCCAGGCAAGAATTCACTAGAAATGTAAAATTATTAACCAGAGAGTTAGAGTTGTTGTTTTTTTTTTTTTTAAGTGAGTATCTGAGTAGTGCTAAGTGAGTCACGTGACTCAAGCGAGGCAACTTTGAAGCAAAGAGACTGCTAGCAGCTCCCAGGCCCCCTGCTGTTGGGAACTGCAAGCTGCTTTTTAAGCTAGGAAAAGAAGTTGCCTGCCTTAACTGTTTTTCTAAACTGATCTGAGATGTTTAGCCTGTGAGTTAAGGGCCAAATAGCAAATTCATGGCTCTGAGTTTATTGTTAGGGTGTTTCCAAGATTTTGATGAGAAACAGCTGAGAGTAGTTAACGGACAACAGTCCAGATTATTTTACATAGATAGTTGTTTTTCAAAAACGTCAGAAGTCCACAGAATATGATGTTATGGACATTTCTTTATTAAAGATCATGTGACTAGAGGCAAGTCTGCTCCTGACAGCACCCCTTTCTTGGATTTAAAGAAGAAATTGAGCATCAATGGAGTTGCTCCAGTCATGGCGAGACAGCCACTAGGCAAGAATTGCCTCATTTCATCTACAAACAAATACTGTCCAGAAAAGGACACACTATGTGAAATAGTCGACTGATAATCTTGGCCAAGACAGGGTAATCATACCTTCAAAATTCTGCATTACAAAAATCTGTCAGATGATCCTGGGCCAGAAGGCTGAAGACCCATGCCCCAACATTTTGAAGTACAAGGGACTGTCCAGGTGATCAGCAATCTCTATAAACTGGCTACGTTTTTTAAAGCTATGCTTTGTGCTTCCCATATTTTCAGGTAACGTTAATTGTTCTTGGCTTTCTGATGGGGTTGAAGACTGATAGTCTCATAGCCAACCCAAGCTGGTTAGCACTGAGAAAGACGATAGAGATTTGAGAGGATGGTCTTCAGATGGCATACGATCTAAAGCCAGGACATGAGCCAGGCATAGAATTATAAGTCTTTTAAGTTAGAATAGGTGACAGAGGTTATATTTAATTGACAAAGATGTTGGACTGGGTGTTAGGTCTATCTTATATTTTATACATTACAAAATGGGAATAGTTGTGCTCAATTTATATCTGAGATATAAGAGATTTTTAATTGGACAGAAAGGGGGAAGTGTTGTGGATAGCCCTGGTCTTGTATTTTGATGCTAATTCTGCTTTCCCCGGAGGGGCTGCAGATGAGGAGTGAATCATATACACAGATGACTTCTTATGAACCTGCTGCCCACCTTAACTTGTAAATAAAGGCTAGAGTCGGTGACTGGGCAGTAGAAGGAAAGGTGGAGCTAAAACGTTTAGGGGAGAACAAAGAGGGGAGAGAGGAGAAGAGGAGGAGGACAGAGGAGAAGCACATGGCTAGAGAAACAGCAAGTTATAAGGGGTCTCATAGCTGGGGAATAGAGTAGTGTAGTGGTAAATCTGCCCAATCTAAGCGTGCAGCTTGTATTCATAATTACTGAGTTGTGTTTTATATGACTGGGTTTATTTGGGTTGGAGATTTATTGCAACACAAATACACTGTTTACTTCAATTTACAGCAATAAAGAATACTAACGATAGTACCAGAAATTGGAAACACTGTTATGTGAAACCTGACTGTTGTTGGGTCTTTGGCATTGGTAACTAGTTTGCAGAAAGAGTTTAGTCCAAAGAACTTCTAGAGTTTAATAGGCCATTTTGGAAGGAGTACAGAAGACTAGAGACCAATAGGAAGGCAGACAATGAAGGCTCATGAGGTGTCTGAGAGGACCAGGAACTAGACCAGAAGACATTCATGTTATATTTTAGCAAAATAAAAAAGCTGTGTTCTGTTTGTGCCCTGAGTATTTAAGTGAGGATGAATTTTTAAAAAATAACAGACTAAGTTGAGCTTAATGGTACACACTGGGGAGCCCAGCAAGGCATAGACATTCCTGTCAGAAGCTCAAGAGGAGGTCCAGCCTGACTTACATGAGACCTTCTCAAAACACAAGTAATGAACGGGTTGATTTGGCAGAAAAAAAAAAAACAGCATTCAGGCTGTGCCGCAGCTGTTACCCACAACTCTTAGCAAGGATGCACTGAGAAAGAGCTACAAGTGGATTAAGGAGGATATAGGAAGGCTGGGCGGTGGTGGCACGCCTTTAATCCCAGCACTTGGGAGACAGAGGCAGGCAGATTTCTGAGTTCGAGGCCAGCCTGGTCTACAGAGTGAGTTCCAGGACAGCCAGGGCTACACAGAGAAACCCTGTCTTGAAAAACAAAAACAAAATTAAACAAAACAAAAAAAGAGGTGTAGGAGATGTGTGGTTGAGGGAGGAAAGAGCATCAAAGATTTAAAGGCACTAGGCTTGTCTGCAAATGCAGACAAAGTGTCTGGGTTTGTTAAAGAGATTAGCTCCCACTGAGAAGCTACATACATGCTTTGCTTTGGTACAATAAGAAAGGTGGTGTTGTAAAGGCAAGGTCTCACCTACCTAGAGCTCCAGTTTAGTCAAGAAAATTCACAGAGAAGAAAATGCCTGACAAACAAAAACAGACAAACAAAACCATAAACAACAAACAAACACCTCACCAAAACAACAACAAACGAAACCAGAGCCTTAAGGATGAAAAAAGGACCTAGGCAACAAGTTTTCCAGAACTCAGAGCTGCTGCCTCTGTGGTCTGAAGGAATGGAGGGACGGGCTCTATCAAGAGTTGGCATTGTCCATCGGGTGCAGGTTTTTCAGGCAAGCAAGATAAGAGTGAGGACCTGTCCACTGGGGTCAAGTTATTTGTAGCAGGGTCAGATACCCACATGGAGCTCCCAAGGAAGGTGTTTGTCAAGCTAGGACCGTGAAGCTGCAGTGTAGTGGGAACCCTAGGGTATTGGTGATGACAGAAACATAGCATCCTCGATTAGGCACTGAGTGGAGCTGGCTCAAAAGAGAGGCCATGTGTGCCACAGGCAACGCTGCTAAGAGGTTGCCCAGGCCATGTGGAGCCCAGATGATGCTGTCACGAATCCAGATGCTGGACATGCAGGGCGCTGTTCGCCTGCCCTGCTGTGATTTGGTCCTACTCTCTAGACCAATCTTTTCTTTCTTTCTCTTTTTAAAAGATTTATGTTTAACTACACATTTGTGTGTGTGTGTGTGTGTGTGTGTGTGTGTGTGTGTGTGTGTGTGTGTGTAATCTGAGTGGCCATTGTTCATGTAAGTGCAGTGCCATCAAAGGGCAGAAGAGGAAGTTGGCTCTCCCTGGAGCTACAGTTATAGGCAGCTGTCAGCCAAACTGCATTTGTTCTACAAGAACCTTACAAGCTCTTAAACTGCTGAGCCATTATTGTTCCTGCTGTGGTGCATTGTTTTCTTGCTGGGTTCCCATTCCTCCTCTTTGTAATGGGAACATTTACTCCACAGTGACTGTTCCTCCCATTAGTCTCCACCTCCTAAATGTTCCATCAAGACCAAAAGCATCACAAATTGGTGACCAGTCTTGAACATGTTGGTCTATGGGGGCTATTTCCAATCAAAATTACATGACAGTCAAAGCCAAATATAATTCTTCTCTCTCTCTTTCTCTGTACCACAGGCTAACCTAACTTCAAGACCCCTTGCTGAAGCCTCACCAGTGCATGATTTTGTGTTTGACATTTTTGTGGATTGCTGTCTTATATGCGGGTGAGGGCAGACACAAGATAAGGCTAGAGCCTGTGATTGGGCAGTGAATATAGAAGGCGGGCTGGGAGTTTTAGGGATGGGAGAGATAGGGAGACACAAAGAGAAAGAAAGAAGATGGAGGAAGAGAAGAACAAACCAGATTCTCATGACTTTAAATAGCCACAGGTAGCTGTGAGTAACATAGAAGGTATGGATTGATACAGGACAATTTGTCCAATCTAGGTGGGCAGGGCAGCTTATATCAATTGGCTCTGAGTTCATTGTGTGGGCATTTTGTGGGTTGAGAATTTACTGATATAAATCTGACTGATAAATTACAAGCCCCTAGAATTTTGATTTTATTTGAGTTACCAGGGATTTGTGACAGCTAACCACAGGGGGCAAATGGCTGGGAATGCAAGCAGAATCCACAGTGAGAGTGCTGTGAGTTGGGCAGTTGCTACATGGGGACCATGGGGACCTTAGGGAAGAGAAACCACATTACTTGAACATAGCCGGCGCTAGCATGAGTGCCTTTTTTATATTTCACGAAACACATTTTCATAAACAAAATTGTTAAATATATCAACTTTATAAGGTCCAAAAGTTGCTCGGCTCGATAAAGAAAAGGGCAAGAGAGGAAGCCTCTCTTTTCTCAGAAGAAAATGCAGAAGATTCAAACTTTTCAGTAATTAGAACTTGTAGAAAATGAAAGCATGTGCTAGAAAGGACTCTGGAGGGAAAGAACAGCTGCTACGGTGGACGGGCTCTAAGTTTTCACTGAGAACTCATCTCTTTATTCCCATAGCCATCTATCTAACCATGTGGAGACTTAAAAGTCACTCTAAGTGATAAGAACTTGCTCATCAGGGTCCTCCGTTAATTTTGTCAAACGTGTGAATTAATTTTTTAAAAACACCAGAGAGCTGTTGGTGATCTATCTTGTGTGCTGAAGAACAAAGTTTGAGCATAGTCATGACTATGGTCCAAAATCTTGTGTGTGTGTGTGTGTGTGTGTATACATGTGTCGAGAAGATGGGAGAGCAAGTGGAATATGAGGAGTGACCTTGCTAATAACATTAACGTGATAATAAAGATCATTATCACATGAATCAGGCAGGGTGACTCACATTAAGTCACTGAGACAGGTCACAGCAGACTTCCTTATTTTAGGTTGTGCCACAACAGCAGCCCAGCATCCTGTACAATGGCTTGCTCAGCGTTGTGTGCTTGACTCTGTATTAAAAAGAGGGGTAAGACAGAAAGCTACTTTAGAATTGTGCTTTTAGCACTGTGTATTTAAAATAGTATTGCTCTTGGCAATCTTAAGGATGATGCTCAGCCTTCTGAGACTCGCCTTTCTGTGTCTCTGTGCACTGGGGGAACCCAGGCTGGTAAGCACATGGAGTTGTTCCTTCAAGGGAAGGAATGTAAAACCTGTTTTCTACCCAGAAGATTGAAGCAGATGTGTTAACTAGCCTGGTAACCTTTTACCATCTGGTAGTCAGTGACTTTCCAGCACTGGCACCTCCTCAAGACCCTTCTCATGAACTTGTTTTTTGCAGTCAATCTATAGAATCCATCTTTACAGAAGGTGTCACGTGTACTTTACAGAGTTTTGATGTCGTCATGTCTGATCTGTATTTCGCTTACTTTGTTCCTCTAAGAAAATTAGACATGTCTTGTTGTGAGTGCAGGATCGTGTTAACTATCACAAGACTAGTTTTCACCAGATTGTGCTGTTCTTAAATAAGCCTAAACGATAATAAACTCAGGCTCAGACTCCGAAAGTCTGAACCAACACTGGCTAACTGAACTGTATTCTTGCCTCCCACGGCTTGTCTCTCTACTGCCCATGAAGAAACGTAGAGATCCCTGTTTGTCTCTATGAGAAATGAGTAATATTAATGACCTTCAGCAGTCTATCAATGCTGTGTATTACTTACCAACTGATTTCTGTGACAAAACACTCAACGAAAGCAAATTGAGGAAGTTTAGTTTGTTCCTGGGTCCACAGTCTGTCGTGGTAGACGAACAGGAAGAGGCTGCTCGCATAGTCCACAGTCAGACTGTGTGGAGTGATGGGTGCCTAGACTCTGCTCACCTTCTTTCTATTCAGCTCAGGATGCAGTAACTGCACACATGTGGGTGACTCTTACCTTCCCCTAATCTAGATCACGCCGCACAGACAGGGCCAGGTTTGTTTACAGGATGATTGTAAATCCTATCAGGTTAACAATCAAGACCATCCATTACATATCATAATCTCCCAATTTCTGTTTTAAAAGTCTAAGTCAATAGCTCTCAACCTGTGGGGCTGAGACCTTTTTAGAGAGTTGAACAAGCCTTTTACAGGGGTCACCTAAGACCATCTGCACATCAGATATTTACATTATGACTCATAACAGTAGCAAAATTACAGTTATGAAGTAGCAAGAAGAGTAATTTTATGGTTGGGGTCATCACAACATGAGGAACTGTATTAAAAAGTGACCACATTAGGAAGACTGAGAACCATTGGTCTAGGTGAAAACAGAAAACCAGTGGGTATCAAGTAGAAAGTACAAATCCTGAGTTTTAGTTTTGCTTATTTACCTGACTTTTGTTTGTGTTTCTCTGTATTTGCAATGTCATCTTCATTTTTCTTTACATTCATGTTTTTGTATTCAGGAAGCATAAAAGAGAGAGAGTCCTTCCCCATGCCCTGCTCCTGCCGTGCCTAGCCAGGAGCACCACAGAACTATTTTCTATGGTTCTACTAACACTGGATCCATTGTTCTCCTGAAAACCAATTAGGAAACAATTAGGAACAGTTTAAGCAGTGTTATTCTCCTCTACCCCAAGACACATCTGCAACTTTCAGGAGATGTTGTTGAATGTCTGAACTAGGAGAACTAGTTAGCCAGAGATGATGCTAACTAGTGTACAATACAGAGGATATCCCATAACAAGGATGACAAAAGCTCAAACTGTCTACATTGCTAATGTGGAGAAGCCCTGACTTGAAACCAGGTAAAATGCATGGAGTTTCCATGTCCAGGGACAAAATCTTCCACACTGTGTACCCAGAGCACCCCCAGAGTTGTGGTGCTGTCTACAGGCTTCAGAGAATCAGACGATGTGCATGTGGAAGGAAGGTGGTTTCTGTGGTCAACGCTTCACTACTTACTGTATTCTTTCTATAAAAGTGTAGACTGGGTTTTGGGAATTTTCGATTGTCTATTGTTTTACATAATTTTTCATGATTCACTTGTTATATCAAAGTTTTCTTTTTTTTTGATTTGCAAGGAAAAATATATAGAAGATTTGGGCAAAACTTTACATTTTTTTTCTGGAAACCTACATATGTCCATTTCTAAACGAACACAGAACAACTTCTGGATAGTCATTTAAATGGTAACTTAGGAGATCACTCAGTATTTACCACATTCAAATTTGCTACGTCATTTTTTTCTATTATTTGGGTGCTAGGAATTTAATCTTGGACCTCAGACATACTAAGCATTAATTCTCCTACTGAACTACCCCGCCCCCAAACATTATGTATGTTACTTTAAGCATTCTACACAGTTGATTAGACAACTAGATTTATGGCAGGAAGTGTGACTAATTTGTGAACTCAGAAACACAAACCTCTTTTAAGAGTTGGGAAAACATGTTGAAAAACAAGGCATAAAGGTCATAGACAACTCAGACACTCCAAAAACTCGATACAATGTAACCCAGGGCCAGAGATGTAGCACTACAGAGTACCCACTTCACACAGTCATGGCCCTGAGTTCAAGTCCCACACTAGGGAGAAGAAGAGGAGCTTGGCCTGACTATGCAGAGAAAACTAATGACTTAAAGACCAGGTATGAATTTTACAATTTTTGAGGCTATCTATCTACACCATTTAAGCTTCTCCAAAGTCCTCAGACCCACCAGGAAGATTGATTCAGCCACATCTGACATCTGTATTCTTTGTAAAGGATCACCAAGGTTCTGAGGCTGGTTGGGCTGAGAAACCTTGGAATAAAAAAACAACATCATCAGTCTTGGAGGCAGGAAGGCAATGGAGAGTGGTCAAGCCTTAACATGTGGAAGAAATTTTTCTTGCCTCCCATATTAGTGGATTATTTTCTACATGTGAGTTTGATAGAAACCGAAGGAACCAAAAGGAATGTTTGAGCAGTCAGGAACCGAGTACGTTGGCCTGAGAGTGGAGTTCAGAAAGATCCTGACCTCCTCCCTCCCCGCACCCAAAAAACTCTAAGGCAAGGTGCATGAAGAAAACCATGGACCACAGTGGTCAAATGGCATCTCAAATGGCCTATGGAAGATGCTTCCACTTAAAAGTCAGTTTTGGTGGTGGTGGTAGTGGCGCACGCCTTTAATCCCAGCACTTGGGAGGCAGAGACAGGCGGATTTCTGAGTTCAAGGCCAGCCTGGTCTACAGAGTGAGTTCCAGGACAGCCAGGGCTACACAGAGAAACCCTGTCTCGAAAAACCAAAAAAAAAAATAAAAATAAAAAATAAAAAGTCAATTTTGGGGTTTGACTGGTTAGTTTTTGTCAAATTGATCAAACTAGAGTCATCTGAGTAAAGGGAACATCACTTGGGAAATGACTGGCCAGCAAGCATGGCTGTGTGGCATTTCTTGATTGTTGATTGATGTGGGAGGGCCCAGGTCACTGTGGGCAGTGCCACCCCTGGGCAGGGGTCTTGATGACTGTCTAATTGAACCTTGTACAACTGTGGAGAGTTTGCAGTGTCGCAGGTTCAGATCCTAATTACAGTTTAGCCATTCTCAGACTACCACCTCTGTATGGAAACTAACATCCTGATTACCGATTAAAAACCTAAGGAATTAACTAAGAAAACCGCAATTTTCCACCAACCGAAAGGCCTAGGAGTCATCAAGTAACAACTCAGGCTCATAGCAGAGATTTCTCCACTGTGCTGTGTAACCTCCTAATTAATGTTCCCACCAATGTACTTGGAAAGTGCTGTGATTAAAGCCTTTCTTTGTTCTGTTAGTATAAAACTTCATGAGTCTGCTTTTACATAGAAGCATGGTGTTTGCCATAACTTAAACCTATATTTCTGGGCCACAACCACTCTAATTTGGCTCCAGATAGATAGATAGATAGATAGATAGATAGATAGATAGATAGATACATACATACATACATACAAACATACATACATAATACATAACCCTCTTATCCTTTTTGAGTTGAGCATTGTTTTTGTATTAAAAATAGAAACAGAAACCAAAGTACAACAAAAGCCCTTCAATACCAAGAGACAACGGTCAGTATATGTAATTCCTTCCCAGCTCTTCCTTACAGAGACACTTGGGAAAATATTATATATTAATTTTTGACTCAGAATTTTTATTCAATCAACCTATACATTTTCTTACAAATAAAATATAAAGATTGTGATTTGTTGTGTATTTATTTATAATATGAAGTTTATTTGAAGGGCATTCATTAATTTTGCAGTTAAGTTTTATTATTGTCCTTTATAATCCAAACATTAGGAGCATTAAACCAAGCTATTTTCTTTATAATATAAAATGAATAAGGAGACAACAGTTTGAAATTTAAACTATCACTATACTATTTAGGTAGGAAGTTTCTGATAGATTGTTTTATGTAGGTACATAAATACATGCCCATAAATTTACAGCATTCTACAGAGGGAAGAAATAAGCTCAATTTATGAGAAATGTTTAGCTCATTTGCATAAAGATCCTTTTCAGATTACTGGTTTACTTTTAAAATATAGTTCAGTTAATTTCTTTATTAACAGAGATTATTTTAAGATTTGTTATGTCTATGTGTAGGAGTGTTTTGCCTGTATATATGTATACATACCACACGTATGCCTGGTGCTCACAGAGGCCAGATTCCCTGGAACTGGAGTTACAGAGAATTGTGAGCCACCATGTGGTGCTGGGAATGGAGCCTGAGTCCTCTGGAAGAGTGACAAGTGCTCTTAACTGATGCACATCTTGTCAGCCCTGTAAGGTAAAAATCTTTTATTAAACATTTTTTAATTTTTATTTATTTATTATATGTAAGTACACTGTAGCTGTCTTCAGACACCCCACAAGAGGGCATCAGATATCATTACTGATGGTTATGAGCCACCATGTGGTTGCTGGGATTTGAACTCATGACCACTGGAAGAGCAGTCAGTGCTCTTAACCACTGAGCCATCTCACCAGCCCGTAAGGTAAAAATCTTAACAGAGCAATAATTCTGGTTTTTTAAATCCAATTTAAATACTGGATGAATGTATTAAGCAGCATTCCAATAGTTGGCACTCTGATATATATTTTTTAATTTTTACTGTGATACCAATGATTAAACGTGGGGCTTTGTGCATGCTTGGTAAGTGCTCTACCACTGACTTATATACCTAGTCCCTGAGTATATTATTTTATATATGCCTTTTTAAAAAGATTTACTTATTATTTTTTAATCATGTGCATATGTCTGTGTGTGCCTGTGGTGTTCGTATGTCTGTGTCTGTGTCTATGTGTAGTTATGTGCACACAAGTGCAGAGCCCAGCAAGGCCAGAGGCCTCAGATCCCCTGGACTTGGAATTACAGGCGGTCAAGCTGCCATGTGGGTGCTAGGAATCAAACTTGTGTCCTTGGGAAGAGTAGCCTGTGCTCTTGCCTGCTGTCCTCGCCTAGCCATACACACACACACACACATACACACACACACACACACACACACATACACACACACACACACACACACACACACATACATCTGCCTTCAACAAGCCAAAGCTGTCACTATCTTCATTTAGCAGATGAAGCAAATAAAGCAAAGAAATTTGTTTAAGGTCAGGTGATAGGAAATAGAGTCTGGTTTTAGAACTGAGTCTGAAACAGAAAACCATAACCTGGAGCCAAAAGCCTGGAACAGAGTGCCATAAACTTTTCATTGGTCTAGGTATAACTTTATGCTAAAACCACATTGTTTTAAAGTAGTCGACAAAGGAGAATTAATCACATATTCAAACTGACTTTTCTTACTAGTTCCAATTACCAGGCTTTTACATATGTCAGCTAACAAATAGCTGTTACCTTCAAACCTCAAAATGTTTTCATAATAAGATTTTCCTTGATTTTTAAAACAATCTGTACAATTTACTATTTTTTGTTAATATTGCTCACTGAATTTAGCAGTGCATATCAAAAGCCTTAAAATACATATCTCCTAATTTAGAAATTCTTGTCCTCTAGAAGTAGCTAAAATGCACATATTTTATTACAAACATTTATTTATATAAATTTATAAAATTGAAATTTGTAAGTAACTTATAAAAACATACTTCATGTAGTGGTTAAAGGACAGCCCTAGTATTCCATAAGATGCTGATACTCTATCTTAACATGGAAAACTACTCATGTTTTCTTTTTACCTTTCTTGAAGTGTGAAGCAGAGAAGGGTGTGTGATAGAGTGCACTTTTAGTTACAATGTAAGGGCTAGAGTTAACCCGTAAGTCCCACTTGCCCAAGGACAGATAACTTCCCAGAATGCTGGGGGCTTCTGTTCATGTAAGATAACAAGTCATGAGGTTTTGCTTCAGTAAGCAAGGTTGGTGGCCCCGACTGCACAGGATGTCCTTGATCACCCATAAGTGGGAGGTATGGAGACCGGAAATACGTCAGGATGTATGTTTGTCCCCTACTGGACGAAGGCAGAAAGTACGTAGCCTTGTGGGTTTGGCCTTTATAGGCACCTGACTGACCTAATTCAGCACCATTTCTCTGGGAATCTGGGAATGGACCTTGCGAGTGTCCACCTTCCTGCCCAGTGTTTAATAAGACTTGCTTCAGTTGGACAGTTGTGGACTGGTTCTTTCTCTTCAAAAATTTCAGGTTTAACAACAACTGTGTAAGATGAATTTTCTATAGTCAAAAATGACTTTGAACCTCACCTCTTTCTTTCTTTTTGTTTTCCTTTCTTTCTTTTTTTTGGGGGGGTTGCAGGGGAAGCAGTGTAAGGTTTGACTCTGGGGCCTCTCCTATGGTAGGCAATTAAACTTTCACATTCTACTATGAAAAACAGAAAGCTACCTTTTAAACTTCCTTGTAAAGTTATAAACAGAATGGCTAGTTTGACCTGCATTAGGTTAAACCTGCAAAGACTGCCATGGCACAGATGAAGGGATCAGTGGAGTTAACCTCCCTGGTTAGAAACACAAAGCTTTGGCTTTTCCTTAGCAAGCCGTGGAACTATTAGTGTATTTGTTGCATTCGCTCCCATTGTCTTGGTTAAAAGATGGTTCTTTAGAAACAGCCTGCAGCTTAGCACGCCCACACCCTGTGCAGCTTGTGATACCACAGCTCAATTTTGCTTCCTGGTTCTTTAGAGTTACGCTAAATGTTGGCAATATTGAAAACCAAGGGTCTTAACAAGTCACTGAGAGAGCCAAAAGGAAACGCACCACTGGCTTTCATCTTTGCTGCTATTTACAGGACTCATAATGTTCACACCTGGCAAGTGGGGCAGGGAAACATAAGATTCTGGTCTTCTAGGACAAATAAAATGATTTGGGACCAGAAACATGGCTCTTCCAGAGCACCCAGATGCTAGTTCCTGTACCCACAACTGACCTTTAACTGCATTTCCAAGGGCATCCAATGCCACCTTCTGGTCTCTGTAGGCTATAGACAGATGTGGTACAAAGACAGACATATATGCAGGCAAAACATCCATAGAATGAAATAAAAAGTATTAAAAAAATATTCATGTCAACTTTAAATATGACCCAAACTGCAAAGCCAAGGTTTCAGAGGAGTTAAGAGACTAAGCCATAGCCTCTAAAGTTCCTGCGGCATATTCTTTAGACAAAAACTATCAATATATAGTTTGAAAAATGTTGATAATACCTATTTATTTTTTTGTTTCTTTAATACTGTATCTAATCGTCTTTCTTGGAGATAACATTAAAACCATCAATTTAAGTCTTTTATGGTGAGATTTTTAAGAAGTTATTTTTTCTTTCATCCTTTTTAATCCTTAAGGTACAACTATGAACCTCTATCCTAAACGTCTCCAACCTCAACTCTAAAACGCAATCCAGAATCCAGCATCCCCATCCTCTGGACTAGTGTGTGTTGCACATCAAGTCAAAGCTGAGGAGATATCTACACAGCTAAGCAAAATAAACAGCTTGTCCTCAGCCTCATACACCATTAAATGTCTTCTTAGGATACTAGCCAAAGTTGTAGACTTTAGGAAGTTTGTTTGGTTTCTATGTGGTTTTGTTTTGATTGTTTGAGTTAGGCCTTTACTGGGGAGGTAGCACCGGCTGAGGCACCAGTTAATTTTGCACAAGCTGCCATCACACCCTCAAATGCTAATACTCCATTCATGCAAAACGACACCGCTTGGGTCAGGTATAGAACTTTTGCTTCTGGTCTGTTTTGTTTTATTCTGTGCTCAGTTCAGAGTTCCGCAGCTGTGATCTTTCGGTGACTGCTTTACAGCGGCCAAGAGAGTTGAGATCAGCTGCCAGGAGCTGGAATCTGGAAGAACACACGGACACATTATTCTTTTTTCTCTGAAACTATCCAATTCTTCTTCCGGTTAGATGGGGAGATAGTTGGTGGATGACACGAAGCCACCCAGCAGCTTACTGCTGTGGCCACCCATCTATGACACTGCTGGGAGACAGCTTCCATCAGCGAGCTCTTCAACAGAAGGTTAATCACAAAAGAAGGTGTGATGCTGTAAAAGCTGCCACCAGGCAGCCTCTGGCTTTAGTTCTGAGAACTGCTGTGTACTTTTCTCAAGGACCTCACATTGCAATCAGACTGCAATGAGAGGCCAGAAAGATGGATTTCTATGCTTATGAATACGAATGGGGCTTTTGTTTAAGTTGGTCTTTTTTTTTTTTTTTGCGACAGTTATTCACAGCTACAGTTCTCTTTACTGCAAAGAGCGGACATTACCTCAGGGCTCACAAGGTTTTTACTTGGACGGACTGTCTGGAGGAAAAGGTTTTGAGTCTTTCGGTTTTTGCAAAGCGTTCTGTTCTGCTTGATGGAAAAGCACAATACCGTCATCATTCTCACTGACCTTCCTCCACGGTGGCTTTGCTCCAGATTCTCACCAGTAACTCTGACTAACCATCTGACTCACCAGGTTTCCCATGTCTATGTATTTCAACACAATTCCCAGGCTAACAGAATTTTATTTATTTTCTTGTTTCAGGACTTGGAAAGAATCAAATGTCCTTCTAAGTTTCCAGTCCGCTGTCACTGCGTGACTGACTGGACGCAAGGTGGGCAGATGAGATTGCTGCTTCACTTACAAAAGACCAAGAGTCATCAAAATGTCAAAAGATTAGTAAGGACTTCCAGCTTAAAAGAGATTCAGTTACTGATAAATACTTGGGTTTGTACCATGACAGTGGAGAGAATTTAAAGTGAGAAGGATGTTCAGTGAAAACATGGAAGAGCAAATGCTCGGAAAATGCAGGCACTTACTGGTTATTAACATGGCAAAGATGCTGGCATCCAGGTGATTCCCCTAGATTCCTCCCAGGTGTGGGCAGATTGTAAAAGGACTGCTCCCCCCTCTCACTCTCTCTCATGTTCCCGGATGATCTCTTTCTTCTGTCCCCTTTTCTGTCCTTTCCCATACCCGCTTCTCAGCCCTCATGGCTCTGCTCCCATCTGTCTGTCTCTACCCCTTCTCCAGGCCCTCACTCCTCTCCCTTCCCCCCAGTAAACCTTCTTTATACCAGATTGGTTGCATGGTGTGATTTCTGAGGGGGACAGATACCTTGGCACAAGCCCACCAGGTACTCCCCCAGGTGCCATATTATATTTCATAATAAAAGATGGGCATCTCTGTTCTTGTAGCTCCTCTGAAGAATTATTAGTGGAAAGTCTGAACTTACATACCACTTAATGATGAAAAGAATCCATTATTTTAATTATATTCTCATGTTTTCTGTATATTTTGACATATCAGTCCCAGATTGTCTACAGACAATAGGTGTGTCTGAATCTTATGTCAATTCTTTACAAAGATTTATTTGTTTCTATTTTATGTGTGTGAATGTTTTGCCTTTGTGTTTTTAAGTGTGTTTACTGTGTATATGCCTGGTGCCAGTGGAGGTCAGAAGAGGGCATTTGATCCCCTGGTACTGGATTCATGCATGGTTGTGAGCTGCCATATGGGTGCTCGGAACCAAAACCAAGTTCTCTATAAGGGAAGCAAGTACTCTTAACTACTGAGCCATCTTCCTAGGGCCTTATGTACATTTTACAGAATAATCCCTATGGTCTGGAGAGATGGCCTAGTGGGTAAGAATGCTTGCTGCTCAACCATGAGGACTTGAGTTCAAATCCCTGCACCCACATATAGAAAATAAATAAAATATATCAAAACAACTGTGTGTGGCTGTGCACTCTTGAAACCTCAGCACTGTCTAGAGTAGAGCCAAGAAGTTGCTGGGGCCTGCAGGCTACCAGAGCAGCGCCAGGCTCAGTGGGAGATCCTGTGGAAAGGGAATAAGGTTGAAGACAGCAGGATATACTGTGTTCTCTGCTCCAGCCTTCAGGCATGTGAACCCACACAAGCACACACGTCCATTTCTATCATTTTACATAGAATCATTTTATTACTCTTTCCTTTTTATCTTTTTTATTTTATATATGTTTAATTAAAATAGAATTGCATCACTAATGCCCTTCCCAGTCCTCTTTCCAGCTGCTACTCAGTCCTGTCCCAACCTCCTCCTTGTTCCTTCCAAATTGATGGCCTCTTTTACCTTATTATTGTTATATACATTCATACATATATATATTTATATATAATATATAAATATAGATAGATACACAAATATACAAATACAGCATTCTGAGTCCATTTTGTTGTTTGCTTGTAGGTGGTGTCAGAACTGATCACTTGGCATTGATAACCAATCAGTGGGCTCATCCCTGAGAGAGGTCTTTAGATAACCAATCAGGGCTCATCCCTGGGAGAGGTCATTGGATAACCAATCAGTGGGCTCATCCCAGAGAGAGGTCTTTAGATAACCAATCAGGGCTCATCCCTGGGAGAGGTCATTAGATAACCAATCAGTGGGTTCATCCCTGAGAGAGGTCTTTAGATAACCAATCAGGGCTCATCCCTGGGAGAGGTCATTTCTTCTGTTTTCAGCAGTCAAAACCCTTTCTTTGTTCATGAATTTTTTTTTTCATGGCATCTCAAGCAGATAATGTTACACTCTGGGTTTTTTAGCATTTCCAAAGGTTTTTCAATAATGTGATTTCATGTTAATCTCATTATCCTATGCAGCACAGAAATGCCTTACCCCTCCCTGCTTACAGAGGAAAGAATTGAAACAACACAACTATCTTACTTGTTTAGACTCATGTGTTAAAAACATACAAGTCATACTAGAATTCAAATTCCTATCCAAAACTATTTCAGAACCTTTATTACAGAAATGAAACATCTGCCTCTAAATCTTCTTAATGTAAGATTAATAGTAAAGCCTGGACAGCAGCATTATTGCTCTGGTCATTGCATAATTTAATATTATTACATTCATGTGATCCAGAGTATCAAGTATAGTCCAACAAATACAAAATATAATGATAGGAAGAAATATAAATGTATTATTTTCGAAGTTTATTTATTGTTCTTTATACAATGTCCTACAATGGTATATATAGAATGTTCTGCAACATGAATTCATAAGAGTCTTGTTCTTCAAGCAAGCTATATTTTTTCAGAAATTCATTGATGTTTATGTCTAAACATACGGTCTTTTGAAAAAGGCCTGTCTGCCGTCTCTCAGCCAATGAGCATCCTAAACACATGGTCTTCTACGAAGACAAGTACCCAGCCCTGAAATATATTATGAAGTCCCCTGCCCCCACAATTTGTACTATGTCTTCACAATGAGATTCTTGTGTCTGAGTCTGACATTGAAGCAGTGAGACACTCACGTGATATATCTTCCAGCACGGTTTGTGAACCACCCATGACCCCACCCTAGATCTGCACCGTACCCAATGGCAAGAGTGTTGGACTGAGCTGTACCAACTTGCTTCCTGGACTCTAGAGTTCAGTTGTTACCATAACAACAGCACTTTTCAGTCCCTGTAATGTTTTTTAAGATTCATTTTTATTTCATTTCAGTTCATTTATGACTGCTTTGCTTGCATGCATGCAACACCTGCATAGCTTGTACTCATAGAGGTTAGAAGAGAGCATCAGATCCCCTGGAACTGGAGCTACGGGTGGTTGTAAGCCACCACCTGAGTGCTGAGATTTGAACTCTGGTCCTCTGTAAGAAAAGGAAGTGCTCTTGATCACTGAGCTATCTCTCCAGCCTGATTCCTGGAAATTTCAAAAATATTGCTTATGAGTATTGTCTGGGCCCAGTTTTGAAGAAAGAAAATGGAAAACATGTAAGAGGCAGGTACAAAAATGGCTCTGAGTGAAACTATTTACCTGTGTGCTAGAGAGCACTACCCATTGATGCAACCAGTCATCAAGCACAGGGACTAATGTCAGGGAGCCTACACCTTGCATCACTCTTCTTCCACAGTTCTGGTGCTCAGACATTAACATCCAAGTGCTGAGTATGGCTGATCCACCAAACAAAAGTACAATATTATTACACAATTATTCCAATATAGGACAACATGAATTGATAGGTTAACTATTTTCCCTTCAAAGCAACACAATCAGCATTCCTCTTGCCAGTGTGTGCCAGAAAACAAATATTGAATGCATCTTTTTTGCACTCGAATTTAGCCAAAGGATGAAGAAGCCAGTGTGCCGAGGCGCGCGCATGTGTGCGTGCGTGCGTGCGTGTGTGTGTGTGTGTGTGTGTGTGTGTGTGTGTCTGTGTCTGTGCCTGTATGTGTATTGCTGAGTTTAGAACACCCCCCACTCCCAGCTCCCCAACCCCCGTGGCCTTTCACATCCTAGGCAAATGCTCTGTCACTGAGCTACACTCTATTCTAGGAAAAATCTTTTGGAAAAGATAGAATAAAGAGAACTATACCCATGTGAGGCCTTTAAACCCAAAGTGGGTCGAGTGCAGGCTCTGGCAAGATAAGGGAGACCAAGGACATATAAACGGAAAGCAGGACCTTAGAGAAAAGAACAAAGAATCAGGGCGCTGGGCTAGAAGAAAGCTGGGATTAGGGGTTGGTTTAACAACAGATTCATAAAACAAGGCTTTCTAGTTAGAGTAGAGCAATTGCCTTTAGCTACAACCTGAGACAATTAGAGTCAAGTGGTAAATCAGATACAGTATTTTGTAAAAAGTCCCTGCCCTAGGCCCATCGGATCACTAGGGTTTGGTCGGAGGAAATGCCGGCTCGTGGCGCTTTCCAACTCCTGGCAGGGCGCCAGAGATCTGAAGTCCTCCGGGATACTCCGGCCCACTTCCAACGCCCGAGAACGCGCTGCACTGCCTCTCTTTAATGCATTGACTTGGGACAAATGTGCATTTAAAATCTGCCAGGGAGGAGTCTTAGAGATTGCTGGCCTGGGGGATTTCTGCAGCGATAGGCTTTGAGAAGGCAAATAACAAGGGACTGCTTTCTCTCCTGAACGAATCGCAGGCCTGTCCCATATCCCCGCGGGGTACGGAGCCGGCAAAGGGGCAGGCGGGGGAGGGGACCGCCAGGGATGCTCCCCGGAGCACGCTCAGGTGCATCAGGCGCTGCTCCGCAGCTGCTCCCGCGCCGCCCCGGGAATGAGGCTCGGCTGTAGTCCCCGCTTTCCCGCCCGCAGGCTGGGGGCGGGGCGGCCCCAGCCACATCCCCTCCCCCGCCCCCACATCCTCCGGGCGTCTGTCCGTCCCGCGTTCCCCGCGAGAGACATGGCCGGGAGCAGTGAGAAGGCGCCAGACTCCGGGCGAGGCGTCGTGGTAAATGCGAACTCTGGATTCCGGGCTCCCTTAGCTCGCTCCCCTCCCCGCTCCTCCCTTCGTGGCACCCCTCCACTCTCACCTCCCACCCCTTTAGCTGCAATGCGTTCGGGTGGGAAGCGGCCAAGGCTTTGTTCCTCCTCCGGGCGGAGATCGCCGGTTTCCTCGCATCCAGGCCTCCCCTCTCCACCCGGTCTGACGAAACCTCTACTAAAATCGCTCCTTCATCTAGAGTTCCCAGTAACTCCTCCCTTCCCACCCTCCCCTGGGTTCCTGGCCTGGAAGCCTGCCTCCTACGGGTCCCCACTTCAACTAGCCACAAGGAGTCTAGCCTGCGAGCTGGGGTTAAGGAAGACCCCAGCATGCAGTTCTAGCGGCCCTCCTATTTAGCACTGCCTCCTCACTTCAAGGAGTTTTGAGTTTTGTTTTCAAAACGGCCACTGAGAACTAACTCTTCAGGGCAGCCAAGGTGCAAAGTAGCGCAAATGAATACAATTTGAACTTTGAATCTGGGGCGAGGCTCTGCAGAAGCCAGCTGCCAGAGTGCCCCATGCCTTGTCTGTGACGGAAGACAAACTTGATACATGAAAAAAACAAAACAAAACAATAGTATGTCAAGATGGAAGGTGGGGCCAGATCGAAACCTCTTCAATTCCGGGGATCATTCCGGTGTCAACCGGAGAGTACCCACCTCCCACAATCTTGAAAGTAAGCTCTAGTGGATGGTAGTTATGACTCCAGGGTTGGAGTGAAAAGGTGTGAAGGTGGTTGGTGGGGCTCATTTGCCAGTAAGATCCTCTTTCCATAGCTCAGCGTGTAATTCACCGCTAATCTGTTTATGGAAATGAATTGATTGAATTAGAATGGGTGGGTTGGGAAGGAAACACCTCTTCAGTTAAATAGAACTGTTCACGTTGAAAGGTGGGGCTCGGCTCTAATTAAACAGCAGGACCTGCCTTTTCTCCAGGAGGAATGCCTTTAGTCTGCCCTGCCAGGTTCCGCTCCTACAGTTGGGAACCAGACAAACTCTTCTTCCTGAACTTGTATCCTGTGAAGGGACATAGGCAAGCGGTGTGAAAACACACAGTCAGGATAATTCAGCCAGCCAGGTGTGCGACAGGAAGGAGGGAGACAGTTCCTGGAAGGGGGCAGGGAGAGCAGTGTCTTTACCCATATGATCAAAGAGTCTGCAGTGACATTTCACCCAAGATCAGAAGCAGAAACGGAAGGTAAACCATGTGGGGACCCACAGCACAGCGACACATGTCAAGGACAGAGAAGAGATCACTATATCTGATTTGCGCTTTTACTATAAAAACACTGCAGTCGCTGTGGGTGTAATAGATCAGATGAGAGGGAGATGAAAATATGAAAGAGGAAGTCATTAAACTAATTCCCTCTCATACTGCGTCTTTAAGGCTCACAGGTCAGGATGCTCTGTAGGCAACTTGAAAGTCATACTTGAAACTCCAGAACGTGCTTAGGTAGATTTGGAAAACTGTTGGCAGGTTAGTTTTGGGGATAAATGAAGAATGGAACAAAATAAAATGGAAAAAATAAAAACAACTGTTGAGAACAAATGCTCAGGAGAGCCCCCAGATGTGAGAGGCACACTGTGGACACAAAGCCAGATGGAGTGACCCAGAATGAAGAGCTGGATGGGAGAAAGCAAGCAGGAAAAGAGTAGATGTCTGGAGAACAGCTCAGTGGAAGTGGATTCGCCAGGGTCATGACATCATCAAGAGTGTCCGATGTTGCCAAAAGAGCAAGTGTGACGGGATGGGCAAGAGGCCGTTAGTGAGAAGCACCTTTCAAACTGCCACCCCACTGCTAGACTACGTAGAGTACCAAAGTAGTATGGAGCATCTTTCAAATAGCCAAACCTAGAATTCATAGAATACCACTGTATCACAAATACTAGATGCGTCTAAAGGAGAATGGCACAATCCAGCTAGAGGTGTAGCTCAGTGGTCCCTAGCACCACAGATTATTAAAAATCAAAAGAAGCTAAGTCTGGATTTCCTCCTAGAATGGGTAGATTACTAAAGTCTAAAAATGAAAAAAAACCTGTGAATACAATAGTCCCATCTATTCGTGTCAGCAGAGGCCCTCTTGGGAAGGGCGCATGGGCATAGCAAGAGGCCAGTAAGGAGAGAAGAGGCTAGTGTGAGGCTCGGGCACTGTGAGCAGTTGCTAATCTGCACAAGTGGCTCCTGAGGTTGAGAATAACCAGTGTATGATGGAAGTACCACACACATACACATATGTTAATTTCTCCAGTAAAACTTAAGATACTGAAATTTGAAGAAAATTCAGGTGCTAAAGAAAGGAAAGGGTTAGGAAAACTAGAGGAGAAAAGGACGTAGGCAAAATAGCAAGCCCTTGAAGATAGGGTAAAAAAAAATTTTCAAAAGGAAGTTATAACAATAAACATTCCTTGTAACTCCAAAGGTAGGGCCACTGGGAGGACTGGTGGGTTCATGGGAAAGTGTTGCTCAGATAGAATTAGGATAAAATAACTGAGTGAGACAACTGAAGAAGCTACAAGATGGAGTAGTTAGGAAGGTCAGGAAGGCAGGCTCCAGACTCTCCTGTTTAGAGTAAAGCACCCAACATGTTTCCAGTGACTAGGAAGGAAAAACCAGGGTGGGTCGGGAGAGCTGTGGTGCAAAAGATGGTTAGGGGAATGGAGCCGAGTGATTTAATCATGACACAAGTACAGTTTGTGCGAGAAAAAGGACTATTGAGAAATGTAAGGCCACTCATAACTCAGTTCTACCAGACAAAGGATACCCAGAGAAATCTGTCCTTCCGGGGAATGGAAACAAAGGCAAAGACGGTGGCAGCTCTGATGGTAACAACAAAGATGACTGAGGTGTCAGCCCCAGAGAAGATATTGATGTCGTTTCCTTAAGGTTCAGGGACCACTGTGGGCGGGCAGAAAGAATGTAAGACCCTCAAGATGGGGAAAGGATTGGGAGAACAGGATGTAGGGATGGAAGCCATGAGCTCACGGCTGATGGGCATGCTGACGAGTGAGTCTGCAAAAGGCAGGCCCTCTTAACAGTCATCTGTGAAGAGGGAAGGGAACCATAGGCCTTTGTCACTTGCTGCTGATGTGCTGGCAATCCTCAGAATCTAGGAGAAAGGGAGGCATGCTTGTGTACCCACCGTTGAGACTGCCATGCTCTAATGATGAGTTACAAACTCAAGATCATACAGATGAACCTGGTTAATCAATATGGGACACTAAACAAAACCTAACCAATAGGGGGAAGGTAATTATCTGAAGGAGAGGTTGACTGGTGGAAGGGGCCAGAGAGAAGTGGAAGGAGGGAGCGTCCAGAATACAGAGTGCACATATATGAAAATGTGAAAGAACAACTTACTAATAAAAAAAATTAAGATAGGTCTTATCTGCAAGTGACATTCAGTTGATTTGGGTAGAGGGGCATTCATGCATTATAAAGAATAAATAATCACATACAGGAATTGCCAAATGAAAGGATATAGACAAGAGTTCAGAGATCTTGCTCAAAGTTGGTTGTCGTTGGTTTGGAGCTAGTAATGTCACCAGACGTACAGTTGACACTTGGTGGTTATTTATCAGGGAGATTCTGTCTTCTCTGCCCGCCTGGCTTTGGGGGTCAGGTTCATAAGTATCTTTGCCTCTCCAGTTTGTTTACTGAAGTGTTATCAAAGGACCCACACAAGTAAGTTTGTTAAAAGCCCTGCCCACATGTTCCTGACCTGTTTTTCTCTCTAGGGAGAAATATTTAAAAAAAAAAAAAAGAATTAGAAGGTGGTCAATGTAGCTTTAAATAGACCAAGAGAGTCAGTGGGTTCTGGGTTTGGATGAGGGATAAAATGACTCAGTTAATGTGTTTGTCATCTCTCCAGCTTGGAGATGTTTTGCCTCTTCAAACAGAGAAACCATTGTGTAGAATAAACTTAGAGCATGTTATCTCTAATCCTAAAACTAAAGATTCTTTGCTTTTCATTTTTTGTTTTAAAGTGAGTGAAACCATTACCTAAAGTTCAGAGCCACCCTGCATCGCTGCATCCCTCCAGAGGTAGACTTACTCATACACACACTATTTGTGTGCAAAGATGGCAAAACAGACTTGGAGTCTTGTCTCCTACTGTCTTTTATCTCCTCAGCAAAAACACCATTTCAGATTAACTAGAAACAATGACCACGAGTGAGCAAGAGAACAGTTTTAGAGAAGTGCATTTCAGCTGGATTTAAATGTACTGCTTGAGCTGGGATAGTAAGACTTTGGCAGATAACATTGAGGTTTTCTTTTAATGAGTTAAACGTATTTATATAAATGATTGTATGAGTTATATAGACAACTGATGGTTCATTAGAGCTACACGGCCAATGTCATTGCATAAGCAGTATAGACCACATGCTAGGGGGTCTTATATTCGTTATCTGTCTTATTTAATGTTTGCAATACAACACACACATACACACATATATACATACACACATATACACACGTACATGCATGTACATATACACACATAGTAGACTTGCCCCAGACGAGTCAGACTTTGACATCCACATTGCTCATGTTGCTCTGGGCTACTGTCTGCTCTGACTGTTTTCATGTATAGGTTTGTTTCCTAATTTTCCTATCATCTTTTCCTTTTCTTTGGCACTCATGTTTGTGTGTATTTATGTGTGTATGTATATGTACGTATATGTGTGTATGTGGGTGTATGCATAATGTATATGTGTATATGTATATGTATGAGTGTGTATGTGTGTATATGTATGTATGTATGTATATATTTATGTGTGTATATGTGTGTATGAAAGT
>NW_021604604.1:1704467-1719014 GCF_004785775.1 Grammomys surdaster
TGTGTATGAAAGTGTGAGTGTTTATGTATGGATTTATGTGTGTATATCTGTGTATTTATATGTATGAGTATGTATATGTGTATGTGTGTGTATGTATGTGTATGCGTGTATATGTGTGTATGTATGTGTGTATATATGTGTGTGTTGTATTGTACATTTGTTCAGTATTTGCTATGTCTTTGCACTCTATTTGATATCATCCACTCCATAGATTTTACTGTATCTTATTTAAAGAAAACAGAATCAGGACTGGGCATGGTGGTACACACCTTTAATCCCAGTATTCAGGAGACAGAAGCATAAGCAAGTGGATCTCTGTGAATTTAAACCCCAACCTGGTCTACATGGCTAGTTCCAGGCTAGTCATGGCTGCACAGTGAGATCCTGTCTCAAAAACTAAAGAAAGAAAAAGAAAGGAAGACACGAAAAATGTGGTCTTCTAATCTCATGGCAGTAAAAATGAGAGAGTGGAACATGACTTGACATAGAGAATATCCTCTGTGATTCAGAGCTGTAAGGATTTGCAGGGGGTAAAACGAGCTCAGGAGACGACTAATTACCAGGGCTGTGAGTGAGTGAGCTCCAGGAAGTGAAGTGGGTACTGTTGTGTGGTTCAGAGAGAAAGCCAAAATAAGTGCTTGATCAGTCTCCCTGCACAGTCTTTACTGGGCCATCATCACAGAGGTGGAATGTCATTCAGGTGCAGCTGTGAGGCCACTGACCAGCCACTCTGCTTACAGCAGGCTCCTGGAATTTACTGGGTGGGAACCAGAGTTGCTCCATACAAATTCACCAGTCACACCAGCCAGCTTGCTGGTGGAGGTTCAATAACTATGACACTTTTTGACTATGCAGATGATGCATACTCCTTGGCCAGTGGGACAGCTATGAATCTCCAGAGCTTTGAACAGTAGTCATTTCTATCACAAGCTGACAAACTGAGCGTCAAGGTTAGAGTTCAGAGGTAATGACTATCTCATTTCTTTGACTGTTGAACATCTTTTTAGTACTTACCAGGTCTCAGGTCAGTGCTCTGGGCATGAGGGACTGAACAGAAAGTAAGATAAAATCTCTGCCCCAAGTAGCTCATATTCCAGTGGGAACAGACAGACAGAAACACACACACACACCCTCACTCATATGCACACAGTCTTATACACACATGCACACACACTCACACATGCACACACACTCACACATGCACACACACTCACACACGCACACACACTCACACATGCACACACACACTCATCTATGCACATTCACACAAATCTAGTAGTCATACATGCTATGAAGGAAAGGGAAGTTAGATGTGAAGGATACAGCAATGGGATGGGGAAGAAGGAGAGTGCTGGTTTATATTTATAGTAAGAAAGGCCTCTCTGTGAAGGTGACATTGAATGAAGACTGGAGAAAAAGAATACACAAGCCCCATGCTCATTTGCTGGAAATATTTCCAGCTAAGGACATATCAAAACCCTAAACAATTGTCAGGAGATTCGATCATCCAGGAGAAAAATGGCTAGAACAGAGTAAAGGAGAAAGTACCAGGCAATCAAGAGAGAGAGATTCTTGTAGGCTTCTGTGAGGACTGTAGGTTTTACTCGACATGAAATGAGAAGCCCTTAAGAACATTTGAGCCAGAGACTGTCATGATGAGAGGACAATCCTCAAAAGTCACTACAGCTGCCATGTTGGGAGAAGCAAGACCAGGGTTGGCATTTCTGCAGTAGTCCTGGATGAAATGAGGGTGGCGGAGACCCAGATGAGGGTGGAGAGGGAACAGTGGAAGTTGCTCAGGTGTGGTTCTGCTCACATTGGGAGGGAATTGGGTACAGGATGATCTGCTGAGTGGCACGAAGATTAAAGTACGAAAAAAGCCAATGCCAAGGTTTTAATCTGAAGAAACAGAAGAAAGTGCTATCCTTACCTCAGGTAGGGAAGGTTTAAATTTGAGGAGAAATAACATGAGTTTGGTCTGGCTAGAGACCAAAATTAGGATGAGAGTGGCTTGCATTCTATCTTAAAATCTCCTTTCTAAAACTGGAGCCCCTTCGTGCAGAGGAGAGTGGGAATCGGGTGGAGGATGTCTTTGGTATAAGATTCAGCGGCTGGGAATGGACTCTAATCTAGAAGTGAACAGATGAGACAGAGCATGTGAATGAATGGAAGGTGTGGAAATGTTCCCAAAGATCCCGGGTGAAGCCTTTGCTGAGCCAGAGCTGCAGGCAACACCAGGGGAATAGGCAAGAGGAGCACGATGTGAGAGCAGTTACTGAGGCTTCCAGAAAGAAGTGGGATTGACCTGGCCTTCCAAGGGGGAGGTGAACTTTGGCATAGAGACAGAGGGAGTAGAAACAAGAGCACTGTGTAAGACAAATGAAGGGAGTGGAAGCCTGGAAGAGTTAGGTGTCCTAGAAATCCCCGAAACAAAATACAGGCTTTTGCCATTGCTCTTGGCTGGCCACCAGAACCTATTGCTGAGAATATCACACAGTTTGATCATGAGACATGGAAAAGTCAAATTGGTATTAACTGAGAAGCTTCCTTCCTGGTAGCTAGTTTTCTTATTACTGGAAGATGCTATGCCCTGTGAGCTAGAATGATTGGCACAACAAGACACACCTATAAGTATCCAAGTAGACTGAATGCCATGAGGGCAACCACTGCTTCCTGATTGGATTTGAGACCTGCACCATAGAAACACATGCCTGGTGCTACAAATATGGCCCTAAACCTATGGTTTGGGAGCTCGTAGGACACAGTACTGAATAGATTAGTGTCGCTCTCAGACCTTATCAAAGAAGATTTTGTGCACTGGATGCCCATTAATGCAGAGATTCCCAAAGGACAGAGAATAAGTAGCTGGAGTGCTCATCCATAAACAGGACATCTGTTATCACACCCTTCCCCCTAAGGCTCAGAAACCATCTCAGAAGAGAGAGCAGAAAGAGTATAAGGGCCAGAGGTCAAGGAGAACCAGAGGACAACACCATCCTTTGTACAAGACAGGACCACTGCAGTCATAAATTCAGTGTCTGCAGTTACCTGCACATGACCTGTACAAGAACAATTCAGTCAGCATTTTAGCTTGGAGAAGGCTTCATACGCACCAACCCTAGTGACCACTAGTGGCTTCTGGGGGAACAAGAGTCAGGTTTCTTTTCTAAGGGTGTAGCATCTGGTAGATCTGATGCTCCATTCCATGATGAGCCAACACCCACTAGTATAGGAGCAACACAAATTGGACTCACTGGGATTTTTAGAAAAATGAAGGACATGGACTTGGAAGCAGTGATAGATAATCAATCTTTAAGAAGCAAGGAGGAGGAGGCAGGCTAAATATGATCAGAATACATTGCATGCACTATAAATGTTGGAGATTGGTTCTAATGCTTTGATTCAGTCGGGAATCTGCATGTTCAAACGCTGAAGGTCCTTGTCCCCAGTTGGTTTTTGATTGATCAATAAAGATGCCAGTGGCTAATGGCTGGACAAAAAGAGACAGGGCAGAACCTTTAGATTTGCACAGGCAAGGAACTTGGAAAAAGGAGACAGAGAATTGCTATGACTCAGGGAAGAAGGATGGGACATAGGAGCTACATGAGAGAAAGCCAACCAGCCATGTGCGATTTTAGGTAGGTAGCCACTGGTTACTTCCCTGATTGGGCCTAGGGTAGCAGGTAGAGGATTAGAAGTTTCCAGCCTTTGGGGTAGCCAAGGCATTTTAAAATTAATGGCATCCGTGCGTGCGTGCGTGTCTTTCATTCTTGAATCCAGATAGCTCCTGGGCAGGTGGCTGGAAGTGTGTGCTGGAAGCCAAAAGAGTGTAGCACAAACTCACTGCTACAATGAAATGCTCAGATACTTAATATTACATGTATGCACATGCCAAATCATGTCTAGACTGGAAAGCAAAGTGAGAGCAGGGACTAGATGTATGTATAAATGAACTAGAAGATCAGGCTGGGTCTATGTTATAAAAACCCTCCATGGCTCAAACCTGGACACAGTAATTATGAAGGTGTGGAAAAATGATCAAATAACAAGAGCTAAAATAGCTACAGAAAGATTTTCATAGACAAGGTTTTCACTATTGCATCCTTTTTGTCTATGTGAAGGGAAAGTAACTTTTACTGTCATTTTCTTCAACATCTTGTTCTTAGTCTAACCAGAAAACATGTCTGTAAATCTTAAGCAAGAGAAAGGGTGGCTAGTAGTCTGTGTTCTGTGAACAGGACCATTTTCTTGGGTCTCAACATCTTAACGATGACTTGCTGAAGTTCCTTTCAAAGAACATCCCTTTTTTAGTCTTTACTGCACCGGCGAGGGCACCCAGAAGTCTGAGTTTATTGTAATCTCAGGATATACTTTTCATAGGTAAACCTTCCCAGGAAGATGAAGCATTTATGGTAAATAGAAATTCAGAATATATCATAATACTGTATATTATACAATTATGCATGTGTAACAATGATGTCATAATATTTTTATAATATACATACAAAGTATATACTGCTTATACTTACATCCTTTTTTTATACTGCCAGAGACTGAGCTTATGGCTTCAGGCATGCTGGACACTGTTATTGAGCGGCGCCTGCATAGTGTTTATATAAACACAATCTTCTATATGATTTTCTATCAGGTTAGGTAAAGCTGGTGAGTTTGTGGGCTGGAGAGGTGGCTAGGTATAGCGGGAAATATTAAAAGAGGCACCATCCCACACTAATGCTGGCTTCTCTCTGCCCCAGTGGTCTTGCTGCCTCTATGGCTAGCCCCATGCAGCAACCTCCCATCTCATGGTTCTCTTGCTGAGGATTCTCTCCCATTCCCAGCCCTGGTAAAATCAAAACTCTCAAGGCTTATGATTTATCAGTCAGATTTATATTAGTAAATTCTCAACTTACAAAACACTCACACAATGAACTCAAAACTCAATTGATATAAACACAAGCTACACCCCCAGATGGGGCAAACGCACCCTGCTATTATTTAATCATCTAAGACATCCCCAATACTTATGGCTCCCAGGACTGTGAGGTTCTGGCTCCTCTTCCTCTCCTATAGGTTCCATTTTGTCTCCTCCTTTCCTTCCCTTCTTCTCTCCTCTCTGTCTCTCTGTCCTGACCTCTAAAGTTCTCAGCCTACCTTCCTTTTGCACTGCCCAATCACAGGCTCTCACCTTATCTTGTGCCTGCCCTCACCTGCATATAGACAGCAATCCACAGTGGGTAGGTAAGAGCACTGACTGCTCTTGCAGAGGGCCCAGGTTCGATTCTCAGCACCTATATCAAATGGTTGACAATTACCTGTAATTCCATTTCCAGGGGATCTGATGCTCTCTGGCCTATGTGCTGGCCTTTCAGAGTACCTGCATGTGTATAATACACATAAACTCATGCAGGTACACATACGAATCAACAAAGACAATAAAATCACTTTTTAAAAAGATACATCAGGGTTGCCCTTTTATTGTACGACAGTTCAGAGTAGAGAATATTGTTGATTTGGTATTCACCCGTTTTATCAGGTTGCATAGACAATAACCTTGCTCTACTAAGCGTAGCATAGCTTGAGGGGATATATTAATTTATCAAGGTGTGTAAATCTAATCTCTGTGTTCAGCATTATTCTGTTTCCAAGTGACAATATTTTGTTATTTACATTAAATAGTAAATCGTTAATGAAAAAATGCCATAATGAAACTACTTTGATTTACAGCTTCTGGATAATTGGCCAGGATATGATTTGGATTTATTCACGTACCCACAGCACTATTATGGTGATTTGGAGTGTGTGCTCATCCCTCACGGCATCATAGTGGACAGGTGAGTGAGTGAGTCCTGAATCCTATATTGGCAGTTCATTGGGGCAGCCCCCTCTCATGTGACTCTTCGATTCCATTAAGGATTCTCTTTGGGAGAACTTCTCTGTAGGGTAGCAAATTTCAACTCAAGGAGCATGTGTGTTCATGGAATTGTGAATGGTGGCAATTACTCTGAAAGATTGGTAAGGATATACAGATGTAAGCTATTATAAATAACACACACTCCCCCAGAGCAATGTCCTATACAAATCATGGCAATAAGGATGAGAAAGCACAGCTTTCCACACAGGCACCTTTGTCTCGTGGCTTTTCACAGACTTTCGATTTAAAGGAAGAGTTAGGAGGTGAACATCACCTTCGTAGAACACACTCTTAAAACCCTGACTTTCCCTGAAACTTCCATTTCAGTGTGTCAGGTCGGCCATCCAGTGTGTGTATGATTGTATCTATGAGTGGTAATGTTTTGAGACTAAGAGAATGCAGCTTCGAACCATGTGTGGAAAGCACAGATATCTCCTCTCGTTCTAGGTTGTTCACTTCTAGCCTTAGACTCATAAGCTTACTCTTGGGTCTCTAACCGCCACCTGTGATTCCCTACCGTGGATTTGGATTTGTAGGTGTAGCCCTTGAGCAGAGCCACCTCAGTACCTAGACCATGTACCCATTCCTGTACCAAGACTGAAATGAGTAAATCTTCACATGCACATGGAAGACAAGCTTCCTCGTATTCACAGTGTAAGGTCTGGGATTCAGGACTCTTCAGAAGTCTAGAACTCAGAGAGAGGAAGACAGTGTGGAGTGAAAAATTGGGGTTCTCAGGTTAACTCCTCAGCAGTACTTCTACCTCTACTTTTTGAAAAATTCTTATATTCTTTTTTATTGAATATTTATCTACTTTACATCCCAGTGGAAGATTCCCCTCCCTCTTCTCCTCTCAGCCCCTCTCTACTCCCCCCATCCACCCTTCCTCCTCAGAAATGGAGAGGTCTCCCATGGATATCAGCCTGCCTTGGCATATCAAGTTGGAGTAGGGCTAGGCAAATCTTCTACTGAGGCTAGACAAGGCAGCTCGGTTAGGGAAAAGAGATCCAAAGGCATTCAATGTAGTCAGAGATAGCCCCTGCTCCTGCTGTTAGGAGTTCCATATGGGCGCTGGAGAGATGGCTCAGCGGTTAAGAGCACTGACTGCTCTTCCAGAGGTCCTGAGTTCAATTCCCAGCAAACACATGGTGGCTCACAACCATTTGCAATGGGATCTGGTGTGTTTGAAGATAGCAGTAATGTACTCATATACATAAAATAAATAAATCTTTGGAGAAAAAAAGGAGTCCCATATGAAGACTGTAGTGACAATTTTGAAATTTTGATTTCTTTCAAAAGCACAGAGATATTATAAGAATATATTTTTTGTTTTAATCCCAGGTATGGGATTTGGGACTGCTTCAGACTGTCCCCAGCAGCTGATGATGCCTTGCCTCATGCTCTAGCAGGGGCATGATTTTACCAGTGGCAGATAATTTGTGTGATGTCTGGAATTCTGGGGACCTTTCAGAGGGTATGTAAATGTAAGAGCCCAAGAAGTGGGGTGGGTTGTTAGTCGATTGAGGTTTATTAAATAGCCACGTGCTAAAAAGAAACAGCAATAAAAAATTAGATAGCCTGAGGGTGAAGATCAAATTTGCCCCCAAGGAATTCAATGCCCCTAATCAGCAGGAAGTAGTCTAACGATAAGGCTGTACCCTTTCTCCGATATCCGTTTTATTTCCCATTTAACATTAAGGGAACGACAAGATAGAAAAGAGGTGGAGAAGGGTAGAAGGAAAAAGAACCCACAAAGTAGCTAATGCCAGCTACAGAAGACCCAGCTGCACAACTCTTACATATGTGCAGAGGGCCTAAGTCCATTCCATGCATGCTTTCTGGTTGACAGTTCAGTATTTATGAGCCTCCGAGGGCCCAGGCTAGTTGACTCTGTAGGTTTTCTTGTAGTGTCCTTGACCCCCTCTGGCTCCCACAGTCCTTCCTTGCCCTCTTCCACAGGATTCCCCAAGCTCCACTTAATGTTTGGCTGTGGGTCTCAGTATCTGTCCCGGCAGTTGCTGGGTGAAACCTCTCTGATAACAGTTATGCTAGGCTTCTGTCTTCAAGTATAGCAGAATATTATTAATAGTGTCGGGGTGGGCTCCCTCTCATGGCATGAGTCTCAAGTGGGGCCCGTTACTGGTTTGTCCTCCCCTCAAATGTTGCTCCATCTTTTATCTCTGCACATCTTGTAGGCAGGACAAATTGTGGGCCAAAGATTTTGTGACTGGGTTGATGTTCCAGTCCCTCCATTGGATGTCTTGCCTGGTTACAGGAGATGGCGGGTTCGAGCTCCACATTTCCCATTGCTAGGAGTCTTAGATACAGTCACACACCCCCACGCCACCATTCCAGTTCTCTCCCAGTACTCTCTTCCTCCATCCTCCCTGCACCAGATCCCCCCTCTTCCCTTATTCTTGTGAGGTTAAATTAATTCTATGAACTAAGTCCTTAAAGGGAAAAAAAGTTCAAAAACAACACCCCCAGGACACTTTTCCAAGTGTTGTCTTTCCAACTATCACTGTCAGTAGGAAAATGGATTTGTCATTCATACACATTCCAGATTGTGTAATATTTCTATTGCCTGAGACTTGTGTGTTGTTTATCATCTCCATTCACAGTGTATCACAAAGATAAGTTCTAGTTTGGAGTCTATCATGGAAGAAGATGGATTTCCCATGGCAAGCACATTTGATCCTTAAAAGGGATAGAAATTCCATCCAATACATTGGGAAATTTTGCAGTTTTCCAAAGTGCAGAACCTCATTAGAATTTTACAGACTGGGAATTTTTGCCCCCCAAAATTATAATAAAGACTCTTGACTTAGACAATTATATCAATTTTATCTGTGCAAAAAGAAATTTTATGTATTCACTTTCCATACATCTCATAAGCAATTTCCCTTAATAACAGTTTGGGAAGCCCTGTGTATAAACGAATTCTTGCTTTTCTCACTTGAATTTTATGATTTTATTTCATTGTGCCCTGATTGAAAGCATAAGCAAGTCTGGGTAAAAGGATCGTAGCCCTTTCCCACACAGTGGTAGTGCCTAGTGAACATGTTAGGGTGTGTCTTGTTATCTTTATGTTTAACATTCCTCCATAAGTGGTCCAGGAAGGGCCCCGGAATTCAGCCCTCAGCTTTAAAACAAACATTACACCTACTTTACATGGGGAATGAATCTATGATTTCAGTACATTTTTACGCTTGGACCCATCTCCACAGTTCTGTCATTAATCTACTGACAGGAAGTTACTAATCAGGTTTCTTTCCTTGGAAATTCTCTTGATGTGTCATGGAAATTAAGTCATAACACATCTAATCATTGGTTCAGCAGCCAGCGAACCTTTGAACTTCTGATTTGGATTTGTAAACAGTACAGGTACAATTCTTAGTATGGAGATATCGTTTTTGTTTTTCCTAGATTAAGCCTTTGGGGTGAAATTCTGGGCTTCCTGGTGAGTTTCAACAACTGTAGGTTGTTTTCCAAAGTGGCTGTGATGTTCCCAGCCTCACTGGTAGTTCAGCAGGACTCTGTTGTTTTCACATACCTGCTGACATTTAGTATTGTCTGTCCTTTGGGTCAAAGTCATTCTAGTATATGTATAATATCTCCCTGTGATTTAAACTTATACTTCCTGAATCATTAGTGTGCTTATCAGCTACTCGAATTCTTTTCCTATGGGGGTAAAAGGTCTCTATCCAAGCCTTTTGCCAATTTTTTATTTGGTTGTTTGTCTTCTTGTTGAGTCATAAAAGGGATATATATATATATCACTATAATTATAATTGCATATATTGTGTAAATATAACCATTTGAATTGTCTAAATGCATAAGCCAGGCAGTGGTGATGGATGCCTTTAACTCCAGCAGAGGCAGACAGATCTTTATGAGTTCGAGGCTGACCTGGTTTACAAAGTGAGTTCTAAGACAGCCAGGGCTATACAGTGAAAACATGTCTTGGAAAACACACACACACACAGAGGGAGAGACACACACACACATACACACACATACATATGATATATATTAGATAGTATATATAACTTATATATTAGATACAAATTTTTATCATATTATGGTTTTCATATATATTTCCAGTTTAGTCATTTTCATTGGAATATTTTGAGAATGTATATTCTGTTGTTTGGTGGAGTGTTCTAAAAATATCAGCTAGGTCCAGTTTATTGATGGATTGTTCAACTTTATCCTTTATCCTAACTGCTGGGTCTGCCCATGCCTGGTAGAGGGAGTCTCTAAGTGCAGTGATGTCTCTTTCCTCTTGCTGTTCTGTCAGTCTTCTGGAATCCCTAGGGAAACATACGCTAGGATAGTCAAGCTTTCTTCAGGAGCTGACAGAGATCACTGACTCTGATCTCACATCCTGACTGAAAGATGGTGTCTTCATCTTCCTTTTCATTGGCACAAGCATGGTGTGTCCTTCATGGTCCTTCCACTTTAATCTGAGTCTTTATGTTTAAAGTGGGATGGGGGAGATGGAGATGTGCAGTTGGTAAAGTGAAGCAGACCTGAGTTTGATCCCAGAACCAAGGTGAAAAAACTGATGAGGTAACCTGGGCCTGTAATCCTAGCTCTGGGGAGACAGACAGGCAGATCCTGGGCTTGCAGGACAGCCAGCTTATCCTAATTGGTAAGCTCCAAGACCCACTGAGAACCTGTCTCAAAAATATAATGGACAGTTCCCCAAAAGATGATATACTAAGTTGACTTCTGGCCTTCATGTGTACATGCACTTCCATATATATTCATGTAAATAGCCCCCCACATACACATGCACATCCATGTATACACACACATGTGATCGTACACACTCATACATACACACACACACACACACAAACACACACTGTGGTATGTATGTATGTATGTATGTATGTATGTATATGTGTATATATGTATGTGTGTATATGTGAATATATGTATGTATGTATGTATGTATGTACACATGTGCACATACACTAAATAAATAAATGTAATGAAAAATTTATGAATTCAATGCATCTTTGTAAAAGCATGCCAGATATTCTGATGTGCAATCTTTGGGTGATCGTATTTAGACAAATACTACCTGAAAACACAGCTAACATCCTATTTGTGCATATATATGAACACTTAGAGAGTGTTCAAATAGATATGAATGTATAGAGTATATAGAACTATGTTATATATGTAGAGTGTAGACATGATAAAATTATATATAAATACATAATTCAGTTTGTCTATTTTAATCAAATCCAATTTTGAATGCTCACAGGGATTTTCTTTCTAAGGTACACTTTTGAGATCCTGCTTCTATTCAAGGTTTTGGTTTTGTGTGGGGAGTAGTGCACACTTGTACCTATAGAATATGTCGAAAACTGTGAAGATAGTGCCAGAGCAAAGGCAGAGGCAGGCCATTGCTGTTCATTGACTCCAGGAAGCATCCTCCTCCACATTGGATTCCACACTGTGTGGCTACCTCTTCCCATTGTACTGTGGTGTGCTGCCTTTGGTGACTATATGGGTTTTTTTTTTTTTTTTTAGTTATTCTGAACTTGACTTTTCTTCCAGTGTAAGGGGAATACATCACTCTCTATCTTACGGTTTCTGTTGCTTTGATAAAACACCAGAACCAAAAGCAACTTGGAGAGGAAAGGATTTACTTCATCTTACAGTTTTAAGTAACAACAGTCCATCACTGGGGGGAAAACAGGACAGAAACTCAAGCAAGGTGGGAACTTAGAAACAGGAACTGAAGCAGAAGCTGTAGAGGACCGCTTGCTTTCTTATACAACCCAGGACAATCTATGCAAAGGATGGCCCCACCCACAGTGATTGGGGTCCTCCTACATCAATCAGTAATCAAAACCATACCCCACAGACTTCCCCACAAGCAAATCTTACGGGGGCATCATCTCAATGCCCTCTTCCCACACAAGTCTGGTTGTCAAGCTGACAAAAAAGAAACAACAACAACAAAACCAGCCTTCTATTTCCTCTTTCTTTGCTATAAAATGAGACTTTCAGTTAATACCATCAAAACCTTTTAAAGTTTAACAATAGGTGTTGTAATGATAGAAAATAAATATTAGGCCGGGCGGTGGTGGCGCACGCCTTTAATCCCAGCACTTGGGAGGCAGAGGCAGGTGGATTTCTGAGTTCGAGAGTTTGAGGCTAGCCTGGTCTACAGAGTGAGTTCCAGGACAGCCAGGGCTACACAGAGAAACCCTGTCTCGAAGAAAGAAAAAAAAAAAAGAAAATAAATATTATATATGATCTCTAACACTGTTTATGACATATAGGAGCTATGATGTCACCTCTATAAGTATGTTATCCACACTTTGGTTCCACTTTAACAGAACTTTTCTGACTGACTCATTCTGTTTTCCAAACTTCTCTCCATGTTCACTCAAATGATCTAATCTGTATAGAACATCGTGTGTATTAATTGTACATTAGTGTATCGTTTATTTCTTACGTCTTTCAGAATTGAACGGCTGGCTAAGGATATAATGAAAGACATAGGCTACCATGATATTCTGGTCCTGTGTGTACTGAAAGGAGGTTACAAGTTCTGTGCTGATCTTGTAGAACACCTCAAGAACATCAGCCGAAATTCAGATCGGTTTGTCTCTATGAAGGTTGACTTCATCAGGCTAAAAAGTTACAAGGTAAGTTGTTACGTGTTCTACTGTTATTGCGTAATTATAAGAACTCACAATTCTCAACACTAAAGTAAAAATGAAGAGTGTAGTGTTTTTGTTATTGTCAATGTTTTTTTTTTTTTAATGGAGCTTCTCTATGTAATTCTGGTTGTCTTGGAATTTACTCTGTAGTCCAGGCTAGCTTTGAACTCAGATATCTGCCTGCCTTTGCCTCCTGAGTGCTGAGACTAAAGCCATGCTCCGCCATGCCCAGTTTAAGTATATTTTTTTAATGAACAAGAATATAACAATTATAAGAATTTAGATAATATGCTTCTGTTTTCACATGTAAGAAAGAAGACTCTTTGGGAATGATTTCTGCATTTGTTCATATGAATGAAACTGATGAGTGTGGTCGTTGTGAGGAAAAGTCCGCTGGAGGATGATGTGCTTTGTGTTGAGTGTTATTTTTGGTCCTGGAGTCCTGTGGGAGGGAGTCCAAGCCCGTGGGGAAACCTGGTTCTCTGCTATCCTTTCCTGAGGGGGAGAAGGAAAGCCTGGAGCAGACATCAATATGAGGAGACCAGGCCAGGATCTTCCCCAGAAACCCTTTCACAAGCCTATGACGGTTCCTGGCCACCTCGCAATGGAATTGATTTCAGTGGGTTTCCAAACACATTCTTCAATTAATCTTCTCTTTTCACCATATTGTTAACTTATGTGATACTTCTTATTTAGTGGCCAATTAATTCAAAACTAGGGTACTGTTCATTAAGAAACTCCATTGGTCAAAACCATGATGGCATTTTCATTCACCAAACTACCTTAGCACCTTTGAGTTCTATGGTCAGGCTCCATCGGCTTCCTATTGGTACATACCCACACCAGCACAAATTTAATGGCAGAAAGCAACACGGGTTTTTTTATGAACACTTTCCTGGGTTATAAATCTAAGTGTGTTTATAGCTAGCTCTCAATCTTTTCTAGCTAGATTTTGATCAGCTGAGATTCAGGATCTGTTTCCAAGAACTCCAACTGTGGTCGTAAGTCAGTTCCCCTGTCCTTACTGCAGGACTTGACTTCCATTCCTCCTGCCCTCAGGTCTTCATTCAACACAGGGGCTCCTCCAAGGCCACTTAACACTGAAGTTGTAGTTTCTTTCACACCAGATAGGAAGCTGTCCATTCAGTAAGGACCCTACTCTTCTAATCACTGAAGTGATTAGGTCTTGTTCACCCAGTTAGCTGACCAGGCATATCATCTGGGGAGAGAGTTCTGGCCACATTGTCAAGTTCACACACAAGTGAGGAGGATTGTTCAGGACATGTGTACCGGGAATATTGCTTATGTCAGTTAAGGTCATTAGTGCTGTGATAAAACACTATGACCAGAAGCAACTAGGAGAGGAAAGCATTTATTTCACCTCACAACTCTGTATCACTGAGGGAAATCAGGGCAGGAACTCAGGAAGGAATGCAAAGGTAGGGATTTAAGGAGAGCTGTGGAAGAATGCTGCTGACTGGCTTGCTTGATGTGGCAGTGATGGACATGGCACTGCCCACGGTGAGCTGGAGTCACCCACATCAGTCACCAAACAAAAACAAACAGACAAACAAACAAAACAAAACAAAAAAACTGCATTAACAGTTTGGCCTACAGGCCAATCAGAAAGGCATTTTTCTGAGTAGGGCGTCTCTCTTCCAAATTGGCTCTAGATTGTGTCAGGTTGACATAAAGATAGCCAGCAAAGCCATCTTGAGGATAGCCTTGGAATTCTGCCAACAGTTTTCATGTGACACTTTTCTAGTTGCCTCAGGTCTAGGGCAGCTGCAGTTGGTTTATTATTTCTTAAGATGCGTCTTCAGAGTTCCTGAACCTCCCAGGATCTACTGGAGATGTTGTTTCCATGTGGGCATCCTCGCCTGGTTCAGTGCGCTCTCGGTCTCTCTCTCTCTCTCTCTCTCTCTCTCTCTCTCTCTCTCTCTCTCT
>NW_021604604.1:1719024-1724930 GCF_004785775.1 Grammomys surdaster
TCTCTCTCTCTCTCTCTCTCTCTCTCTCTCTCTCTCTCTCTCTCTCTCTCATTTATTTATGTGTTTTATGTAAGTACACTGTAGCTGTCTTCAGACACAGCAGAAGAGGGCATTAGATCCCATTACAGATGGTTGTGAGCCACCGTGTGGTTGCTGGGGATTGAACTCAGGTCCTCTGGAAGAGCAGTCAGTGCTCTTAACTGCTGAGTCATCTCTCCAGCCCTCTGTGTTCTTTTGAAAGCTTCCTTTTCTTTCCCCTTTCCTTCTGCCTTGAGTTAAGTAGCTTTCTTTCCATCTTAACAAGATTTTCCTCATTGACTTGGCCCTGGTCTTTATGAATTGTCCTAGCACGTTCAAAAAAAAATCCTTTCTAAAATCTTTTAAGAGGAAAAGTGTGGTTTATTGAGGTTCAATTTATATGCGAAAACATTTGTCCCTTTTAATTTACTAGGTTTCAACACCTCTCTCCTTGTAAGAATCTGCAATCCATGTGGTTCCTTTGGTTCTCTGTTCTAACCCCAGCTCCCAAACCCTGGGGCTTGGGAACTACTACTATGTCCCCTCTTCTGAGAGTTCTCTTCCAAGCCCCTTTCATCCATGCCTAACAGTCTACACCTAACGGTCTGCCTTTTTAAAAATTATTTTTTCAGAGGAAGTCAAAAATTCCTTGATTTTTCTCCAATATCTTATTGTTTTGATTTACATCAATAAATGCATTTATGGTCTTTGTTTCCATCTTCTGGTTTGCCTTTTTTCCTGGTTTCATAAGATGGAGATTTAGTATATTGGTTTAGGATCTGTCTTGCTGTCCACTATAAACACATAATGATGTAAGGTCTCCCTTAAGAATATTTTTAGCTGTATCTCGTAGATTTTGAAATGCTGCATTGACGTTCAAATTTTTTTTCTGGTTATGGTTGCAACTTCCTCTTTCTTTTTCCTTTACTACTTTAATTTTCTCTTCTTGAAATGCACCGCAGGATGGCCTGGAAGTCCAGCTCTTCCTGCCTTCACTCTTCAGCATGCCCTACCTCTGTGTGTGCCACCGTGACCAGCAGGACTTTCAATTTCATTTGTTGGTCCTTTTTTGTTTAATTTTTAACCTCTTACAGGAGGTTTCTAGTGACTTCTCTATTATTTCTGGCTTAATTCTGCTGCAGAAATGGTACTTTGTAAGAGTTCTGCCCTTTGGGGTTTTCCGAGGCGTGGTCCACCCCACGTTCAACTGTGCTGTGCTTTTTCTAACACGTTGGAGCCTTTTTAGGAGCTAGTTCTTTCAACATCCTCATCCCAGCCTCTCACCTAGAGGTAGGTGTACATTCTAACACTTAAATGCCGTGCTAAACCAAGCTTCTATGCCACCAGGACAGGGAAAATGTATTCATTTCTTAAACAGATGCGCTGTGCTCATATGCACCGCATCTAGGCCGATGATTTTAAATCGCCAATGGTATTTCCTGGGGGTAGGGATGCTGCAGCTCGTACTCAGGGCTCCCAGAGAGGAGGAAGGCAGCAAGTGACATCATCTCTTCACTGCTCTCTTCAGGCTCACTCATTGTGTGTCTTTGTTGCCAGCCTGCACCTGCAGTCCTTTCAAGCCCAATTGTGATGTCTTGGCTCTTCTAAGCCAAATATGTATCCTCTTGTCTATTACCCAGGTAATTTCTCCTGAGAAATTACCTCATGTAACAGTCTGCCTGCTCACTCAGGCAGGACATCCCTCTAATTACATAGCATGCAAAATAGATGGGAAACCCATAGTCATAGTCTGGCCAATGGCGTGAGCAATTCTCCACGCATGGCACATAGGTTGTCCCTGTTCAGAGATGCCTTAGTTGCTAGGTCAGTTGCTGGAACTGGTCATCCCTTTAAAAAACGGGGCTCTTTCAGCATACCTGGAGGCAGAGGCCAATAAAAAGCAAAGCAAACAAAACAAACCCTGTCAACGGGAAGAGCGGACCAGCTCACTTTCCTGAGAGCATCTGTGCTTCTTCAGTCCTGCACACCTATTCACGTGGTCACACATCTGGAAAACATCTCTGTGATAACTTGCTTCTGACATGTACTCCCACAGCTCATGCTTGGATGTTAGTCTGGGAAGCTGTGGACCCTTGCTGGGAAAAGTAGGCCACTGGGGTAGAGGTCACGGTTTGAAGATTGTAGTCTGGGGCTAGCTCCTGACTTGCTCTCTCGGCCTCCTGGTTTGCTGTGATGAGAGCAGCCTGTACCACATGCTCCAGCTGATCTGCTCCTCTGTGCCTTGGGGACTGAAACCATGAGCCAAAATACATCTGTCCTCCTATGTTTCTGTCTAGTATTGCAGTCATAATGATGACAACCCCCACTGAGTTGATCTCTGAAAACGCCCTCATTGTACCCTCCCAAAGATCTCTCTCTTAGGTGATTCTAAATCCTGGTAAGATGAAAATCAGGACCAACCATCACACCTTCTATCCTGGTATCTGATGTAAACTAGGATAAACTGTGTGTGACACTGAATGACAGTGACCGTTCTGTATGTACCCTTGCCTTTCTCCCCATTCAGAGCCCTGGGAAGGAGCCGTTTCCACCAGTATCCTAGGAAAACAGTGATATTATTCTGAGGAGAACAGGAGGAGAGTTTGTTTCTCTCAGAGGTTGTATCTCACCGTGTCCCTGCCTCCATAGGTTATGTCAAGGGTACTCTGCCCCTGGCTGTCTCATTAGACCTCCCTGAGGGACAGACTAAACTTCTCAGGGTGTTAGGTTGTCTGACTGGTCTTTGTTCTTATGTTAAACTTTCCAGAGAGATGAAGTGAATTTGCATGAACAGTAACAATCCAGAGACTGATTGCTTAGAAATTAGCATGAGACTGGTGTATTATAGGCATGTTGAATATTCCTGTTCTGTAATGGAAGGAGGGGTCCTATCAACCTGAACTCTCCTTCCTCCCTTACTCCAGCTCTTCCATTTCTCTCCAGTCCTTCCTCTTGTCTATCAACTGATCCTCAGTCAGCACTAGCTAGTAGTTGTATCTCATTTAACCCTTTCTGAAATCCTGCTAAGAGTCTCTCCCTTCTTTCATGCAGGGGTCGGTTAAGTCATAGAATGCCACACAAGTCAGCAAACAGTAGAAACAGTGTTATAATCTAACCCCAACTGTCTCTCAAGCCTCTGTCTGTTGTAGTATGGCAACATTTCTCACAGAACTCCCCAGGGTTTTCCCAGAAGCCCTCACTGTTTTGTAAGATATTGGTTATCTTTTCTTCTTAAGACACACACAAGAGAAATCAGAAGTTTGCGTGCGTAAGCATCATCATTGTGTATCCATTTGCTTTTCAGAAGCAATCAAATCTGAAAATCTTGGTTGAAAGAAAAGAAATTGCATGTATGTACGTCATCCCATACGCACACATGTGGCTGTGCTCAGTACTTCCTCCTGTACTACTGACAAGTTCATGTTATTTTTTATTTTTTTAGTGAGAAATCAAACCTTTCCTAAGATCTCTCTTGCCTGCGGGCAAGCACTCAGCCACCAGAATCCAAAGCCACACTATGTCTTACAACCATTTATTTTCTTCTACTCCTTCATATAGTTAAAAGCTTAAAATATTTTCTTTTTCTTAGACTTAATGCGTGTGTATCTACAGGGAGAATTTGACTCTGGCAATTTTCTGGAATACTGTGAATAACTTAGAAGTCCTCCTCTTAAAGCTTCTAACAGCACTAGGAGAAATGAAGAACATTTCGGGCGCTTAGTGGTGCTCTCAAAACAGCTAGGCGTATTCAGGGGCCAGCATGAGGTCAGAATGTTGAACAGCGGCAGAAGCGAGGCTGGAGTGGAAGACCATCGGTTTGGGCAGGCTGCTTTTAACACTCATGCAGAGGCATGAGGACATTTAAGAAGAAAAACAGAAAAATTTGACGAATACCACATCCTCGTGCAAAAAAGCTGGTTGGCTGAAAATCCATCATGGTGCCCAACAACACGCGCCTGCAAATACTCAGGTCTATTTGTCCGCCAGAAGTCCTAACAACAGATACCACAAAAGGCTTCCCATCCTCATGCATTGAGATTAAATGAGAGTTCATTTTTAGGAATGAATCCTCCCTCAAATGGGGTACTCCCTGCAGACCCGTTTTGGACTGGCTTTTATCAGGCACCAGGAAGACATCATGGTCGGAGATCAAGTTTAAAACCCAGGTCTTAGAATGAAATTCTGAGACTTGGGACTCCAGCGGTGAATCCCACTACAATTTCAAGCTGTGCTGTGCAGATTTGTTTTTAAAAATCTCACAAGAGGCTGACTGTGTGCTAGAGTGTTTGCCTAACATTTATGAGAGCCAAGGTTTGATCCCTAGCACCACACACACCACCATACTATGTAGGAAAGAGTTCACTCTCCTGCAGCAATAGACAAATAAACTAGCTTTTTGGGTCTCCAGTTACTGGAAGTTGAACTTTTCATGAAGGACAGGAAGGCTGCTCTGGGGACACTGGATTACTAGCAAGGGGTGGGGTGGGGGATAGGGTGGGATGTCTCATCCAGCTTCCAATTTTGTCTGAATACAAGACTTTCGCATCTGCCTCTGCATGAGTGTTAAAAGCAGCCTGCCCAAACGGATGGTCTTCCACTCCAGCCTCGCTTCTGCCGCTGTTCAACATTCTGACGTCATGCTGGCCCCTGAATACGCCTAGCTGTTTTGAGAGCACCACTAAGCGCCCGAAATGCTCTTCATTTCTCCTAGTGCTGTTAGAAGCTTTAAGAGGAGGACTTCTAAGTTATTCACAGTATTCCAGAAAATTGCCAGAGTCAAATTCTCTCTGTGGATACACACGCATTAAGTCTAAGAAAAAGAAAATATTTTAAGCTTTTAACTATATGAAGCAGTAGAAGAAAATAAAGCTTCAAGACTTTACAGCTTAAGAACGATGCTGTTTTAAACAGGCTGGAGTCCCCCACATCTGCACAGCTCCCACGCATCCACAGGCCTCCCTTCCCACCAGGTCTTTGAATGTGCTGTGCTTTGTATTAATTCACAATTCTTGGGTGAAGGCACCACAAGAGGAAACAAAAAATGGTAGGTAAGACACAACCCAGAATGTAACCAGAGTCAGTCTGTGAGATTAACCACACAGGGATGTGAGCCCCTGGGATGCTGGCAGCAGTATTAAAGAGGAACATTGAAGCTAAGACTGGCCACAGACCTGTTCCGAGAAAGGTAGAGAGATGCTAACATATGCTTTGTTTCGTTTTGTTTTGTTTCCCTCTCTCGTGATAGCTAAGAACAAAAGTAAGTCCTTGGCAATCCATGCTAGTAAGCAATGGGCAGGCTGGATAAACCAGAGCCAGCATCCTAGTATCTATCTCACTTTGTGCTATACCAGGTCTCTTGCTGAACTAACTGGCTTTGTTCCTTTCTTTTATTGAGAATCTATTAGTTGTACAAAATCAATAGTTTCAATAAGACATTTTCTACCTATATAATGTACTTTATTCATTCTGATTATCTCTCTCTTTCTCTCTGTCTCTCTGCATGTCTGTCTGTTATCTCTCTTACACACTGGCACACTCATGTGCGTGTACACACACACACACACACACACACACACACACACACACACGAGGCAGGCAAAGGGCTAGCTTATAGATTGAAGAAAATAACCTAAAGCAAAAAGGATTGATGAGAGACACAGAAAAAAAAAACAACGATTTAAAACATTTTATTAAATCTAAGGCATCATGGCTGTAAACTACACTTCTCTCTATGTTCCATCAAGAAGAAAAATAAGGATACTACTAATTAATCAATGTAGATTATTGGAAGACATCCTGATTTTGGAGATAGTGAGATGTGAATGAATTATGCAACCTGGAATCGATTTCTTTTTCTTTTTTCTTTTCTTTCTTTTTTTTTTTTTTTT
>NW_021604604.1:1725030-1748247 GCF_004785775.1 Grammomys surdaster
TTTGTTTTTGTTTTTTGAGACAGGGTTTCTCTGTATAGCCCTGGCTGCCCTGGAACTCACTCCATAGACCAGGCTGGCCTTGAACTCAGAAATCCGCCTGCCTCTGCCTCCCAAGTGCTGGGATTAAAGGCATGCGCCACCACCGCCCAGCTGGAATTGATTTCTTAAATGTGACAGCTCTCTCCCATCACTTCAGCAACATCATATGCAAGTAGTTGACTAGCTAAAATATTCTGGAAAACATTATCTTTACTCTCTGATTCTGCTCAGATCCTGAGTCCTGTAACAGTGCTCTAAGACCTATCAATAAAGAATAAACCATGGGTAGGCCTAGCTTTACTCAATCCACCTTAAAATTGACAGAGGAGCTGTGAGGCCAGCGCATCATCTGGCCTTTGGCCTGAGGCGGAGCTGTGGACAAGCTCAGGCACATCCTGAAGCCGTTAGTTGGGAGACTGCCTACTATTTTCTGTAACTTCTGGTTCTTTTGTTGTTGTTCCAAGACTTTTTAAATGTGCACATGTGTTTTACCTCCGTGTGTGTGTGTGTGTGTGTGTGTGTGTGTGTGTGTGTCCACACGTGCCTAGTTCCTATAGAGACCAGTAAAGGATGTTTGATTCCCTGGAACTGGAGTGACAAATGGTTGTGAGCTACTATTTGGGTGCTGGGAATAAAACCTGGGTCCTCTGGAAAAGCAGCTCTTAACTGCAAAGCAAGTGCTCTTAACTTCTGAGCCATTTCTGCAGGCCCTGACTAGTGGGTCATGAGATGCATTTACTCCTGGACTTGAGCGTGCATGGCTGAAGAACCTTCAGTGCAGCACAGACTTTGGCCTGAGGCCATTAGTATTGCTGTTGCCAAGACTACTATCCAGTCAAAGGTTTTTGTTGATTTTCTTTAAAGCAAAATTCCAATCTGTATAGTATGTGTTAGTTTTAACAATTAAAATTATTGCTCCTTGCACTCTTTTAAAAAATAGTAGGATTTATTTATTTATTTATTTATTTATTTATTTATTTTGGTTTGGTTTTTTGAGACAGGGTTTCTCTGTGTAGCCCTGGCTGTCTTGGAACTCACTCTGTAGACCAGGCTAGCCTCGAACTCAGAAATCCGCCTGCCTCTGCCTCCCAAGTGCTGGGATTAAAGGCGTGCGCCATCACTGCCCGGCTAGCAGAGGGTTTTATTAATGTGCACTCTTTTTAGAAGACTTTTTGTGACCTTTTTATTTACCGTGTGTTTGTGCGTGCGTGCGTGTGTGTGTGTGTGTGTGTGTGTGTATGTGTGTGTGTGTAAGTCAGAGGACAGGCAGCAAGAGTCACTTCTCCCACAGTGTGGGTCCTGGGAAATTGAATCCAGGCCTTCAGGCTTATCAACAGACACTTTTACTGTTAGAGCCATCTTGTTAGCTCTGTTAATGTGCTATCTTTACATTCAAATTAGTTTTCTATAGAAATATTTGTTAGAGTTTGACTTCCCTGATGAAAATCAAAAAGTGAGACAGCAAATAAAGGAATAATATAGGAAGGGTTACTGAATTATATATAAAGGAAACCCCTCTGAGGATAGAGTTATACCTACCTAACTCAGCAAATGGAACCTGGTCACTATGGTCAAGTGGAACCCGGGGAATTAGAAGACATGGCTTTGGAGAGGGTCACTGTAGTTGTAGAAACTATCTGAACCCGGGCCGTAGTCCTGGAAGTAGGCAGGCATAGCTCTCAGCTTAAGCAAGAGTATTACTACATACCAAATCCAGTTCACAAGTATTTCTGGGTGACTTCAGTTCTGAGTACTAAGTATGTGTTAACTTATTAAACCTCCATAGGACACACACACACAAGTCAGGGACACTTAGTCCTTTTGCAGGGGATGCTGTTGAGGTTAGTTGGAGTAGTTGTATTCCCCAAGGACTCACTTCTGGGAAGTGGAATTCTGCCTCATTCCAGACCCACAACTTGTAATCGCAACTCGGCTTCATCTTGGAGCTGTGGAAGAGCTCTAACCCCTGAGACATAGGCAAGCATGAGAGGGATGCTCTGCCCTCTCTTAGGTGTGCTGAGTGAACTTGAAGCAAGGAACATGGGTGTAGGAGATAGAACATAGCATGAAGCAAAGCATACAGTAGGAACTCAGTCCTGAGACCCAGGCAGAAAGGACAAAGTGAAGCAAAGAAGCACAGTGCTAGCACTTTGTACTGGGTTTTCCTTTGCCTGCCTAACAAATGCTGTGACCCAGTCCCATCTAAGGTCAGGTCCTTTTTTTTCTTTCTTTCTTTCTTAATGATTCTGTGGCATTGCACCACAAGGTGAGGTAGGAACATGTACCTTAATTATTAGGAGAGGGTTGCAGAACCTTGAATCAGGAAGGATCTTATCCACCAGTGAGTGTTGTTCCCACCAGATGCCTCTGGGATTCTGTACAATTTTGTGTGGGGGGGGTATTTTGTCTACATGTATGTTTATGTACCATGTGTGTGCCTGGTAGCCATGGAGGTCAGAAGAAGACATTGGATCCCCTGGACCTGGAATTAAAAATGGTTGTGAGCCATCACATGGGTGGGTGGCTTAAAATCAAAACTAGCAGTCAGTTCTCTTAACCACCATCTCTCCGGTCCCCTTGTTCCTTTGTTCTTTCTTTATGGTCTGAGCTAGCATTGCTAAGAACAATCAATAACAATAATTAGCAATATAAAATCATTAACAATATAATTTTTATTATTTATTTATTTACTTTAGGACCAATCATGCCCCCACTGTCCCTTCTTTCCTCCCAGTCTCACCCTTACCAATCCCTCCCCCCCATAGAAAGGGAAGCCCTCCCCACTTGAGTACCACCCTACCCTGAGACAGCCAGTCGAAGTAGGCCTAAGTGCATTCTACAGTTCAACTCGGTAGTCCAGTTAGGGGAAGGGGATCCAATGACAGGCAACTGAGTCAGGGACAGTGTCCACTCCAGTTGTTAGAGGACTCACATAAAGACAAGCTGAACATCTGCTACAAATGTGTACCGGGCCCACATCCAGCCCCTGCATGCTCTTTGGTTGGTGGTTCAGTCTCTGTGAGTAATTTTAATATACATTGAAATGTTGAGGATTGGTAACTTTCACAGACAAAAATTATTTAATTGTGTTAATTAATTTAATACCCCCTGGCGTCGTAGTTTACAAATTTTCAGTCTGCCTAGCATTTTTTTTCTCCATATCAATAGTAACAGAACTGAAAAAGATAGTGACATATGGGAAAATCTTGCCATAAAAGCAGGTTGATGGCCAGTGAGGCAAGGGCTTCACAAACCTCCAGGGCCTGCAGCTGGCCGCACTGCTAGGAGCCACAGCAGGCCTGCCTCGGGAAAAGCAGTTGCAGGGACCAGAGACTGCAACGACTCAGGTATGACTTCACTGACAAACTTGCTAAAGTTTAGAGAAGTGGATCTCAACCTGTGAGCCGAGACCTTTCTGGAAACCTCTATCTCCAAAAATACGTATTACTGTTCATAACAGTGGCAAAATTACAGTTATGAAGTAGCAACCAAAATAATTTTATGGCTGGAGGGGTCACAGTAACATGCGGAACTGTATTGAAGGGTCTCGCCATTAAGAAGGCTGAGAACCAATGGTCTAGAGGGAAGTATTGGGTATATGACAGCCAAAAGGTCCCTGTAAAAACAGGCACAGCCTTTAATCCCAGCACTTGGGAGACAGAGTCAGGAGGATCTCAGAGTTGAAGGCCAGCTTCTTCTACAGAGTGAATTCCAGGATAGCCAGGGCTACACAGAGAAACGCTCTCTGGAAAAAACAAAACAAACAGAAAGAACTGTAATGGGATTCCCTCCCTGCCGGCCTATCTCTGGTTATGTGGAGAGTGTATTATATTTAGGACAGCTAAGAGGATATGATACACTTCCAAAAGCATGTATAAGGGCCTGGCTTGATTACCACACTCTCCTTGCCCACCAAAATCAAAGCAGCCATCTATCAAATCTAAGGAATGAAAATGTACGATGTTGTCTCTCCCCATATTAGAAATTTTAAGATTAAAATTTGTCTTTAGATTGATTAAGTAATTAATGAATTTGTGGTTGTACTGGCGATCCAGATCAGGGCCAGCAAAGCAAGCACTCTGACTCTGAGCTACTTCTCCAGCTCTGACAATGGCTTTTGAATGCCTGCCCACTCCTACCCACCTCAGGGCCCACATCTCTTAGGAAGTGACTTTCCTCTTGTTGTTCCTTTTAATCACCTGTGACATGTTATACCACATACAGGGAAATACTTGACTGTAGAGGGAACACATCTTAGCTTTTGTCTCTCTTTAAGGCAGAATCAACCTACTTGAAGTAAAATCAATTTCCCAAAAGGTTGTTTTGTTTCACCCTCCTATAGATCTAGGGCTTTAACCCAGGATCTAATACTGCCAGGTAAACACCTTTTTATTCCTGGGGTAAACACCATGACTGAAAGCAACTTGAGAGGAACAGGTTTGTTTCATCTTAGAGCTGCTAGGATCAGCTTTCCCCATCACTGAGGGAAGCCCAGGCAGGAACATGGAGGCCAGAGCTGAAACAATACATGGAGGGGTTCTGCTTAATGGCTTGCACAGGATGCTTTCTTATATTACATAGAACCACCTTCCTATGCCTGTCACTGTCCAGTGTGAGCTGGGACCCACATGAACAGCTCATCAAGAAGATGTACCACAGACTTCCCATACCAATTTGATAGATGCTTTTCTCAATTGACTCCTTCCAGATGACTCTAGCTCATGCCCAGTTGATACAACAGCAACCAGGTCAGTCACACCCTGTAGTATAGATCAGTTTGACCAAAAGATGATACTCTGTAGCATTCTTAAAAGTTAGAATTGTTAATAATTTTAGATTAGGGAACCTGATTTGAAAACTTGATATAATTCAACATTTGTTTCTTTTGTTGGATACAAGTAAACTCATGTCAGATGTGAATGAGCCCAGGCTTCCCCAGAGGCACTCAGTTCTCTTTATTATTAGCTACTTTGTTAGTTTGCACTTAATGTTCTTTCATGGAGACCTGGCTTCATTTCCCAGCACCCACAGTCTCAAGGGACTTTTGACACCCTTTTCTGGCCTCTGTGGGCACCAAGCATGCACGTGGTATGTAGATGTACATGTAGACAAAACACTCACACATGTAAATAATAAAAGGAAAGATAGTCCTTTAGTATAATGATTGAGTTAAATGTATCCAAAAATAACAATTAATTTATTTCTATCTTACAGTATAATAGTAAGTGTTTTAGAAATATTAACTCTTGAGGCAGAGGCAGGTGGATTTTTGAGTTTGAGCCCAGCCTGGTCTACAGAGTTTCAGGACAGCCAGGACTACACAGAGAAATCCTGTCTCGAAAAACCAATAAGAAAGAAGGAAAGAAAGAAGGAAAGAAAGAAAGAAAGAAAGAGAGAAAGAAAGAAAGAAAGAAAGAAAGAAAGAAAGAAAGAAAGAAAGAAAGAAAGAAAGAAAGAAAGACTCTTAAGACTCTTAATTGGCCACAGTCCATTAGACAACTATTACCCCCATTCCACAAAGGAGGTCAATGAGGCATGGTAGGTTTTTTGTTTTTGTTAAGTCCTATTACCACAAAGCTTGTTGGAAAAGAGACAAAGATGCAAAATTAAGCTGTCTGACCCAGACTCAAGGCCTAGCAGCCTCTCTATTCTGCTTCCTGTGACCTTGGTTGCTATGGGATGAATCTTGGGTTGTTCTTTTTTTTTTTTTTTCTGGGTTTTCCCTTATTTTGGGAACCAGTGAGGCTGGCCTTCAAGCTTCCTTAGTTCCCTGACAGGTTTGAGTTTATGTCATCTTTAAAGTCCTCACATGTCTTATGAAAATGACTGATTGCCCCCTTATATTGGTTTTGCATGCTTCGTTAAGATGACATGAATACGTACATAAAGCCTCAGATGACATGCTGAACGAGAGAGAGATAGCAAGGCCAAAGACAATGAGCCTGTGCTGTTGGAGGTTGAGTCTCTAGACAAAAAGCTCTAGAGAAGAGCAACTGTGGCCTTGAGACAGTTGGCACTCTAAAGATTGCAGGCAGAGCAGACGAGGCAACATCTTCGCACAGACATTTGTATATCTTGGTCACTGATGCCACGTCTACTGATGCATACTTGCCTCTCCTCACATCCAGTCACCCACAGCTGTGGGAGACTGGAGACTAATTTTTCAGAAAGAAAAAAAAAACAATGAAAAAAAATGTTTAAAGTATGACTATGAAGTAGAGTAGAAATCTAGAGAGCTTTGGTTACAGGCTCTGCGTGAGGTTCTGAGCTCTCCAGTGTCCTACCGGATCAGCCAGCTGTAGTACCACTGTCTGACCACACAGGTACTGGGATTGGACAATGAGTGTTCTTTGCAGAGACTGGATTTGAAGAAAAGACTTCTACATACGACACCGGAATTCCACACCTGAAAAAGACATCTCTCCTAGGGGAGCCTTCTAATACGTCATTGCCCTCTGTTCCCCAGTAGGCATACACTCCTTTCTAGTAGGCAGAGCTAGTAGCTCATGTTATACTATGAAAAGGCAGACAAGGAGAAACACCACACAACAAAACAAAATAAAAACAACAACCAGAAAGGGATGCTTGAGAAAAGAAAGCCCTTACTTTTGCTTGCCTTCTTGCAATCTCAAGGACATGTCCACAGTTCTATGAAGTCACTTAAAGATGAAATGACATCTTCTAAGAAATAGAGGTTTCCTTTCACAATCTAGCATTTCTTAAACTAAGATACCTTTAAGCCACACATAGTGGTATCTGTAATACCAACACACATAGGAGGCTGGGGCTAGGGGACTGTGAGTTCAAGGCAGCTTAGGGTCTTAGATAATAAGACTTGTAAAACCAAGGGCTAAGATGTTAGTCACAGAAAGCTTGGTGAGCGTATACAACTCCCTGAGTATACGCCCTAGAACTGTGACCAATGGATGGATGGATAGACAGACAGACAGACAGACAGACAGACAGACAGATAGGGTGGCTGATATTTTTAGTATGATAGTGCTAATTAAGTTTGCTAAATGTTCATCTAGATTTCTAAGTATTGCTTAAGAGGCTACTATAACCAAAGTACTGCCGTAAGTGTTTTTATAAATTCGTTTCTGCTTGAGCACATTCTGAAGACACTAGCTGATTCATATTTGTATAGCACAATAGAAACAGAAGAAGAACGTCCAAATATTATTTCCATGGAGATGGAATATGTAACCAATATCCATTAAGCAAAATCAAAACTAACATGACAAGAGAGCACGAACCAAAGGAATTGTTTCTGCAATTAGAAGTTCACGTGCTTCAGGGGCTGCTCTCGATCTCCCATTCAGCATACATCCCTACTCTCCACCACATTCCCTGCCTCCATCACAGAGACAACCAGCCGACATCAACACTCTGCTTTCCCAGCATCCTTTGTATTAATATATGGGCCTTTGCCATGGAGAAGGAAGTCATGCTGAGAACCTTCCCAGAGGGGAGAGTTTACTTCCCCAGTTAAAAAAAAAAATACACTAATGGATGAAATCTCTCTCTATGGAGAAAGATATTACTTTAAATGAACCCTGCGACTGTGGTGCCTGTCTTGAGACCATGAGATGACTAAGTAAAAGGGCAGAGCTAATGACTGGAGGTGGCAGGAAGGGAGGAAATGGAGCTTGGGACTCAGTGACAACAGGGAGCCAGGGCCTTATTGGCTAATGGAAAAAATAATACATGAGATGTGGGACATAAGGGAAGATCTTGAAGTTTAGACTGCAAAGCAGAGCCTTCCAGAAAAGAGAGATGCGGCTGCCAGGGTTCCAGTGGGCACAGCAGTGTGTAACCCATTCTCTCCACAGATAGTTACACTGAGTATCTGGCCCTGTTCTGTGAGATGAGGTTTTAGGGAGTGAACAAAATGGATTCCTTGACATTTGGAACTTCACAAGTTTGGGAGCAGAACACATGAGAATTGGAAATAAATTGGAAGATATGAAATATATCAGTGAGAGTACTAGGATGAAAACTAACATGGGTCACAGAGATAAGATGAACTGGAAGGAAGTGGGGGCCAGAGGTCAGGGCAGCTAGCTGCTAACCGCAGCCCTTTGAAGCAGAGACTTGAAGGACAGAAGGATACAGATCCCATGGACAGGGATACAGACACTGGGTGCGGCCAGGGCAGAAGCCTTAGGTGGGGATGTGTTTGGCACATTTGAAGAAAAGCAAAGGCAGCCAAAGGAAAGCCAAGTGGAGACGCTAGAAGACTAAGAGTTAAACAGAGGTAAGATATTGTTGAGACTGGCAGGCCATGGTGTGGACTTAGCCTTTTGCTCTGAAAGGGTAGGACGTTTTTCTTGGGATCGGAGTACAGCAGCATGATCTGACTCCCATTTTAGGGACTAAGTCAAAGTTCAAAGCAGGGAGAGGTTTGGGAATCCATTACAGTGAGAGACAATGCTGTCTTGAGCCAGGACACGGACAGAAGACCTGGTGAAAAGTGTCTGGATGATAGCTAGATCATGGAGAGACAAAGCTATTATTGAGGAATTCAATACTGGTAGACTCCAGGGTTGGGCCTGGAGAACTAAGAACTAGGCGATCATTCACTAACAAGGAGAAGAGGCAACTAGGAGTTTGATTTCCACCTATCTGTTCTTTGATATCCAAGTTGAGTAGGGAGTTAGATGGACGAGTCACAAGCCTGAGTGAGGTTATCATTGCCTGAGTGAGGTTACCATTTAAAAAAACATTGAGAAAGAGTGGATCCACAAGGGGATAAGAGTACATGCAGAAGAATTCTGTAGAGAAGACCAGAGTAGAAACTAGGAAGGCAGGATAAAACCAATGAAGAGGAGCCTGCTACAGGGACCCATGTCCTGGGAATCAGGCAGAGAGGGGTTGTCCTGCATACATACATATACGTATACATATATGTATACATATTCATACATACTCATATATGTATACGTATATGTATGTATATATACTAGATATACACAACTGATGCACCAATCAAGAAGACTGAAACCTCACCTGCAGTTTCAGCACTTGGGAAGCTGAGACAGGAGGATTGCAAGTTTGAGGTCAGCCCAGATTGTATAGCAAAACTTTATCTCAAAAAACAAACAAACAAAAATAGAAAAAAATCAAAACAAACAGCAAACCAAGAAAAGAAGTCTCAAATGCAACCACCAAAATTGTCAAGACAAGCATGTTGCTGGCACTAATAAACCATGACGTGTGCGACAACAGTGAATCCTAAGAGTCAGCTCAAGCAGAGTCAGACCTGAAGGTAACTCCATAGCTGCATGGCTGGTGCAAGTCTCACCTTGCCAGTGAATCTCGGAAGTCTGCTTTGGGAAGGGGGTCTGTCTTAGTTAGGGTTCTATTGCTGTGAAGAGACACTATGACCACAGTTACTCTTATAAAGGAGAACATATAATTGGGGCTGGCTTACAGTTTCAGACGTTTAGTCCATTGTCATTATAGCAGGAAGTGTGGCAGTGTCCAGGCAGACATGATGCTGGAGAAGGAGATGAGAGTTCTACATAAGGATGCACAGGAAGCAGAAAGTGAACCGGCTTGACCTCCTGAGACCTCAAAACCCAGCCCCAAGTGACAGACCTCCTCCAACAAAGCCACACCTTCTCCATCAGGGCCACACATACTACTAGCGCTACTCCCTATGGACTTATAGGAGCCATTTTTATTCAAACCACCAGAGTCACTGAAAGAAGAACGAGAAGCTATGATGTGGTGTTTTCCATTGAGCAGATATGAGACACTTTTGTCTGTGTACAAATCTTTCTAAGAGAAGCCAGATTGACTTCCCTGTCCAAATGTCAGAAGCCTTTGAAGAAAGGCAAGCAGAACACAAATCAAGATGGAAACCACACACACAATGAAGAATAAAGAGATGGCTCAATGGTTAAGAGCACTGGCTGCTCTTCCAGAGGTCCCAAGTTCAATTCCTAGCACCCACATGGTGGCTAATAATCTATGAAGGCATCTGATATTCTCTTCTGGCATGCAAGTATACATACAATAGGTCACTCATATATAATAAATAAATAAATAAATAAGCAAGCAAGAAAGAAAGAAGGGGCTGATGGCATGATTTTCTAAAAAAGAAAAAAAAGGAGAAAGATATATCTAGGTTGGGTGTGCTTATCCAGACGTTTGACCACAGCAGCACTGGAGTTCAAGGCCAGCCTACACTGAACAGAAAGTCCAGGGCTGTGTGTGGTGTGTGTGTGTGTGTGTGTGTGTGTGTGCAGTGAGGCAACTCAAATGATAAAAGGGCTTGTCACTAAGGCCCACAACCTGCATTCAATAGTTTCTGGTACCCAAATCGTGAAAGAAGAGAGCTGATGAGAACATAGGTTGTCCTCTGGCCTCCACATGCACTCTGAAGCATGCTCACAAATGAACAAACAAAATGTAATTTTTTTAAGAAAAAGAAAAACATTGGTCCAAATTTCAGTATCGCAGACTGAAGTGGAAACTTAGGGGTTCTTTGGAAAGTTGATTAGATGGTGTTTTGCTGGGGCAAACACATGAAGGAATCTTTAGCTGAAGTGGACACAGGTAAAAGACTAAGGCAGACTCGTGAAGGAACGATTGGCTGAAGCAGACACAGGAGAGAGGATGTTCTACTAAAGCAAGCATGTGAAAGGACATGTGATGAAAGATTCTTTGTTAACAACATCCATGTATTGGTCTGCCTTACACTGTGTAGTTGAGCTGCATTTGTCAGGACTCCATAGAAAGAAATGTGCCAAAGAAACTTCTGGTGGTGTGCTGCAGTTTCTTGCTGCTTCAGTGGACTCAGGCTGATTGGCAGAGTGATGTCAGCTGAGACGGATACACATGCTGAGGCAAGATCCCTGGAGAACGTCTGATGTTTGAAAGGTATTAATAGGACTTGACAGACAGTGACGGAGGCTGAGCCTGACTTGCTTATAGCGCTAGCTGTGCAATGCTTATGTTTCAAATCTTAGCTGATCTTCACTTCGCTGACAGAGGCACAGCCAAGAATAACTCTTAGTGTTCCTCCTGGTCCCTTCTGTTGACTTGTGCAGAGGCTGAGGCCTGGCTGTTCCCCCTAGGTTGTGCCACCTCTCTATCCGACTCTACCAAACTGGACTGCTGATATTTCTGTGAAGCGTTTGGGAGCTGATTGAGCTGCCACTGCTGACCTGGGAACTGAACTGCTGATTTCCAGACAACACAGATGGGAGTTGCTCCAAAGAACCTTTCTAAACAGGTCCACTTCCCTGTATTCTTTTCTTTTTCCTACCTCTGGTAGGTAGTGGGCTAGAAGGGAGGTTAAAGCATTTAAGAACCATCATTAAAAGTAGGATTTGAAAAAACTAAAGTTAGAGCATACTGTGTTTTGGTACCAAGTTACTAAATGCTTCTGATTGTGGTGTTCTCCTTAATAAAATAAGGGTAATCAGGAGAATGAATCTCACAAGAAGATAGTTTATGAGTAATAAATTGGATGCCACACAGAAGAGTTGAGGTGCTATATCATCCTAACCTGGGATCAATAAACAAAGCCATTATCATTGGTACTAACTCAGAGCTAGGCCTGAGGGAGCATCATCTGCGTTGTCATGCATGTAGCCAAGGAGAAAGCTGCAGTTGCAGCTTTATAAAATTCTCTGAAAGCCACTTTCATGTCCTGGACCAAACAGGTCTCGAGGTCATATTTTTTGACATATTCCTAAATAAATGTCACTGACTTCTCTGAAACTCTGCCCTTTAAACCCTCTCTCAAATTTGTAAGGTTAGGATACTCCTGCACCCATGGGAGGCTGGGGGCCAGTGAACACCTTGTAGCCTGAGGGTGTTGGCAGGCCAGAAAGAAAATGGTTGCCAGGCACCAAGTGGCCTCAGGCTCACCTTTGTTCTGTTTTGACTCTGGATCTCCTTGATTTTTCACACTGAAGTCCTGTATCCATGAGGGTGTTGGTTTTGTTCTGGCTGGCTCGAAGAGCAGAAAGCAGATAGCAACTGCCTCAGGAAAAAGTTGTTGAGAGTACATCATGACTTTTTATTTTCACAGAAACCAAGACCAAATTGGAATCTTTCAGCAGAAATAGCCACATTCCTCATTGTTGAAGAAAATATTTAAAACTTTAGCAAGTCGGTTCAGTGTCCTGAAATGTTTACTTGGGGCTATTATTAACTTCATTTTCATATTTAAATATATGATTTTGAGTCTTGGACCTATGATTTATTTTTGTCTACCTGGCTTGAAACTTTATAGCTTTAGAGCCCTTGAGCTGAGATGCTCAAGGAACAGCGTGGTTTTAAATTTCAGTTTTTGTATTTCAGTTCATGGTCATTCAATTTATTAACATTAAAAAAAATTCAAGGCACATGGATATTTCCCAGAAGTCTAATAGTTTCCCCAGGGGAAACATAAAATTTCATTAGTCTCTGAATTTAAAGATCTTCTAGCCCTTTTAAAAAAATAACCATGGAAATACTGTTTGTAATGTAGGATTCAGGGAAGATTTGTTCATGCTTCCTGAAGCCAGCTACTTCCTTTGCTGACCTTCAGGAGCTGAGTTCTGGTCCCTGTGTTAGAGAAAAACAGATTTTGAAACTTGCTTTGGAATCATTGCCCAAAGGGGTTTAGTTTGAAAATGAGAATATATTCTGATAGAGGCATGCTAAATCACTTGGGCAGTCTTGGAAGGGCCATTTTGGTTCTTCCTAAGTCCCTGGACAAGAGGTTTTATGCCTGGCTTGTTGATTCTAACCTCTTGATTGTCATGATCATAAGAGAATTGTACTTAACCTGTTATCTGCGCATAAAGAATTATGAGTTTAGACCTGACATAAGTTGAAAGAGTTTGGAGCCATCAAAGCAATAATAATATGCAGCAGAGGAATTTATAATTATTGAAAATCTCACAATTGATCACCTTAGAAACTGGATCAATACATGTGCAGTTATCTAAGGGATCAAGCAACGAGGAGCCGTTAGCAGTGTTCCCTGATGATGTTACCCTCTCGTCTCTAAGCTAAGTCGCTCTGCTGGCTAACTCCGCCTGGAAAGCTGGGCAGCTGTATAAGCTGCCTCGTTTCTTCTATAAAATGCCTTGCATTTTGGTGATAAATGGGAGGGAACATGTAGCTGTCATGTTTATAATTTACTTAACATAAAGACTGTGTATACTATAATGTCAAAATCTGCTTTCAAAACATAGTAAATGGAATCATCCCCACTTTTGCAATGACCCAGAGCTTTGAAGTTGGTAAAGAGAAGCCTTCGGGAACAATGGAAGAGCAGCATGATCTGTTTGTAGTTGCAGAGGATGGCAGTGATTACGTGTTTAGGATGAGATGGACTGCAAGACAGAGTAAGAGAAACCAGATACAAGGTTGCTGTAGAGACCTGGGTGAGACCTGGTGAGCCAGGATGGAAGGGTGGCAGGGGCTGAGAAGTGTGAAATTCTGAGGTGTCAGCCAAAACAAGGACTACAATACAAGGAAACAGTGAAAGGTGACGTCATAGTTTGGGAAACAGGCACAAATGGAACAAAATTATCACTAAAAAGATCTGTTAAAGTTATGTATCCAAGGACTCGTAATGCACTTATAACTCATTAAAATAAAAACAAATAACTGATTTTTTTGTCACCAAGAGTTGACTAGGTCCTCTCCCAAGCAAAGACAGGTAAATGTGAGATTGTTAGCATCATTAGACATGAATGAGGGGGGGATTATATCATTAGACATAGATGGGGGATCATATCAGACATGGATGGAGGGGAGGGGATTGTATCCTTCACATCCTCTAGGATGCCCACAATCCAGAAGTGAAGTAGAAACCATTGATGGTGTGTTGAGAAGCTGGAACCCATTGGTGAAAATGTAAAATGGTCCAGCCAGTTTGAAAATCACTTTTTCAGTTACTTATAAAGCAAACACACATTTAACATGACCCAGAATCTTTCACCTAGACATTTATCTAATGAATGAATGAATGAATGAATGAATGAATGAATGAATGATGTGTTTTCCACCAAGGCTGATCTGCAAGTGTTCATAACTACTATATTCATAATAATCCAAACTAGACTGTTCCAACTATCCAAGACAGTTGACCGGGTAGACCGGGGAATACAACATCCTCAGCAACTCCAAAGGAACACACTGCATCCAAGGTATGAGAGCGCTAGGATGCAGCTTGAAGGGGTCTCAGATGAACTGGATTCAGTACAGGAGCTGGATTCAAGAAGCTACTCGGCTCCACTGAAATGAAATTCTAGGAAAAACCCAAATAGAGCAGAAAGCAGAGCGATGCTTGGGCTGCCATGTCAGGACTGTGATGAAGAGCTCGGGGCTGAATGTATCTGGCATGACTCAGTGGATAAAATACCAATATTGATGTACGTAAATTTTGCCTCAAAGGAGATGGGTTTTTTCTTTTTCAGTAAAGCATAATTATAAATGTTACTGCATTTTATGTTTGAAGTCAGCAAATTTTAATTGAGATTTAATAAAGAGGCATACAGATATACCATGTTTAAGTAGTCATTATATACATATGTATGTGTATGTACATATATACATACACACACATATGTATGTATGTATGCATGTGTGTATGTACGTATGTATGTATGTATGTATGTATGTATGTATGTATGTATGTATATCTTTACTCTCCAGGTATCTGCCTCCTCAGCTGTAAGGTACAAGTCATAGTTACTGACTTGGGTTGTTTTTTAAATACAGAGTCATGTATAATAATGATTTTTACTGATTGTTTTGAATAGTAACTGCCTTCAGTTCAGCTTTTTTTTTTTCTTTTTTTAACACAGGGTTTCTCTATGTAGCCCTGGCTGGCATCAAACTCAGTGATCTGCCTGCATCTACTTCCAGAGCACTGGGATTAAAGGCATGCACCACCACCGCCTGGCAGTTCAGCTTTTATTTAGCACAATCCAGTGGAGTCTTGTTTTGTATTCTCTTGTAGTAAAATATAAGTGGGCTTGAATTACTTTGCAGGCTTATAATTTTGCGTGCTGTAGTTCATTTTAGTAACGCTGGGTGGGTATGTAATTAGAGGAAAGTGCTCTATCCCACACTGACAGCCAGACATGTGAGGTTTTTAGTTGCATGACTCTCTGCTCACACCGATGGCTTACACAGTTGTACTGTGTTTTTGTGTGCTTATTGTCTTAATTGCCACCAGACTCCTGACGTGGGAATCATTATCTCCACTGTACACAGAATAGATTCTAAAATATGTGAATTGTTTACTGACTTGATTGTGGTCAGCTAACTTGTAAAATGAAAATTATGACTTACCAGGCTTTCAAAGCACTCTTTCCTCAACTCCTTCCCTGACTCCACCCCTCTTGTTTCTCCCACTTCTCCTTAAAATACGTGAGAGATAGTACCAGGGTGTAGCTCAAGGAACAGAACACTTGCCTAGCATCCAGAAGACTCTGAGTTAGATCCTCAGAAACCCCACCCCTTGTACGTGAAAATTGTCAAGACTGTGATTTTTCTGAATTCTCAGCTGTTGTTCGGCTCACTGGACTAGGTTATGTAGTTCATAAATTCTAGTTAGGAAACCAACATTGCCAGTTGTTACTGGCTATAGGCACTAAGGAAGGCTTTTGTGGTGCTATTTCAAGTCTGCCATTTGCACCAGAGCTGAGAGCTCTGTAGACTTGGAATAAGATACAAGATGAAACAAAGCATTACTTTGCTGTTTTATAGAATAAACTAGGGAACATGTGAAACCCAAATTTAGCACCAAGTATAGCAGTATCAGCCTTTGGCTCTTAGATGAAAGGAACTTGTTTTTAGTTAGGGTTGCTACTGTGATAAAGCACCATGACGAAAGCATTTGGGGATGAAAAGGTTTATTTTATTTGGCTTGCCCTTCCACAGCACTGTTCATCTTTGAAGGAAATAAAGAGAAGAACTCAAACAGGGCAGGAACCTGGTGCAGGAGCTGGTGCAGAGGCCATGGAGGGGTGCTGCTTATTAGTTTGCTCCCCATGACTTGCTCAGCCTGCTATATCATAGAACCCAGGACCACCAGCCCCGGGTGACCCCACTCACAATGGCCTGGGCCTTCCCCCATCAATCACTAATTAAGGAAATGTCCTACAGCCAGATCGTATGGAGGTGTTTTTTCCATTGAGGATCTTTCCTTTCAGATGACCCTAACCTCTGATAAGTCGACATAAAACTGGCCAGCACTGGACTCTTTCTGGTGCAAAGGTGAAAGAATTAAGAAACATGCACAATATTTTGAAATGTATCCATTTAGTTAGCATATGCTGGAAGTCTGGTAGACCTTGAGAGTCCAGGGAAAAAGTAAATCCTACTCAATTTGTGGCCTCAGAAGGACTCCTATCCTGGCAAGGCAAACTAAAGGAACAACCCAAAATCCTGCACCCTGAGGTCAGAGTGACGACCAAGCGCCCTTATAATAAAGAGGCAGTCTCCTGAGCACAATGATACATACCTTAGGGAGGCTGAGCCAAGAAGATCCCAAGTTCAAGGCTAACTGGAGTTTAAATTTCCTTTTTCTTCTAAGCAGACACTCAGCAGAAGCAAGGTAGATAATCCACTTTTCACTTATGGATGTAACTGACGCTGAACCAAGAAGATCCCAAGTTCAAGGCTAACTGGAGTTTAAATTTCTTTTTTCTTCTAAGCAGACATTCAGCAGAAGCAAGGTAGATAATCCACTTTTCACTTATGGATGTAACTGAGGCCAGATAGGTGGGTGCTTTGTCCTGGGTTGGCCCATCCCAGTATAGAAATAGAAATTTTTAAGGGTCAGAGAAATCAGTGGATAAAGGCCCCTGCAGCCTGACGACCTGAGCTTGATACCAAAACCCATATGATGGAAGGAGAGAGAAACAAGAGAACTGCAGATTGCCATCTGACCCACATACACAAACACAAAATGTATTTTGAAAATAAAGGATGTAATTTGAAAATAAAGTTTAAGTTAATTCACCGTCTTTCCCTAATACTGACCCTGGCAAGACCTCTTCCTTTTTTTTCTCACATTAGCTGGAACCGAGGGGTCATTTTGAGAGGGGCCATGCTGTTTCCTGGCCTCCTACAGTCTCATTTACCAGGGTCAGAGCAGAAGAGGGTCTCAGATCCAGTGAAGGGCTCAGTGATACCTAGAAGGTTCCAGGGCTCATCCCCTCTAGTTCTGGTCAAGCCAGCAGTCCTCGGGAAAAATGTTAGACCAGGCCACTCACTGATTTATTTCTACTTGAATGAGATTGTGAAAAGCATCAAAGAAAAGCATCAAAACAACAAGCATTGTTTTCACAGAAATAGCACCTTGAAATGCAGTGAGGTGGTCCTCCAGTTCTTTTCCAAAGACAGAGGCATGCTTGCTACATGAAACTCTACCAAGATGTACTGAGGAGCATCTTCTGAACTCAGTGATGGGGTGCAAGGATGTGATGGAGCTCTGGGCCCTGGGGCCTTTGTATCTAGCAATACTAGACACATTTTCCTATAAAAGACCCCTTTCAGCATTCATTTCAAATGTCTTGGATCATATCCTAGAAAGCAGTGCTGGCCTCAAGTAAAATTTTCCCACATTTAATGTTCCAAACATTTGATTGCTAGAAAAGTCTATGAAGAAATTTGACTGAAAGTCAAACTCCTGGGACAAAGGTCATGACATTTTGTTGCCTGGCTCCAGAATGAATGGTCTTTTGTTCTGTGCTTTCTATATATACTGTGTTAGAAATCTTTGCTCTGAAAGAACTTGGGTTGTAGTTTTAAAGTCCGAAAAGGACAGAAAGCAATGAAAGGAAGTAGCTACTCTAAATATTTTTTTTTATTGTTAGATATTGTATTTGGAAGGATGTGAGTTTTTCACTGACTCTGATGAAGCTGCCTAGGATAGTCAAAAATCAAGTTAAGGGAAATAATCAAAACCGGTTATGCTGCATGTTGATAGGCATTGTTTCTTCTGTAGACCTGGTCTTGAAGTGATTCAAAATCTTATGCCTTTATCCTGCAGAAGTAATTATTTATATGACTCACTAATCTCTATCCCCATTCTGGGTAATTTTCCATTTTTATGCTCAGCTATACTATCCCTTTTTTCTAAAAGGATTTCATTTCAGAAAAAAAGTAAGTAGGCCTCCTCTTATCCTAAGTGACTACATATATCTGACTATGTTTCAAACATAAAGAAAGAAGAATTAGAGGCAAAGCCAAGAAGAATGCCAGGAGATGTCAAGATGTCTGACATCTCCATGTCTCCAGTCTGCAACCCCAGGTCTATTAGAGCCAAGGCCTAGTGTGCTCAGATGGGAGCAAGCACATAGGCCTCAGGCCAGCTTTGGTATGTGTGAGGCGACTTCCGTATGTAGGCTTTGTGGCTGATCTGTGAAATGAGTCTTGTAGCAACCTCCTTTTTTATTTCCCCAATAAATCAAAACGTGCATTAACTGGTCAGGAATCCCAAGGCTGCACATATCAGACAATTAAAGACAGCCTTCCCTACACTTTCTGTGGAATTTATAGTCTGTCTATATATCAAAGGGGGCTATCACTCATTCATCCAAATAAAGAAATTAACTTATTCTGTGTGAAGAAATGTACATACCTTGGCATGCTATGTGAAGAAGACTCAAGTGACTACACTTCATTAATTCTCCGTTGTTCTTCATGGTATGTCAAGAGCCTCATCAGATGAGAGGACCTAGGCTCTGCTGACTTCAGAGAATGCCTGTCAGTCACAGTGTAATTGTTACCAGGATGAGGCCTTTCCTAAAGCGTGGGAGCAGTTGACGGGGGGTGGGGGGGAGCACATGGGAAGAGTCATTGGTGAGCCATGAGTTGCTAAGATAATATGGCAGGTTTTCCTGAAGCTAACAGGAGAAGGAAAGCTACTGCTGGAAAAGTACTCTTCAGGCCTTTCTTCATACAGCAGCTCCAGAAACAGAAGGAAACTTGAAACTGGGATGGATGGAGCACTATGTGCCCTGGACATGACAGGATGGACTTCATGGGCCTCTGTGAGTGTAGAAGGCCAGAAGCAAAGGGAGAGCCTTAAGTATTGATAACGTCTTAGTATCATAGGAAGTCCATCTGACATAGATCTCTGGAAGCAGAGTAATCTAAGAATGCAAATGGTGCTTCCTTAAAGATTCTAATCAAGGTGAAATGAGATATCTGTGCTCTTCCTTCAGATCTCTTCCTAAATGTCACCTGTTGGACCTGATCTAAAGTACTATTCTCCATCCTTGCTCCCTTTCAGCCTATGGTATTTTCTGAAGAATTTATCAGTAATACAGTTTGCCTGTATGTGTTAGTGCCTGTATGTGTTAGTCACTGACTGTGAGTCCATGAGACAGACACTTTGCTTTATTCACTTGAAATATCCTGTCTCCAGATTCTAAGAGTGTTTCCCCCATCACAGGACACTGTACATATATTTTATGTTTCTAAAACATGGTTTATTTGAAAACATGGCAACGTTTGCATCTTAGTAAGCAAAGCCATGGCTTCATTTTATGTTGGCTTTTGCAGACTATGTCTTATGAACAGCGGATTTGACGAAGCAGGATGAAGTAAAACCTGCTTGCTTTTGAAGCAAAGCTGCATGGGAGTAAAGGGCAATATCTGTATCCTCTGAGGAGCAACTCCAGTGCTATGCTGTGTCTTTTTGGAAGTCTTCAAAAAGTATTTCCAAAAAAAGTAGTTCGAAAGTTGTTCCTTTTACTTGATACCTGTGCTCTGATGAAATCACATGAGTGATGCTTTTTGCTTGGTTCACTGTGTTCACACACACTCCCTAACTGAAACAAAAAGGTCAGACATCGAGAGGCCATGGCTTTCCATGTGCAATCCACTGAGGCAAGAGGCCTGGAAGCATGGCTGTGCCATCACTGTGTGGCTAAACAAAGAATCCACTGCTGCATCGAATGCTTTTCTTGGGGAGACAGTCATCTATTTTTATATTTTGGCCACAGAGTGTTCAGGAAAGGCCATACTATATCTGGAAAAGCCTAGAAAACTTTATAAGAAATATATATGATTATGTGTGATTCATATATATAGATATATGTATATATATGTGTGTGTATGTACATGTATGTATCACATATATGATATATATGTACCGCACATATTTTATATCACATATATAATATATGCATATTATATATAATATTTATTGTATATATTATATATATCATATATGTGAATTCATATATATATGAAGGGGAATGTCAAATAGGCATGAGAAATAGCAGTGTTAAACACCTGACTAAACATACCCTACAACAACAACACAATAGCACAGAAAGTTACATGTTTGTATAATGAGACAATTTTGAACTAAGTCTTTCTTCATCTCTCCCTTCCTCCCCCACACTTTTAATTCTTCTATTTTTGAAGTACACAAGATGACAATAGCCGTCTATAAGATCATCGTAAGTTTGCGCTCCATGTCCCATTTTCCTTGCTGATATTGTCACATTTTACTTATCTGTTCACCTTGATTGTTTGCATTTGAGGACACTGACTAGTCTATTATTTCAACATTAAGCCTACTTCCTTCGAAGCCAAAATCATTTTTCTATTTTATGAGTGTGATGGATAATTGTTTCTCAAGTTACTAAGTGAGGGATTCTCAGTGCTCACACTGTGGCTTTGCCTGGGCTTCTGCCTCTGAATTAGGTGCTACCTCAAGCCTACAGAGCCATGAACTGCCTTCAAAGAAGGCACCATAGTCTCCATGGTGCTGGCTTTCATCAGAAGTCTGAGACAGCAGGGACCCACAGCTGGTCAACTGTTTTCAGGTACTTTTTATCTCATCCACTTGCAATTCTCCTCTCTGCCTCCAATGTATTTTCTTCAAATCCTCTTTCATTTGCTTCTAAGAAACCAAATTCATCTTGCTGTTTTTTCTTTATCACTATAGACAAGATGCAATACACAGGCAGATCACCATCCTGGGAACAATGGCTTGTGTTGTTGCAGTCCTGAAAAAGGCTCAGAGGTCGAAGCAACAGCCACAGTAGATAGGGCTAGGGGCTGGACAGTGCTTCTGGTAAATATTTTTGAATGTATAAATAATTAATGTACACTGACAGACACATGAGCCCATCATTCATCTGTCTGTCACCCATGTATCTAGCAAACATCTGACTGATCAAGGCACTAAGTAATAGTGACTGCATTGTGGAGACTCGTAGGGATTCATTGACTCCTTACAATTCAGGTACCATTTAAATGATTTACAAGGCCTTTCCTGTTTTCTTAGAATATTATGTAATAATCAATAACTATTAATTCCTTCAAGTGGTTGAATTAATTGATGGCTGGCTGAATATGTTTGGTAGCAGGAAGAGAGAGAATTCCCTGACTCATTTCTTCTGGCGGAGGCATCTGATACCAAATGAGCCCTTGCTGAGATCAGAAACACAGGAGAAGCACTCTATCGGGAAAAACAGATGGTTTTGTACAGCTTTGAAAGACCCTGTGACTGCTCATGTGAAGATTCATAGTAGGCGTTTAGAAGGATGTGCCTCGGTACTGTAGAGATACCCCAGTAAGAGATGAAAATAAACACACTCGCCAGCATACAGGGAGAAATCAATACCATGGACCAGAGTGGCTAAAGAAAGGAACTGACTGTGGTGTTACACAAGATTTTAGATATTATCCACATATAGACTGAAGAAGAGGGCTCCACTGGAGAAAGGACACAGTAAGGACACACTTCTCGGTAAGCCATGGTTTAGGCTTCTATGGATACTTCCAGGGTCATTGGAGGCCTCTAGAAGTTTAGGTGTGTCCTGAGGATGTTTCCAGATGGGAAGGTTGGGTGGTACAAAGGGAGGTGGAGTGTTAAGGAGATAAGACTGGTTAGCAAGTAAAGGCACTTGCCGTTCTGACCTGGCAACTTAAAGATAGTCCCCAGAACCATATAGGTAGAGTGAGAGAACAGAGTCCACACAATGGTACCCCTGTGGAGGCACACACAGTGGTCACACATGTGTTCAGGCACAACAATAAAGAATTAACAATTTTTAAAAAGTGTAGACTGTTAAAGTCAGAGGATGATCTAAGAGATGCCATAGCTACAGAACTGTGAGACTGATTGTCCCAGCCTTTGATGCACTAGTCAGAGTGCCTCCCTAATTTGCGTTGGCATGCCTGCCTCAGACCCTCCAGGGAGTGCTTCGGTGCACATGATCCTGATAGAAGGGCACAGCTGGCTTACAGATATCTGAAGAGAGACAACACAAAGGAGATACATGATAATACGACTTGTCTCAGAAGCGGGTATTTCCCAGAATTGGAGTAGAGCTAGGTGGTAGAATGTTTGTTTAGGGTGAAGGTAGCCCTGGGTTCCATCTGGTGCTGAAGAAAAGTGGTTACTTTTAACAACATCAACTTTTGTCAACTTTAGAAATCCTGAAGAAAATCTCAGTTTTGCACATATGTGTTATGGAGAGAGAAAGAGAGAGAATGATATCACTGTGAGCATGGAGCTCACTCACAATGCTGAGGTAATTCCCTTTGTTATCAAGCTGAGGTACTTCTGTTAATTTTAAGTATTTAATAGTTTGTAATTTTACAAAAGCTAGAAGTGTCAGATGGTATAGTAGAACAGATCAAGGCTACAAAGAATAAAATAGTTCATTTTTTTCTCAGCAGCCTCCTACGCCGGGGCTGGGGGCTTCACAGAGCACCACACTACTGAGATGAACAAGCACATAGAATAGAAAGAGAGACAAACCAGGGGAATAGTGCTTGCCTTGGGTCAGCCCAGAGCACCTGAATGTTGGTGTTCCTCTAACACTACTTGTCTATAAACATTCTAGTGTGGCTACATCTGAGTACCCAATATTTGAGTGCTGGAATTGTGCTTGTTGTTTGCACGGCTGATAAACTTTGTATTGACTTGTGACATGCAGAAAAGAACACAGATCATAAACATGCCCTGCAGTGATTATTCCACTAAGTAAACAGGCTTGCGTGTCGTCCCACAAATAGCTGCTGGGGGTGGTGACACATTCCTGTAATCCCAGTATTCAGGAAGCTAAAGGAAGGTGGCAGATTCAAATCCAGCTTGAGGGGCATAGCAAGTTTGAGGCCAGCAGAAGCTGTACAGGGATGCTGTGTCTCAGAGGGAGGGAGGCAAGAAAGAGAGGAAGGGAAGGA
>NW_021604604.1:1748347-1791253 GCF_004785775.1 Grammomys surdaster
CTGTGTTATCTTTCAACTTAAAGTGGATACTCAATAATTTAGTGAGGTTAACGCAATCCACTTTGTCCTCAAAAATGCCTAGACCGTGTTATTCCATTGTATGAGAGAATTTGTACTGAGTAACCAATCCCACCTGTTAGAGTCATCTTTAAATCGTTAATTGTTTGTTGAAAGAATAAATGAATGAACCGCTAAACCGGCATTCATATCTAAGAACCAAGGCAGTGAAGGAGAAAGAGTGCATGGTGCTCATGTTAGAATGGTCTTCACTTCCTTTAACTCATTGGGCCTGATTCCTGTGACCTTGCCATGGGATGTTAGGACTCTTCCTAACCCAGGTGTCATTTTATTTGGTCCAAGTGTGAAGAAAAAGGTAGAGATGAACTTCCCATGGAACACCCAGGTGAAACTCTTTTCCCCAAGACAGTTTGCACAGGGTAGGTGTATATGGTTCTAGATTCTGGTTAGGATTCTGATGTCACAGCCAATTAAGTATAACTTGTCAAAGGTGAGGACTCACAACTGCTGGAATCAATTCTGCTCTGAGGTTCTGACGACACACACACTTAAAAAGAAAATGTCCAGCTGCAATTCAGGGTGCAGTCTGTGGCCATGGAGCAGGTCAAAATAACCCCAGGGCCACACAACAGTAAACTGTTGGCATCAGTCCATGGCCTGATGAGTTGGCCAATCAAACCGGGCAGGGATTAACGCCTAACTAGAATCTGAATTGTTGCTTTCCAAAAGAGCAATTTAAAGATTAAGCGGGGGGGGGGGGGGGAATCTTGGGCATTCTGGTCCCACTGCCATGCAGTTCCACTGGCAGCTTTGGTGAGTAACTGTCTATTGCTCCAGCCGTCAGCTTTCCTCTCTCACTTCTGGGCTGTAGATTTTGTTGGCAGTGGCCGTGCCAGCTGTGTCAGGAGGGGCCTCTGCTCTGCTCCCAGCCTCTGCTAACGGCCACCTACTCCACAGATAATTGTGCAGGAATGTCAGGGAGATCCCTGATGGAATTCCCGACCCCTGGCTGTTGAGGGTAAGACCTGTCAGGACTCTGCCTTGAAGCCATCTGGTGTGGAGGTGGTTATCCATCCACCATCTGTTGGGGAAGTGGGTGTCCATCCACACTCAGAAAGAAAACTCACTGGGAATGCAGGGGAATTGGATGCCACCACTGCAGATACTGCCAGCAAATAGGACAAATGAAATTTTAGAGATGAAGTTGTTCTGCTTCTGCTTAAAACAAGGACACATCGTGGATCAGTGCACTGGATCTTTCGTTTGAGAAGCATCCTTCTGTCAGCAACTTCTCCTTTTATCTCTGATTACAACACATCTTGTCTGCTGCTTCCCGTCTCGCCTCCAATTGCTGGCCTGATGCCAACGAAGAGACACCCACTTCATTTCTTTCTTGCAATATGCTGACTTCCTTGTAGCCCATTCAATGACAGCAAAAAAAGGAAGCAAGGGTCTTGCATGGTCACTTGAGCAAGAGAGGGATTTTCTTCTCTTCTCTTTTCTTTTCTCTTCTTTTCTTTTCTCTTCTTTCTTTCTTTGTTTTTTGTTTCTTTTTTTTCCAAGACAGGGTTTCTTTGTACAGCCCTGACAGTCACTCTGTAGATCAGGCTGGCCTGGAACTCACAGAGATCCACCTGCCTCTGCCTCCCAAGTGCTGTGATTAAAGGTGTGTGCAAACACCACCTGAATAGAAGGATTTGCCATTGCTGTCTTCTGTTACATGCATTCATAAAGAAACCAAGATACAACTAATTCTCTGTGAAAACTATAATTTTGTCTAAGACATATAATTTAAAGAATCTCTAGAGAATTAGACTTTTTTCTAATACTACAAGTTGATTTTTTTAGTTATAATTACTTTGTACTTTGATAACTTAAGTTTTGCTATTCAGGCTGGAAGCTTTAAAGTTTAGCTTCTAACATCTCTTAGAAAAAGTTGCCCAGCCAGGCGGTGGTGGCGCACGCCTTTAATCCCAGCACTTGGGAGGCAGAGGCAGATGGATTTCTGAGTTCAAGGCCAGCCTGGTCTACAGAGTGAGTTCCAGGACAGCCAGAGCTACACAGAGAAACCCTGTCTCGAAAAAGAAAAAAAGAAAAAAAAAAGAAAAGAAAAAGTTGCCCAGAAATAATTTCCCCTTTGGTGATGTGCCCAGGAAACAGGGTCCTCGGTTTCCAAATGTAGTTCATATGTAGAGATCTTATTTATATATAAAATGTTCTATTTGAATCTCTGTCCCCTTAACTATATTATCATTCGTGTTTGTTTGTTTGTTTGTTTGTTTCCTGTTTAATTTTAGAAACAAATTAGTGTGATGGCACATGCCCAAAACCTCACACAGGGAAGACTGAGGCAGAAGGGTTTGAGGTTAAAGGTCAGGCTGGGCTGCCGCCTATCAAGGCAGTTTGCCCTCCCTGGAAGGATCAATGTAGCCACCCTTTGTCTGCGTCCATGTTTTCAGGGTTCCAGAGGAATAAAAAGCAAGAGGCCAGCAGCTCTGAGACCAGGGCTTGGTAGCCGATGCTTCATATAACCTCAGAACATTTGGAATTTTTGCATCTGAATTTCTCTATCATCAACCTTTGCAACTCTAAACCCTTCTAGGATCTTGAGCAGAAGTAAAGAAATGTGGCGTCTGATTTGGGGTAAGAGTAAGCTGGTAGGGAACGACATTCTTTGGAATACATCGCTCTTTTGTTCCTTTCATATCCTCATCAAATGTGTCCACAAGATAAAAGAACCCACAACAGAGGTCAACATATTTATGTAATATTACTTTAGAGCTTTTTATGCCGAATTTCTTGCTTGTCCCCAGTGTAGACTTAGGTTTCTCCCTCATTCAAATGAAAGAGCATTTCAGCAGAGACAAGCAGCTATAATACAGCCTCCTAATCTGACATGCTCGAGAAGGGCTGCCTGCATCTACTAGGAGACTGACATTCTGCCTATTAGTGAAAAGGCTAACGTTTTCTTTTTCTTCTTTTTTTTCTTTTTCTTTTTCTTTTTCTTTTTTTTGAGACAAAGTCACAACAAGTTGCTGAGATTCAGAACTCATGACTTCCTGACTTAGCCTCTCATGTTCTAGGATTTATTTATTTATTTATTTATTTATTTATTTATTTTTAAGATTTATTATCTTATGTGTATGGGTGTTTTGCCTTCGTATATGTCTGTCTGTGTACCATGGTTGTGCGCTGTGTGCATGCAGTGCCTGTGGAGGCCAGAGGAGGGCACTAGCTCCACCTGGAACTGGAGCCACAGATGGCTGCAAATCACCATGTGGGTGCCTAGAATCGAACCCAGGTCCCCTGTGAGAGCACCCAATGCTCCCAACCACAGAGCTATCTCTCCATCCCATGTTCTAGAATTTCAAGTATGGACTGACACATCTGTATTTTTTATTGCCTTCCAAAATAAAATCAAGGTCCATTCCTAGCTCCCTTTGTCACTAATGTCAGAGTAGAGAGTCAAAAGTCTGTGAATTAAGAATACCCACAAAGGCATCATTGCTGTGAAATTCAGAATATTTCCAGCAACATGGTCGGGATTCCCTAACTGAACTCGAGAATTTGACTATTATGGTGACGTGTTTAAAATAACTGTCATTCATCATATCCATCTAGCTCAGTTGTCATGAAAACCTGAATTTCAAAGACACATGCTGTTGTTTTTTTTTCCCCCTCTGTTTAAAATATGTGCTATAAAGAAGCCATCTAGGGATAGCATTATGAGCCTGTGTTCTGCTTAGTTAGAAATCTGTGAATGCCAGGAGAATTCGGCTAGATTTTGAGGTAGTGAGTAAATTGTTCCAGACAAGCAATTGCACAGAATTTGGTGAGGGACATGAAATCTTTTGTCAAGGCTAGCAATGCATTTCATCTGATCTTTAACAAGCACCATAGCTAGAGATGGTGATATACACCTGCAGGAGTGTGGCCCCTATCCAGGAGTCCCGTTACTTGCAATAAAGTAAGACATAGTTAAGCTTACACCTCTCAAGAAGACCAGGTCCAGTTATTCTGGAAAGAAAGCACTGGTAAACACTTTTCCCAACTGAAATTGTCACAGGCACAAGTTGGAGTTGCTTTCTGAATTCAGGCAGTTTCTCACTGCCCCCAAGTGTGCTAGACCAATCACTCTGGGATCTCTCAAGGGTCAGCATGATACCTGGAGCTCGGCAGTTGGTATAAGGATGGATGTTGTGTGTTAGCACTTCTAATAGTCTATTAAAGTACCTCAGTAGTTTGCTCACGGTGCTCTGACAAAACACTGGAGGCTGGTATGTAAACAATAGAAAAGTATTTCTTGGCTGGGCGGTGGTGGCGCACGTCTTTAATCCCAGCACTTGGGAGGCAGAGACAGGCGGATTTCTGAGTTTGAGGCCAGCTTGGTCTACAGAGTGAGCTCCAGGACAACCAGAACTACACAGAGAAACCCTGTCTCGAAAAACGAAAAAACAAAAACAAAAAAAAAAAAAGTATTTCTCTCTGGAAAGTATAGAACTAAGGCATGGTTGGGTTCTGGTGAGAGTCCTCTAGAAGTCAGATGGGTGACTTCTCTTTGGTTTTCTTTTAAGGACCCTAATATCATGGCATAATTACTTTCCAGTGACCCTAAATCCCTATAGCATTAGGAGATCCTAACATAAGAGTTTAGGATTTTAACATATGAACCTGAGGAATAAAAGTACTCAGTTTGTAACAACGTGTGTTTTGGACCACTGTCTTCCAGCATAGTGTGGCCATCATCATCTTACTGAGAGCAGCTGTCACCACACACAGAAAGATCCTCAGCCAATCACACCATGGATATTACCTTATAGACAGAATGTTCATTAGATCCTCACCTGAGCTTCTAGCCACTTTACTACACTATGATTCTGCCACAGCAGTACATGACCTTGGGAGGTTCTGGGGTACGTAAGAGGTAGAAGGTTGAAGGGTGGGGATACATGACATGATTCCATATGTACACTTTTGGGGAAATCGTGACAAACGCTGGGGTGGGACTTCCCAGTGATGCTGTTGTTCGGGAATCCCCCACAGTCCTGTGAGGATCTCCTCACTCACACTCCTGTAAGCATCCCCAGTAAACTCCCTGGTTCAGCAAGCTACAGTTGAGTAGAACCATTTCCTCGGTCTGTGCATAGAGTCTTCTCTGGGTAAGTCGCTGATCACATATCCCCAAGAAAAGTCTCATAACAATCTGATTCCAAATTGGATAATCGCTATAGCTCATGTATAGTAACAAATGGTTGCCTGAACCAAAATAGACCGGGTCTTTCTGGAAATTCTCTTTCTGGAAATTCTTTTTCCTGGGGGAAATGTTAACTTAGGTATTAAATAGAAGCAGAGACAAGAGGAAAAGTATTGGTTGTCATTTGCCATTTTAAACTGCCTTGTAGCCTGCCTTTCTATGATCTGTTGTCCCCTGCCTTCTTCTCCAACCCTCGTGTGTGTGTGTGTGTGTGTGTGTGTGTGTGTGTGTGTGTGTGTGTAGACACATGCAGATGAATGTGCTCATGTGTGCATATTCTTTTTTTTTAATGTGTGCATACTCAAATGAAGAAAGGAGGACAACTTGGAGCACTGCTCCATGAGTACCATCACTTTTTTTTGAGATGGTGTCTTTCCCACTCCTGAAACTGGCCAAGTAGGCTAGGTTAGCTGACCCGGAAGCCCCAGAGATCTTCTCATTTTTGCCTCCCCAGGACATCCGACAGAATCATCATGCCCCGGTTCTCCCTTTAAATCATGCTTCTACTTAAATGGATTCAGAAATAGGGACCCTGTTGTGGCTACTAAAGAAAATCCCAAGTCAGGCATCAAGAAGAATATTAGTTAACAACCTGTGAGCCCATTGTATACATAGTTACAGACCTAGGAAGCGTTTCTCTCTTGCCATGCACTTAGATTCTTAGTTCTGTGATAAACACACTTGTTCATACAAGTGCTATGCTCATGTCTTTTGCTGGGCTTGCTCCTAGTATCAAGTGCGCTGGAAAGCTGATATCTGAGTTTCCCTGCAAAACAGCTATATTTCATATGTCCTTCAGGCAGTTGGTATGAGTGTCATTTTTTCATGTCATTACCAACTCCAGATACTATCAGTCTGGTTCCTTAAAATAGCTTCCAATTTGATAGACAGAAAGAGCCAGCACACTGTTTTCTGTTTTTCGAGTTTGCATTTCTTGGGAAAACCAGGTCATACTTACAAAGAAGCCTTGGATTCCCCTCCAGTTCTAGGGTGTCATGCTCATGTTGCCCTTATCAGATGGTGGATGCCTCCCTTGCTGACTGACTCACCCTATCAAAATGCTAACAGAGTTTCCTGTCATCCAAAGGCTTTGTGAAAACATCACGTGATCTAATTGTGATCTCAAATACCAATGTCTTTCTTCACTCTGTTATGCGGGAGCAAAGCCACTGGGACCTTTGACATCTTTAGAAGACCAAAGACAGCAAGAGCAATTTTGCTTGATTTTGTTGGGTTTTGTTAACTTTTAGATTCAGTGACCAGAGGTAGGTGGAAGCCCTTTGATTGACACAAGAGACTGCTTTTTGTCTCACATTTTTAAAACAAGACCAAACAAGTGAGTCCTTCTTTTGTGGCACTTCCCTTTTCCAGTGACTATCCTCTCATGGGGGACCCCCGGGATCTGGTATCCCCACCAGAGCCAGAATGCCTCTCCATCTTGTCTCTCCTTGTGATGATTTCAAATGAGGCACATTTTATTTTTAGATCAAATGTTTATCACATATCTTAGAGATCTGAAAATTACATGAAAGGATGTTCATTATAATAGGGTTTATAGTTATATCACTATGACTCTGGTGGGTTAAAACTTCGTTATTCCTTTTCCATTTGCAGCATTCTTTCGCTATATGTGTGTATATGCATGTTATATTTATATTTACTTATACATGAAATATGTAAACTGTCATATTCAAATGCAGTAGTTTTCTATATGTGCATCAAAGTATTGGAATAGCCTGCTTGGCGTGTGCTTAGGATACCATGATAACACAGGGATAGAAGTGAAGGAAAATCCCAAGAGCAGGCAGGGCTCTGTGTACCACGCCCACACTCCCCACTGAAACATGCAGCTGCTTTATTTACTAGGGTAAAGAAGTCTAGAATCTGCAGAAGAAAGCAAATGGCCGCCCCCCCCCCCCCCGTGATAGGGAGAAATTGGCTCACTGGGAACAAGCACCTTCTATCAGCACGGACAAGGCATAAGCTCCCAGGCCCACCTTACATACCTAACACAGGGACTGTCATTTTGCTAAAGTGACACTCAGGTTTGTAAGTTTAGACGTTAGATGGTGTAACACACGTTATGTCCAGTCTGTCTGAGGAGCCTGATTCCTTGTCTGTCCCTGTGACCCCACCCCACCCCCAAGTTTGAACCTGACCCCTCAAAGTTCATCTCCCATTCGTGGATCCTTACTGTAGCACTAAGTCACTTCCTTTGCTAGAGGCCTACACCAGGCCCAGCTGTATTGGGGGTTCAAACGGGTTAACTGGCCAGAGGCATGCACCATCCCTTAGTGCGGATAGCACATAGCACGTCCTAGATTTAAACCCAAGTCGTCAATCTAGTGGTTAAGCTTGTGATGTCTCCTATTAGGCTGGGTAGTTTCCAAGCTTATCTCTGGACTGAGATTTTCTAAGGGATATTTCTGAAAATGTAAAAAAAAAAAATTGTACCTTTGGGTATAATTAAATTGGAACCTGGGTATCAGCTATAATGCCCCATCCACTATGCATGAAGAAAAGCCACTACATGTGACCACAGCAGTGCGAGACTCACCTTGTCTCCCATCCAGACTGCCTGATGGTCAAATGCTCTGTCTCCACAAGGGAGGCAGAGACACAAGACCATGACTCATAGTGTGAGTGTCATTGTTAGCTGCCTGACAGCAGAGCGGTCCTAGTTTAGTTCTTCCTCTGAGGGCCACATGGGATAACGGTACCCAGTGCTATGCAGCCTCTGCTTTATCTGGTCACATTTCCAAATAACCGTGAAAAGGTGGGACCCTGTGAGGACCCATCGTTGAGTGTCAACACCAACAGCATTGCCCTGTTGATAGGCGTTGATTTGTTTTATTAATCTCAAGTTACAGACAGAAGTCAAATGTGAGGACTTCACTATGGGACAGCATAGGTCCACATTCTAGGTCTGCCAAATATTGGACAGGTTTGGGCCAGCTCTCTCACATCCCAGTTTTAGAATTGGTGAGATGGCCTATGGAAGAAAGGCATTTTACCACACAAGCCAGTGTGTGTGTGTGTGTGTGTGTGTGTGTGTGTGTGTATGCATGTGTGTGTGGGGGGGTGTGAGTTTGTGTCCACTACTTTTTAACTGCCATCATTTTTTAGCCAGAAGTCTCCTATTGTGGGTTTGTTTTGTGTTTTTCTTTTTCCTTTTCCTTTGTTTTTTAAGGCTGAGTCTCTCTGTGTAGCCCAGACCAGCCTCGAACTTGAAGTCCTCCTAACTTAAGTCCCTGAGTGCTAGGATTTCAGATATGTGTGTGCCCCACGCCTAGTTTCATATTCTCTGTCTCTGTCATCCAGTTTCCATACATCTCTTCAGCAGTGTCTTGTCTGTAATCAACCCTGTCCAGTTGTATAAATTTATTATTTTTTTTACTGCATAACCAATTACCACAGATTTCAGATCTTGAAACATCTTTTATTACCTCATAGTTTCCATGGTCAGGAGTCTGGCCTGTCATAGCTAGAGCCTCTGCTCAAGATCTCTCAAGGCAGAAATCAAGATTGTCATCTGGCTGCATCCAAATATTCTCAATTAGGAAAAGTATCTGCTTCCAAGTCCGTTCGGGTTGTTGGCAGAATTTGTTTTCTTAAAGTTATTTTTCTGAAGCCATGTTTTTTTGCCTGCTGTCAGCTGAGGGCTGCTCCTCCCCTCCCCCATTCCTGACACATGGCTCTCTCCAAGACATGGTAGAGCACAATGTGGCTGCTGGGTTGGCACAGGACCGAATCCTGATAACTTCTGTGGCTCTGACTTCTATTTCTAGTGTCTGGGTCAGTTCTTGGGTGATCTTAATGAACTGATTATTCTCAATATTTTCTTTCCTCTGTGCCTAGTAATCTTTCACCAGATGTCAAAAATTATGAAGTACTTTAATATGGAATCATATTTTAAAATCATGCTTCATTGTACTTTTAAAAGACCATGTAACATAAACTTTTATGTTGTAACCATTTGTCAGAGTATAGTGCAGGAGTAAAGTGTATATTTACTTTGTTGTACTGCACATCTCTAGAACTTTCTAAGCTTGCAAAATGAAAGCTCTGTGTCCACTGAGCAAGTCTGGTTCCTAAAAATCCCTATTCTACTTTTGGTTTCTGTGAGTTCGCGTACATTAAAGGGTCAGTATAAATGGAATCATACAATATTCTCTCTTCACACCCTGAGATGCTGACCATTGATCCCATGGGCTCACACATACTGGGCAGGTACTCTACCAATGAGCTATACCCTTTTTATTTTGAGACAAGATCTCACAAAGTTCTCCAGGATCACAAATTCAAGGCATGCCTAATGTTGGTTACCAGTTGGTAAGCACAAAATTGGATCCATTTATGAATGTGTACAAAATACACTGAATTTGAGCTAACCCTTTCCACACCCTAGAACCCCTCCATATGTACTTCTCAGGGTTCTCACACATGTCCACAAGTCAGTCAACTACAATCAGCACCAGGTACCTGTCACCTCCTCCACCAGCCAGGTTGCAGGCCCTGCTCCCATGTTTCTATCAAAGGAGCCTACTTTGGGTTATTTGTGATCCCTGTGCTGATATCTGAGAGTGGCCATATTAGTGCTATTAGTGGCCAGAGTCACTGAGGTGGGATCGGATCTCTTCAGATTTTGAGAGTCCAAACCAGTTCTGAACACCTCATTCATCTGGTTTATAGCCCTTCCCCCAAGTCTTCCAGTCCCTGATAACATGAGTTCCATCACGTATTATAAAAGAAACCAGCTACAGAGGAATGAATGTGCGTCTTCCAGGTTCCAGCAGGTGATAAGAATCAGGAGGCACAGCCTTTGCTGCGCCAGAAGCTGCTGGCTGCTGAGCTGGTTACATGCCACATAACTATGCCCAGGAATGAGGCCAGCTGTGGCTGTGAAGACCTGTGGAGCTGTATCCCCATCTACCTGCAGCTCATGGAGCAGACCACCATTCTGACCACAGCACCAAGAACAGACCAAGAGCTCCTGGGCCAGTTCCTCCTAGAGGGCTCGACCTCCACAGCAGTGATGAAAACCTACCTATGTTCTAGTGTACCAGAATTACCGCCCCAGTGGCTAGGTTATCTTTGTGTGGCACTTCACTGGCATCTCCCTCTGCAGTGGCTCTGTGCTGGAGTGCAAATTAGTCACCTATGACACTGTGATTAAAACAACAGCAAACTGACAGGAACAACTTAAGGGAGGAAAGACTGGCTTGGCTTCATGGTTACAGAAAGATTTCAGGGAAAGCCTGGCAAGCAGCTTAGTTCAGAACAGTGGGAGTGTGTAATGGGTTGCTCACATTGAAGTGGAGCAGGAACTGGAGAGTATGAAAGGAAGCAGGGGACAGGTATCACCCTAAACACCCACCTTTAGAGTTCACTTCTACCAGCAAAGCCCCAACTCCCAAAGTTTCCTCTGTCCCCCACCAGCAGGAGAAGTATTCAAAACATGGGTCTGTTAGTAGACACATCAGATGGAACAATAATGGGACCCAAGCAAGTTTCCCTGACCTAAGATGCTGTCTTGAGGCCCACAAGGTCTGCTTGGGGATCAAGAATGCTGAATAGCACCTTTGTTCCACTCCCAAGACCATAGGATTTGTCTATGGTCTGATTTGCCTGATTCCCAGAGTACCTCATCTTCTGTTGACTTCAGAAGCCTTACGCCAGCATTGGAGTTCCTGCGACAAATGTTGAAAACAACTCATTGCTTGAAGTATTTTCCCTTCAACCTCCTCTTCCCTGCACCCCCTGGTTCATCCTCTCCCCCAAGGCAGCAAGGGGCCATGTGTGTTCCTCAGCCAATGACAGTAAGTACATGACAAGCAAAGGGGAAGACTAGGTGTTTAATTGCTAAAGATACTTGGGGGAAAACAACTAAGCCCCAAGCTCACTGTTTCATGGTGCTGACACTTGTCCTGCTGCATTGTGTGCTCATGCCTGACCTTCAGGGCATACAGCCTCTCTCACCTGGATACTACACAGAAGAATGTCTATGAAGGTGACCACACCCCAGACAGCAAAAGCAAAGGTGTCCCTCTGCAGACACCTTGCCTCCTTCCTTGGCAGGCTAGGATAAGACCTCTTTCCAGAACCTTCCTTTCTCCCTTTCTCAAGAAAGCTCAGCCTTTCTTCCTCATCCAGACACAACTCTGGTCCTTCTCCTTGACCTTCCAGGTACCCACCAGCACATGGAGAAAGCAGACTCGTTAACTCTTGTTTTCTGAACCTTTCTTCTTGATGTGACTACAAAAAAGGTTTATTGGAGAATCATGTATTCCCGGGGCATGTGACTGGGGTCCGGCTCTCCCTTGGATAACATGGAGGAACACGTGCACTGCGTTCGCTGCTACTTTTAAATGAGCAATGATGTTTACACAGAATTTTCCCAAGACCACCCAACTCATTTCACATGTCTTCTTCAGCTTTCCAAGCCCTGGCCTCCAGAGGAAAAGAGAAAATGTAACAACTCAGCGCCCCACCCAGCTCTGAAGACATGACTTAATACTGAAAGTATTTGCAAGCCTGCACTACTGATCAACATGCCCATGTCAAATAAGCCATCTTTTCTTGTACTTTTTATTTTTAATGAAAGGTGTCTGTAGATGCATTCTGCTCTCTGACCCTCTTGTTATTGCTAATGTCTCATTGCATACTGGGAGAAGTGTGAGCAAAGACCATAAATCTAAAAAAACTAATAAGAGAAGATGATGCACTTGGTATTTGGCCTTCCCCCAGTCTCCTGTTTTATGTGTTTTTCACATAAATTGCCTTTCCCTTTTAGCTCTGTGCTGTGCATAAAGTTACTGTAAAAATTTTTTGCCCATGGAAAATTGGTTAGGGGGTTTGTCAGTGCACAAATGTATTTGGTAATATGCTTCTTACATTGGTTTTGAGAAGCAGATCAGGCACTGTCTCAATCTGTTCAGGCTGCTATAACGAAATACTGTAAGCCAAGTGGCTCATGAACAAGGAAGTTTCTCATAGTCCTGTAGCTTGGGGAGTCCCAGATGGAGACACCCGCAGATTGCATCCCACTTCAGCAATGACATTTTCCATCTGTGCCTTCACATGGCAGAATGGACATGGTAGCTCTCAGTATCACTCATATAAGGACACTAAGCCTATTTGTTTCACAAGGACCAACTTTAGTCTGGGCATGGTGGCATAGTGCCTGTGGTTGCTGAGAATTGAACCCTGGTCCTCTGCAAGAGCAGTAAGTGCTCTTAACTGCTGAACTATCTCTCCAGCTGCAAGGCTCCACTTTTTGGTACCAGTCCATTGGTGATTATCTTTCAACCAATGACTGGGGATGTGGGCGAGGCCACTCAGACAACAGCAAGCAGGTCGCAGCAAAGGAGAAATCAATTGACTTGTTGAAGGTTGTCAGTCAGTACCATTGTTATTATAAATTGCTTTTTTTCCTTATATAATCATAGTTAATCTGGAAATCATCACCTCATTTTAAATTTGGTTGTTTGGAGTTTCATAGACATACCACTTAGTGGTGAGTGCATATGAAACATGCTTTATTACCCTCTAGTTTCCCAGGATGTGGGGTGCACTGGTTTCTTGTATGCAGAAAACAACATAGTGTGAAAGCAGAAGGGCTGTGACTTTTCTTTGGTCCTTACACCAACTCTCTGATACTCGCCCTCACTTCTATAAAGTGGGGACAGACAGCATCTCTCCCTTTGTGTGATCATGACATCTGATTTAAATGTCACATGTAAAGCACTTTACCCAATACGCTTTGATAACTATCTTCTGAATCGAGTGTTCTTTTATTATCCATAAAAAGAGAAAGGCATAATAGTGGATAAAAGACCTCCTTGCTGGTAAGAAACCTCTATAGAGCACAGGCATCGAGGCTCCGCCACCAGGTTGCTTTCAGAGCAGCAGAGATGAGCAGATGCAGCTACATTGAATAAGGAAGATCTGGCACAAGAAAGAATCAATGATGCTCCATGAGCGGGAGCTAAATAAAAGGAAGCAGGCTGGTGGGAGAGGCAAGATCAGGTAATAGTTCATAACGGAGCAGACTTCAGTCTGGCTGTCTGTGGGCGAATGCGGTTTTAACAGGCAGAGAGGCATTCTGTGTAGAGGATGCACCAGCTGGCATAAAACAAAATGCCGGCATGCACTTGACTTAGCCAGTAGGTTGGTGTAAGTAGGACAAACACCATGCTCAGAGGGAGGCCTGTGATCCTGTAACATCCCTGTTTCCTGGGAGCTCCTTCGGAACTCAGACTGTTAGTCAAGCATGGTGCAGCACTCCGGAAATCCCAGCACGGAAGGGTGACACAGGAGGATCTTGTCTCAGGTCAGCTGGGATTATATAGACTCTGTCTTGGATAAAGAAAAGTATGCAAGAAAGAGGTGATGGGAAGGCAAGGGAAAAGGGAAACGGGAGAGAGAAAGAAAAAGAGGAGAAGAGAAAGAGAAACAGAGGAGATGAAAGACAAGGAAGAAGGAGGGAGAAGAGACACAATCACAGTTTTGGCAAGTTTGCATGTGGGAAGCTCTGGGAGAGAAAGAATTAGAAACTTAAGTCACACGGAAAGGTAGATTGTGATCAGATCCCAAAGAGAGGCTGGAAAACATGCCCCAGGCAGGTGCTTCGAAGCAAACTGGGAAGGGAAACTTTAAATCCTTTACAAAGATTGTATTCTTTATGACTCTGTCCGTGCCTACTTGTCTGTATCTGCACCACTATATGCATCAGGTACCTTCAGAGGTCAGAAGACAGCAGAACCCCTGGAACTAACATTACTGGCAGTTGTGAGATGCCCAGTGTGGGTGCTGGGGACCAAACTACAGAGCTCGGCCAGAGCAGTAAGCACATTAGCTCAGAGCTGTCTCTCCAGCTCCTTAAAATCTGTGTATCCTGCTAACAACATTGCTTTCCAGTTGCGAGGACTGTGGGTTATTTAGTAAGGTGTTATGATCTGAACTCGAAATGACCCCCACCCCTTGGGCTCATGTTTTGAATGTTTGCAGGTTTAGATTCCTACAAAGTTGCTCAGAAGGTACAAAGAGCTGCCCCACCCCCACTCCCAACCACGCATATAATGCCTCCTCTTATAGCAGCACCCTGCACTCGTGCAGGGCATCTGTGACAGTCAGGGAGCTGTGGCGCTATCTTGTCATCACCCAGCTTCCACACTTCACAGTTAATGAGACAGGGTCTCACTGGATATCACTGGCTGACCCGGAACTTGCTATGTAGACTAGGTTGGCCTTGAACTCACAGAGCTCCTCCCGCCTCTGCCTCCTGAATGCTGGAATTAAAGGCCTATGACACCACATCTAGCTTAGGGCTCACTTCTGCTATTTAACGTTCTGTGAGTTTGACCAGTTGTCCAATGGCCTATACCTATCAACATCATTGAAATGCTGTATGAAATAGTTTCTATCTTAAAAGTCCGAGCTCTGGCTACTTATTTTTTCTCTCCCCGACCTCTGGTACCCACTAATCCTTAAAACTATGTCTACAGTGTTGTCTTGACTGGAATATGATATAGTTGGAGTGATACAGGGTGACTTCTCTCACTAAGAAATATGCATTTAAATTTTCTTCTTGTATTTTCACAGCCTGATTGCGTATTTCTTAGCACCGAATAACCAAGTCCCCTGTCTAGATGCACTACAGTATATTTTCCACTATTTCTATACACGAAGACATCTCCATTGTTTACCAGTTATGAATAAAGCTGCCGTGTACAGATTCCTATGCAGACATGCATTCTTAACTCATGTAGGTAAATACCATAATTGCTAGATCATATTACATAGGCCTCAGGATTCGTGACAGCTGTGTGCTCAGCATAGAGGCTAACACTTAGAGAATTCTCAGCTAGTGATTCTGATCATTAGGCTTGCCTTGGGCAGGAGTAGTTGAAGGTCCAAATACCAGAACCAGGTAAGGTAGTTTTGTCAGGGCTGGGCTAAAGAATGCAGGCTTGACACCACAGATGCAAGCCCCAAAGGGCCAGGTATCCGCTGGACAGAATACAGTAGCAGCTTGAGATCGGATCTGCTGTGTGCAGATTACACTTGCCGGAACTCTTGCATACTTCAGGCCAAGAGCTAGGAAGGAGCACTGTTATCCAGGCAGCCTGGCTTGATGACTGAGTGTGTCCACTTGGAAAACACAGGACCGTTTTGTTCCTCCAGGTCGACAGATCTTTCCTCCGTCCTCATTCTCAGTACAAATAGCCCTGCAGGGAGGGAGGGAGGAGGCTCATTTCCAGTCAAGTCCTGTGCTTCTGACAGGCTCCGGGTGGTGGTGGTGCACACCTTTAAACCCAACACTTGGGAGGCAAAAGCAGGCAGATCTCTGAGTTTGAGGATAGCCTGGTCTACAAAGCAAGTTCTAGGACAGCCAGGTCTACACAGAGAAAGGACCCTTGTCTCAAATAAATAAATAAATAAATAAATAAATAAATAAATAAATAAAACAAAAGAAAAACTTTAGAAAACCAAAAAGAATGAAAACAAGTGTCTATGTCGGGGTACTTTCAGTGTCGTCTAACTGCAGCCTCGACGATTCTATGACAAATGGGACTTCCTTCTGCAGCTGTGACATCTTTAGAAACAGCTTCAGATAGGCAGGGGTACTACAGCGAATCTATGGAAACTAGGTGTAAGTGAGAGATCCAGTCTAATGCTCAAAGCAGGCGAATGTTCTAGATGCTTCTCAGAAGCACCTGCCTCCAGCATTCTCTATTAACCTTTTTTTGTCCCTGCCATGCCTTACAATCCTAACACAACTATATGAGCTGCTTTAGGATTTGAACAGTGTTCCTCTGGCTATTTTTTTTCTGCTTTTTTTTTTTTAAACAGGTTTTCTCTGTGTAGCCCTGGCTACCCTGGAACTCACTCTGTAGACCAGGCTGGCCTTGAACTCAGAAATCCACCTGCCTCTGCCTCCCAAGTGCTGGGATTAAAGGTATGCGCCACCACTGCCCAGCTTTTTTCTGCTTTTTAAAAAACATTTTCATTAATTATTTTTTTGCATTTCACTTTTGTATACATATTCACTTCTGACTCCTCTCCTTAATTCTTCCCAGATGTACCCCACCTTCCCACCCCCAACTTTGTGTCCCCTTTTAAAAATTATTTAATTGTCCATAGGCTTCCATTTGTGCTGTCTATTGCTTCTGGGTGTAGACTATCTATTGGAGCGTGGTCAACCTATCAGGGGCCACACCCTACAGAACGCTGACTCTCCCTATCCTTCCCTGAAGATCCTTTTTTGCTCCATGCTGGCTGATTTGATCCTGAATACAACCTTTGCAGGCAACCACAGCTATTGTGAGTTCATGAACACAGTGGTCCTGATACATCCAAAAGATACTGGTTTTGTCTAGCCCTTCCCAACCTCAGACTTTCACAATTTCTCCACCCCCTTTTCTGGGATGGTCCCTCAACCCTAGGGAGAGACTGTAAAGGAGATGTCCCGCTTGTCACTGAGTGCTCCACAGTGTCTATACCCTGCACTCTGACCTGTTGTGAACATGGGTTTCTACATTCATCAGCATCCACCGCACAGAGAACCTTCTCTGATGGGGTCCACGAGCTCCACAAATTCACAGGTAGAGTGATCCATACTGAAAGAGCATTGGCTACCGTGTCCAGTTAGCCCAGTAACAGTGTTGTGCTCACCCCAGAGCCTGTGATCTCCCCAGCTGGGAGTTGTCTAGCTATTCTTTAAAGCTCTAGTTATGTTTCCTGGATTACTTAAGGATGGGGAGGAAGCTGTGAAAATATGTTTTTAGAGTTAGTCACCACTGGGACTTGGCCATGCATGTGTTAAGAAACACTCTACTACAGTCTTTGTGTGTGTGTGTGTGTGGGGGGGTTCAAATGTGTCAAGAGGCTCAGCTTATTTGTCCTGCTCCATGATTTTAAAACATAATTTAAAACAAAACAAAAAGTCCATACCACTGTTCAAAACAGAAGGATATCCTGCCCTGCACCAAGGTTTCAGACAAGGCTCACGGGAAGCACGGTGGCTGGATCTGTTTGGAAACTCAGTTTCCTCTTTCCTGGAATCTTCTAGAAGCAAGTGGAAGTCAGGCTGCTTCTGGTCCCATCCCTCCCTGTTTTCTCAGTGACCCTTCGCCATTCCTGGTGCTCCCTTTCCTCTGGTCCCTTTATTTCTTAAAAAGAGCTTTGCTCTGTTGACTGGGGGTTACCCTTAGCTAGAGAGCACCCTCTTGAAGATGAGGTAGAGAGAGTACCAATGACTGAGAAATAATAAATCATTAAACAGAAAACCATTCAGATATGAAAGTCATATTGTGTTTACAAAGTTAGGAACACTATTGTTAGGGAATGCAAAGAGAACTCAGTTGTGCATCACACACACACACTCTCACACACGCCTGGTCGCAGTTGCTACTTTAGTGTTTTTAATGTATCCTTTACTAATCAATAGATAGATTGTTGGCAATAAAAATTAGTACTTTTCATTTTAATGCTCAGAGCTCACGTGGCTTTATGCATCTCAGCTGTTTGAGGAAACTTGGCGCTGAGAGAATAGACAGTAGTAAGGGGACAAGGAGGTGTACACGGGATCTCTGCTCTGAGGCTCCCAATGACCCACGATGCCCACGTCCAAGTCACTTCTGACCCTCCATCCAAGCCTCACAGATACTTTTCCATGTGTGTTATTTATCATTTTAGTTCTGTTGTTATTCCATTTGAGAATGAGCTTCTTCAGGAGTCTGGAGAGGAGCAAAAAGCAGGAAAAACCAAGTGCCACCTGTCAAGAAAAATTTCAAAAACAGAATAGAATTACCAGGCTAACTAAATATCTCAGTAAGTAAAATATTTTTAGTACCAGTATGCAGATCAGAGTTGGGGTCCCCTGTACCCACATAAATGCCAGGCAGGCATAGCAGCCTACATGTAACTTCAGCACTCAAAAGGCAGGCTGGCTAGCTAGCTAGACTAACTGAATCATCAAGCTTTGGGCTCAAGTGAGAGACTCAGTCTCAAATATAAGTGGTAAGTAAACAAAGAAGACACCTGACTTAAACCTGGGCCTCCACACATATGTGAACACACATATATGCACATTGGAGCACACATTGAACACACATACACAGGCACCATACAGAATAATAAATGAATAAGGGGTAATAACTACCTGTGTGAAGAAAGATGGCAAGACCTGGCATGAACAAACGTAAGCTGTGACTTGGAGGAAAAAGGCCAAGACGAGTGGATGAATCACCCAGGGTCCTCTGTAGCCAGTGGTACCCATCTGCTGTGGTGAATCAGCTCACAAATCGGGAACTCAGTATTGTTGAAATTGATGAGGTTTGAATTTCTGTTACATTGATATTTGGAAAGTGTTCTTTTGTTAACAAGTAGGCAAATCTATTTAAACAAGCGTTATCACAAGTCCCTTGTAACCACATAAATGGGACACTCCAATCTGGAACAATCAGAAACTTAGCCATCCGGGCTGGATTCCATCTAGGTCTTCTACCTCCATGTTTTTAATGTGCTGGGGACCAACCAAGGCTCATGCATACTGTACATGAACGTGGTCACTGAACTCCACCCCTGAACATACACCCTCTGTAGAGCACTGCTAAGGTCAGCTCCATGCCTACTGATCGGTCCACAGCTCAGGACAAAAACCAACATGCATCCAACTTGAGTTCAAAGTGTGGTCCTCGGGTGCTTCTGTTAATAGAAACAGCAAAGGGATAAAAATTATGCCTGTCAAGTGGGTCATTGTAAAGCAGCAGGACTGTGGCTCAGGAGCTGGGGAGTCACTAGGAAACTCCAAAGAAACTCACAGGTGACCTTGTTTCCACCAGTGGTGACCATGACTCACAGTGTCATTGGGAGCACACATCCTTAACCACAAGGCCCCTGGGTTGCAGTCCCCAGCCGTGAGTTGCAGTCATCAGCAGTGGACCACAGCCACTGAGCACACAGTTTATATGTATTTAGTGTATTGAAAGTCAAATGAAAACTAACCATGAACCCAGAGTGCACCCATTGCTTCAGATCACAGGTAGACGGCAAGACGAGAGCATCCTGCAAGTGTTGTGCTTTTCTTGTGCTTTTCTTTCATGCCAGGTGTTTTTCTTAGTGCTCAGGTCACGTGAACTTGTCCATTCCTCCCATAATCCTTTGAAGTACGAACCATAAATGCACTCCTTTTATGCACAGGAAAACTGAAGTACAGAGAGGTTAAATTGCTTCAGGTTCCTGTTCCTATTAAAAGGGAACCCATGGCTGGGTGTGGTGGCACACACCATTGATCCCAGCAGGCAGAGGCAGGTACATCAGTAAATTCAAAGCCAGCCTGGTCTACAGAGCAAGTTCCAGGACAGTCAGAGATACACAGACCTTGTCTCAGAAAGAAGGGGGGCACCTGTGACTGGAACCTGGGGGTCTGTTCTAGGGTAGTGAACACTAGCAATCTGTTCACTCTGTCTCTAGTTTCTCCTTCACCATTCCCACCCCAGAGACGTTCAAAATGGGTTTCTAAACAAAAACTCTTTCAGAAGCAAAATGTATTTAAAGAAACAGAAAAAAAAATCCTAAATAAAACAGTAAGACAATGTCAAAGGATGGTGAATCGCCAAACATTAGCATAGTAGTTTTCAGCCTTTGATGTAGTCATGGAAATTGCCCCCCCATATACACATCTTCCTTTGAATCCAGTATGTGAGACCCCACATTTGAAAGCAGGCACAGAAGCAGATAACGCACGAGGCTCTGTGTTGTATCCTCGCTGTGCTGAGACATCCCACGCAGCTCAAGGAACTAAGGGATCCAATTAAGAGTCATGTCTGACCTCACTTCCATGCTGGAAAACTAGGACACCAGAACCAGCTCAGTTATCCTCATTATCTGGCTTGGTATCAAATGCCCTAAAAAGAAAGGACTCAGTGAGCCCTGTACGACACCTTAACAAGAAGTTTCCCTCTGTGATCATTGAATTTTCATGGAATGAAATGTTTCTGTTCTGCATTGATGTCCACTTCCTGGAGCATCAGTGGCCAGCATCTGTGTCGGGGAGGATGCTGGGGATGCTTGCAGCCTAGAGGTTTCAGAGCAAATTGCTCTGACTTGGAAATTGAGTGGCTTAGAGAATGGTTCTTTTGTTTATTTACATTCTTGGATTTCCTCTTCCCGTTCTTTGGTAGGACAGGATATTTTCAGTAGTTACTCTTCCTCAGTTTGTTTTCCACTGAGTGATATCTAAGTAGTCCAATTCTGTATTCGGAATCACGTCACCTGCTGCAAGGCAGGTCACCTAAGCTAACTTTCCAAATATTTGTTCTAAGGATGACTGCGCTAAATGTCAGAGATTTCCTTTAGTATTTTAGTGTGTCTACTCTTCCTTTGTCAACAGCATTTATACTGTGATGTTCATTTCTCCTGGCCATTCGGCTGTTGTACTCCTTTCCCATGCTGCTCTGGGAGTCACTATCTGCTTCTTGTTTCTAGGATTCTAGGAAGGGATTGGGCCATGTCTTCTAGGCAGATCTAGGATGGAGCTGGGATCCATCACTTAGTCTGAGCTCTACTGAACCTTAATGAAATGGATAAACCCATTCATTCAAGACTCTTCTAAATTTTGTGGGAAGGGGAAACATCCAGCTTGCTTTATCAAGCTAGCACATCTGATTTAGAGATCCAGGAACAGAACACACCAATGCAGTCAGATGAAGTCAGGATGAGTTAACCCCAAGTTTAAAACAAAAATCTACCCTAGTTGGATATGTTAGTTTGTTTGTCTGTAATATATACAACTAACTTCATAGCCCCCTGAAGCCTTGCTAGAATTGCTACAGGGGAAATCATGACACCCCCCCACCTTCAGGTTCCTAATCTCGCCATAAAAGAATTTAAGAGCAGACTCAAGGAGAAGGCTAAGCACAGTTCCGTTAGAGTTTAAAAGAAAGCCAAGGCAGGGCAGCTGTAAACTGCTCCTGCTGTCTGGAGGAGAAAGATGGAGAAGAGAAGGAGCAAAAAGGCCATGTTGTTTATGCTGAGAGGTCAGACTCCTGGCCAACAAGCAGCTCCATGGCAAAATGGAAGGCTTTAAGAAGAGAGAAAGAAAGACCAAAGTGCTCAGGAAACTCAAAGTGTTAAAAGAAAGCATGCTCAGGGAAGAGAAGGAAAGAAGTGACACTGACTTACAAGCCATAGAGCTGTGTGAACTATTGTTGGGGTGGGGATAATAGGAAGGAAAAATACAGTATCTCATTAAAGGACTAATTATTCTGCCCATTGAGCTCTGTTTCCTAGGTGTGGTCCCTTAGCCAAGTGACTGACCCGGTTGATTGGAATGTTAGGCCTCCACACAAGGCCAGAGATTCTATTCCTTTGACCAGGAGATTTTTTTTTTTTGACTCTAAGAGAATAAGACCAAAGAAATAAAACATAAGTGAGCAAGGACTGGAGGGAGAAAAAGAAGTCCTCCATGGGCAGGAGGTCAGCACTTAAGCTTTAGAAGGTGGACAGGTTGATGAAGATTACCGGCACTACACAGCAGAGAACGTACCAACCAAATGCCTATGGAGAGGATGGTCGGCAGCAGGGGAGGGGAGCCATAGGGGTACCAGAACAGCTCAGGAGCCAGTCACCGCCTTCTGAAAAGCTGAAGGAAGAGCACAATAGGATGAAAACAGCAAGGTTGGTCAGAAGTGTACAGATGGAGAGCTTGGACCTCTCAATTCCCCTTTCTGTCTCACAAGAAAAACAAAAACAAGAAAGAAATGGGGAGAGGCAGGAGAGCCTTTGGGGCTGCTTGGCAAGAATCTGACATGGGCCAAGGACAAGGAAATGGGCTGCTCGGCAGGAATATGACATTGGGCAAGGACAAGGAAGTGGACTTCAGGCAGGAATCTGACATTAGGCTAAAACAAAGACTTCAGGTAGGAATCTAAATCTTAGGCTAGAACAAAGAAGTAATTTCAGGCAGGAATCTAAATTTTAGGCTAGAACAAGGAAGTAGGCTTCAGACAGGAAAATGACCTGGGGCTAGGACAGGGAAGTAGAGTCAGATATTGTGGTCATCCTGATAAGCCCTGAGAAACAGTGATCATGGGAGTGTTCACGGAATTGTGTTCAATGCTTTCCTTGTTCTTTAACTATTTGTGTTTATTGTCTTGCTTGTTCATTCACTATTTGCATCTATTGTATTGCTAGTTCCTCAACCTAGAACTGACCTTAATACTTGCATGTAATTAAAATGGTATAAAAGCAAAAAGGAGGGGGTGGGTGGGATGGGGGTGGGGAGGGAATGGGAAAAGGGGATGACATCTGAAACGTAAATAAATAAAATATCCAATAAAAAAGAAATTTTAAAAAAGAGGAAGGGAGGGAGGGAGGGAAGGAGGGAGGAAGGAAGGAAGGAAGGAAGGAAGGAAGGAAGGAAGGAAGGAAGGAAGACTCACTTATTTTTATAGTCACTAAACCAGGGGAGCTGCTGACCCTCAGTGCCTTAGGGAGAGGCCATTTTCTAATGAACTAAAAAGGAAAAAAAATGATAATGAAGTTTACATTCCATCAGCTTACAACCATTGAAACAAATAACTGAGAAAACCAACTTATAAACAAGACAAGTGTGTGCTGTCTCTTGGTTCTGGAGGTTTCAGCCCGTGATTGATTGGCTGCATTGCTTTTGGGCCTGTGATGAGGCAGCAGCACATGACGGAGGGAGCATAGGAGCCATGCCACTGACCCTGTGACCAGGAAATGAGAGATGGAGTAGGAGAAAGGGTCATGGTGCCAGCTTCACTTTCAAGAACAAGCCCCCAGTGACAGGTTCTATTTCTGCTAAGCCCTTAAAGAGTCTACTACCTCCCAGTGCCTCCAAGATGGAGACCACACTGTTAACATGGTGGCAGTGCTGGAGTACTTGTCATCCAAACACTTGCTGTTAAGTAAGTGTCTGATGGGCCAAAGGCTGGCCACATGCCATTCTCTGTTCCCAGGGTTCCATGTCAGTCAATCCACTTGATCTTCAGAACAACCCACAGGAAGGAGACAGAGCAAGAACGAAAATAGCCAAAACATAAAACAGAAATAAAAAAATCAAAACCCTACTGGATGTTGGGGTTGATCTTGTGATCTTGTGCTACAGTGTATTGAAATGCTAAATTTTGTACCCCAAGATCTGGTTGCCCCAAAAAGAGCAAATCGTCATGTACACCAGCTTTTAATGTGCAAACCTTGCTCCTAACATTAACTGATCAACAAACGGCTAAAGCCTGTGATTGGGCTTGGGCAGTAGGAAGAGAGAAAGGTGGGACTTAAGGATCCAGTGAGAGGTCTCAGGAGAGACCAAGAGAGAAAGACAAGGAGAGGAGGAAGTGGCCATGAGAGGAGATGAACCATGAGCACGTGGTCAGGAGAAACAGCAAGTAACAAGGGACATATGGCTGGAACATAAGATAAAATAGCTCAAAACCAACCCAATCTGGCTTACAGTTTATAAAAATAATATCAAGATTGGGTGTCTTTTATATGGGCAAGCCAGAGAATATAAAAATATCATTTACAACTAGATATTAAGACATTCCAGAACTGTGAAAATTTTAAGAATAGAGTTTTAATATTAGGAAAAGTTAATTCACTATTTCCTATGAATAACTAATTAGAAAGTCAAACTAGTGAGTTGAGCCTATCGGGTAAATTAATACTAGAATGGGCGTGTTAGATTGGACAAATGTAGAAACTGACCCTTATACATGAGGATAAAATTTATGACTTTTAAAAATTGGCATTTCTAGCCAATTTCCCCCCTCTATGGGGGGGGGGGAAATAAACAATTCAGTAAAGGGTGTTAGGATAATTGACTATATACACACTTGGAAGATATATCTTCCAGATAGGTTAAGAACAGATCTAATATTAAAAACATATTTAGAAACTTGGACTCATTTGTAAATGAGACTGTCTTGGCAGCAGGCTGTGTGACTTTGAGTACAGTATTTAGTTTTCTGATGGTCTGTGCTTGTTATTGTTGTTGTTGTTTCTGACAAAACAAATACAAAACCAATAGGGTAGAGATAAACATTCAATAGAGTGGGTATAATAACAGAATTGTTTCACAATGTACTCTGAGCTTTGTAGTTTAGCAATTGCATCCAGCTATGTATATCCCTGACCTGAAGTTGTGTTTCTCCTGAAGCTGGTTACAACTTAGCAGACTCTAACACACAGATATTCCGATGCTGAACAGTGCTATCTCAGTACCCCTGGGGGTGATAAGAAAGCATTTCTTAAAAATTGGAAATTTTTAAATTAAATTAAGAAAGCATTTCTTAAAAATTGGAATTTCTTAAAAATGTATGTATGTGTTTGTGTATACCATATGAGTGCAGTTACTCCCTAGAGGCCACAGAGGGTGTTGGATCCCTTAGAACTGCTAACATGGGTCTTCTAGGAGGGTAGCAAAAGCGATTAGCCACGGAGATGACTCTTCAGCCCTCCTTTGACATATTTTTTCTTTATTTTTTTTTCTTTTTTCTTTTTTGGTTTTTCAAGACAGGGTTTCTCTGTGTAGTTCTGGCTGTCCTGGAACTCACTCTGTAGTCCAGGCTGGCCTCGAACTCAGAAATTCACCTGCCTCTGCCTCCCAAGTGCTGGGATTAAAGGCGTGCGCCACCACCGCCCGGCTGACATTTTTTTTCAAAGTTTTTTTTTTTTCACAGCCACTACCAGATCAGCTTGTGAATGTGATTGTCTTCACCAGTACAAAAACAGCCTAGAATTCTGGATACCCAGTGTTCTTCTCTTTCAAAGATCAGACTATCTAATTTAAGGGTTCACCTTCACCCTTCCCCTCCAGTGATGCTCTAAGGAGAAATGCTTCAGCAAGTACAAGGGACCTATTTATTTATTTATTTATTTATTTATTTATCTATTTTCAAGGAAATTCCTCTAGGAGCTAGCTTGAGGGACTTGAAGTAGCCTCCAGCTGTTTTCTCTATACTGCTAAACCCTGGGTCTGCCTGACCCTTTGGGATGAATGTTAACGGAATGAGAGAAAACTTTGTCAAGACAAGGGACTGCTAGACTGGCTTAAGAATAGCTGTCTGCATCAGTAACTGAGGACAGCTCCTGCTTCAGCTTCAGGACCTCCTGTTTGAGCACAGCACACTAGACCACGACTGGCTTCTCGGGTTTATCAGTTGGATCAAGGCATTGCCACATCACCACATTCTGACTTTGGTCAGGAGCAGACTGGCTGAGTCTGTCTGCTTGAGTTCCTCTAGTGTGTGCCTGTCATTAGAGAGGGGCCAAGTTTGATTTCCATTTTGTCCCTAAGTGATTCTTGTAAGGTGCACTTTAAAAACGAGTATTTGCCTGTTTGTATGCTTGCTTGTTTTTTTTTTTTGCTTTTTGAGGCTTTTTTTTTTTTAGGACTCAGTAATGTTTGATATCTAAACATTGAAAACATGAATGATCAGCTCATTTTTAGAAGATTTGGATTAAAAAAATTAATCTCCCCAGTTCTTATATTCTTGGAGCAACAGAAGGCTTGCTCGGTCATTTCAGAAGACCAAATCTCTCTTGCACTATGGTCTGTTGGGATTATTCTTGTCATCAGATGAGGGGCTGAGTTTACAATGACAAAAAATAGACGAGGGCTCCATTTCTAGGCGGATCAGAATTTGATTGTTCTCTACGGCAAGAGCGAGCTTATTGGATGTCACTCAGCCCATCCCCCTGCCCCCCGGTTTCCTCACCTCAGTAAAGTTCAAGTGTGTGTCTTTTCCTATTTGTCTGCTTCAAGATAGGTATCATCTATGGTATATTAAGTTTGTCTATCGTCTCTCCAGCGGTCCATCCCCCCCCCTCCTCAGACTTTCCCCGCCAGCCAGTCATTAGCTGGCTTTGTCTCAAGAGCCTGCAGGAAAGTGGCTCTTGGTAACCATAGGCAACCATGAGCCCTTGCTAGCTATGTGTGCTGTATTTGCAAGGCACAATCTAGCTATTAACCAAAGAGATGGGAAAATGTGCTTTTAAGGTTCTCTTGTGCGCTACAATCATTGTCTTCCTTTTCTTTCCCCTCCCCCGTTTCTGTAGAATGATCGGTCCATGGGTGAGATGCAGATCATTGGAGGCGAGGATCTTTCAACACTGGCTGGCAAGGTTTGTTAATGTAACTTCTCAGTAGGCATACACTTCTGGGGACATCTATGTGACCTTCATGTCGGGTCAGAGCTGCAAATGCATTTCAAAAGCTCTCCCGGGTTTGCTAATTCATGCAAATAGATGTGTGAGGCCCTTTAATGATTTCTCCTGTCCAAAACACTGCCTGCAGAAAGCTTCCAGGACGTGCTGCAGACTAAATCCTCCCAGCTTCCAATTCCAGCCTTATTTCAGACAACAAAACCCCTGCGGCTGTTACTAGCTTCTTTTCTACTTGCTTTGTTGGCACCCCCACCCCAAAACAAGCTTTCTCCTTTGTCTGTTCTTCTGTGTCTGTTGCTTTGCAGCAGGCACTGTGGTAAGACATTTAAACAAGTTTATTGAAATGTACAGCATGGTATGGGGGCCACTTCTTGAGAGCATAGTTATTAGTCCTTTGCTGAAGAGCTAACATTACAGAGAAAGAGAGAGGGAGAGAGAGAGAAGAAAGGAGGCAGGAGGAAGGAGAAGGGGTAGAGAGGGAGAAAATGAAACCTACTAGACTTAGGGGGAAATACCCTATTTTTAATTTGGAGTTCCAGGCTTGCCCTCAACTAAGTATGAAGTGAAAGGACTATTTAGATCTAACACAATTTTAGGATCCCCAGGGAGGGCTGCTTTACCAGCAGGTGATTCTGGTGGAGTGTGACTTGAGATACAGACTTGCTGGAAAGAATGACAGCAACCAGCAACTGCAGAATTCGATTCTGTTCACCTATCCTGACCTGTGTTCATTACCCACAAACACCTTCGGCTTTCTAAGCTGAGTGTGTTGTTCTATTACACATGCTTAGTCTCCCATCCTTGGCAGTTCTTACTGTTACACAATCCCCAGATGGGGGAAAAACAGAACAGCAGCCGCGTTTCATAAAAATACATATCCTAAAGTTTGGAATGCTACTGGGATGCACGGACTCTTACTAGAAAACAGTTTCTCCTTCCGCTGAAGATAGCCTAGTGGGTTCCAGGAGTAGTAAATCTTGTTTTATGGCAACTGAAGTGAACTTGTTAATGTTAACATATTGCTGGGCTTCATTTGACATCACTACACTACAGCAGGAAATAGCCTAGGAAAGCTAAAATACTCGCAGCAATTTCCTGAAATTCATAGCTTTTAACACCCTGGAAGGGTTCTTTAAGTCATTTTAGCTTAGTTTTTCCATATAGTTACTACTCCACAAGGGCTGGATCATGTTCATTCTTTTACCGAAAGGACCATCAAAATGACAGCTCTGAAAGGATCCCTACCTTCTACGGCTTCTTCTCTCCTACTTTACCCGTTTGTTCTGCGGTGATTTCCCTCGCAGACATGCACGGGTATGCCTTTCAGACACTATAGAGGGTGGTGGAGGGGTGGCTTCTTGCCAGTGGTGGAGTAAGCAGAAGACATGGCAGGTGTTGGCTTTGGTGTCCACTGCTGTAAATTAGAGCCTAGCAGGTGTGCATTCAAGTGGACCATTAGGCAGGAGCGAATACAAGCAAGAGTCAACATTAACTCAATGCTGACAAGGCATTTTCTTTCCAACTTCCCAGTGCTATCTAGTTATAATCTATATTCCCCTGTTTGTGAAGACACATTTCTGCATGTTTAAATAGGTGCAAAGTAGAACTCCTTGGGCCAAGAACTTCTAAGATGAATCAACAATGACTAGTCACTCAGCAACTAACATACCCACTTGATTTGGAAGACTGAAGTTCAAGTGCCTAGCTCCCAGCAGATGGGAAAGCTAGGCGAGCCAGGGTCTGAGGTGAGCCAGGCAGACCCTCTCTCAGCCCTCAAAGACCTTCAGCTAATCAGGATATTTATCTACATTTTACCTCCCTGGCTGTCTTCCAACTCTTGACCTTTGTCACACAAAGTATAGTCTAGGCAGGCAAGTTTTTCTATAAAGAGTCAAATATAAATATTTTAGCCAGGCGGTGGTGGCGCACGCCTTTAATCCCAGCACTTGGGAGGCAGAGGCAGGTGGATTTCTGAGATCGAGGCCAGCCTGGTCTACAGAGTGAGTTCCAGGACAGCCAGAGCTACACAGAGGAACCCTGTCTTGAAAAACCAATAAATAAATAAATAAATAAATAAACAAACAAACATTTTAGACAGTGTGAACTAACTATTACAGCTCTTTGACTCCACTATAGCGTGAGAGCAACCAGAGGTGGTGCTGAAGCAAATGAATGTATTCAAATAACAATTACTAAAAATGTATTTATAAAAACGAGGATGAGGCCTAATGTGTCCCTGGGGCTATAGTTCATTGACATGATTCCTAGGGGCTTATTAGAAATGCAGAGTCTTAGGACCCATACCAAAGCTCTCGAGTTAGAATCCACCTTTGCCATCTCCTAGAGGGTCTCTTCTAACTTCAAGGTTTACAAGGCCCTGGACACCCCTTGTGGTGGTTTGAATAGACATGGCCCCCATAGACCCATGTGTTTGAATGCTTGGCCCATTGAAAGTGGCACTATTAGGAGGTGTGGCCTTGTTGGAGTAGGTGTGGCCTTGTTGGAGGAAGTGTGTCACTATGGAGGTGGGCTTTGAGGTCTCATATACTCAAGCTCCATTACCTGTGGCACAGTTTCCTTCTGCTGCCTGTAGATCAAGATGTAGAACACTCAGCTCCTTCCCCAGCACTATGTCTGCCTGTATGCTGTTTCCCTCCGAGATGATAATGAATGAAACCTTTAAAATGTAAGCCAGCCCAAATTAAATGTTTTCCTTTATAAGAGTTGTCATGGTCATGGTATCTTTTCATAGCAATAAAACCCTAACTGGGGCACCCCCAACCTGACGCCCACCCATACTGAACTTTCCTCTGAGCCCAACTTGCTGCCCTGAACTTGAGCCTTCAGTTAACTCTTGATAACCTTCAAACCATTCTCCACAAAGCTGCCCAAGGGATCTTCTTAAAATACAAATTGGGTTACTCGACTTACCAATTGAAACCTTTCAGTGGCCTCTTAACTAGCAGTTGCCAGACTTAACAAAAACAAAACAAAAACCCAAGAGCCCAGTCAAATTTGAACTTCAAACACTGAATAGATGTTCAGTATAAATACATAGTAAATATATTTACTCTAACTGTGCCTTGTGTGATATTTTGGACATACTCTAAAAATTTATTCATTGATTACTTGACCGTAAAATATAATTAAGTGTTTGTGGTTTACCTAGCAAGCCTTCCCCCAATGTTCTTTAAGTATGATCCAAATTCCTGACTACAGTAAATCCTGCTTGATCCAGCTGGCATCCCTACCACATTGTCATACTTTATTGGCCTCATGGCACTGCACCCTCACTAGCTAAGCCTTTCTTGCCAACCTTCTTCTTGGAATATACTTTCCTCTCTCTTAGGACTCAGCCCCAATGTCTGCTCTATACAGCACAGCTTCCTTGCATAGCAGTCAGGAATGAGACCATCCCCCAGCTCCAGTATGCATCTATCTGTATGTGAGCCCAACTCCCTTGGAGCCCTTTCTACAGTTTAGAATTTAGCATTTACTTACAAGCCTTTTTTTTATTATTATTTGTCCTTCCCCTGAGAAAATCAATGTGAAGTGGGTAGGGACCATTGTATTCACCACCTCAACCCTGTCCTCAGCCTGCTCCATCAGAGGTTAGAGTAAATACTGGATGAGCAGTGAGTGCATCATCTTACATAGGAATCAGAGAAATGGTTTCAGTCCGTCTTGAGCAAGGACATAGGGGGAAATGTTAAACCCAAGCCAAATTGGCCAGGCTTTTGGTGGTGAGTGATGGGATCCAAGACTAAACACATTTGCTGCTTCACAGAGGACGCTTTGGAAGGCAACAAAAGCTAGAGAGGGTAACAATGGAAGGACACATCAGAGCAACTGATTCCGGTTAGAGCTGGAGGGGAAAGTGTGGAGTGTCTGAGAGAGAGCAAAAAGCTTCAGGATTGAGGAAACTTAAAACCGAAGATGGAGGAAGTGAATCCTGCATGGCTAAGGGCAGGGGAGAAAATGACTGCTGCTGGGGTGTAGCAGTGGGAAGCAGAGTGCTTGTCTAGCTCGCATTCACAAGGCTCACAAGAATGGCCAGCACTACTGGGGAAAAAAAAGTTTTCATTTAACTGTAGAGATCTACTTTTCCTTATAAAATAAGGACTCTGTGTTACTCAAACTTTTTAGCACTGTAACAAAATACCTGAAAAAAGACAACTACAAAGAGGAAAGGTTCATTTTGCCTTACAGTTTCAGGGACCTTACATGGCCATTTGATGCCAGGTCTGCGGCAAGTCAGAACATCATGATAGAAAGGCATGGCGATTGGTGACGGGAGGGTGTGCCCACCTTGCTGGCCAAGAGAGGCTGGGTGTGTGTGTGTAGGGGGCGGGGGTTGTCTGCCAAATTAGACATAAATCACTTATCAAAGACATGCCCCAGCCACCTACTTCCGAATAGCAGAGTCATGAAGTTAGGTCCTCAAGCCATGGTCACCTTGAAGTAGTGCTACCACCTGGGTACAAAGCCTTCAACACAGGAGCCTTTGGGAAGGACAGTTTACATTCAACTCGCAATAGCTGGCTCTGTGACATGCTTCGTTCACCTGTTCAGTCTTGTCTGCCCAAGAAGAGTGGTCAAAATGACAAAGAAATCTAATAAGCAGAATCTCTTCACAACAAAGCAGATATGTGATGGGGAACAAGCTTAAGAGAAGAAAGCACTCAGCGCTTACTGGCTCCCTGGTTTAGCGGTTATAGAAGAATCCAAACTGTAACACATATCGGGATCGGGTAGCAGGGTTGTTACAGGTCATTATCTAACTTCCTCTTTCTCATATACTCACCATGCAATCCATTGGTTCAGTCAATACATTTGCACTTTTTCATATTACTACCCTACCAGGAATTTGGACTCGGCTTCTCTCACAGCGCTTAGCACCTCAAGAATAGCTCCCTGAGTCATTCCACAAATCCCTTTCCTTTGTACAAAAAGGAGAGGGAGAGGGAGAGGGAAGGGAAGAAGGAAAGGGAGGGGGAGGAGGTGCTGATGGTGATTAGGATGATGATTCTTGGAACTGTAGTGATCTTAAGGAGAAGATGGGTGTGGGAGAAACACAGAAGAGAATCAGACCTAGACTCGGGGAGGAAAGGGAAAGTAGGGAAACTAGACAGGGCTGGACCTGCATGACTAAGGAAACATGTCGGGAACTGAACAAGGAAATAATAAAATAGCTGAAAATGGAATTGGGTTGGGTTTATAGACTGATTGTCTCAATTTAAACAGATGAACTTGCTGAGTTTGGGCAGAGGTGACATCATAGAGCCATTTAAAAGGAAACTAATATAATCATGATATGTTGTACAAAATTCAGTCAAACAATTATGGATTTTATTTATTTAAGAAGAATTTTAAAAGATAGCGTGAACCTGATACAGTACGGTAGAAAGGAGTGCAGGAGGGAGGCAGGGCATAGGCTGAGTCTGTGTGTGCAGTACCTGGAAGACAAGTACTGCAGCCAAAATGAAGAGAGAGCCATAGAAATGGTTGTCACATGGTGTCATGAAAGGAAGAGTCTCAGAAAGCACATGGAAGCAGCTCGCCCTGTTCAGCTGTACCGCGTTTGTACCACAACGTGTACCACAACAGCCCTGGAACCTCTGAGGTCCTCACAAGTTGGAGTTCAGCTAAGAGGAAGTATCCCATCTTTCTCACTCACTCCCCATTCTCTGCTGCCTTCTTTCACTTTCAGGGGAGGCTGGTTGAGTCATGGCTTTAAATAGACCAGTGCTGTTGAATACAGTGAACCCTCATCAGTTCTGTTCAGTGGACTCTTGCGCTTAAAACCATCTACTCACTGGATTTAAGCTGTCTCTACAACACACTCTCACTCTGATTTTTTTTCCCGAGTTGATTTAATCCTGGCACTTCATAAAATGTGTGTGTATCCATTAAAGCAGGAAGATTCTATTCATGTCCAAGAGAAACCACTGAACGGCTTGAATAAAACTGAAAGGCGGGCAAGCAGGCCCAGATCTGGCAGTGAAGATACACAGCTGGGCAGGTTTCAGGGGAGGAGCGCCCCATCCCCAAATCAGTTTCTAATCAAATGCCAGAACGAAGCATTGAAACCTGCCAAATCCCGACAGCCAGCACCACCACCGGCAGCCTCTATTTAAATCATTCCCTTTTATTGCCTCTGACTAGGTTGAGAACAATAGTAGAAATGGCCACTGATGGACGACGCTGACAATTTTGTGAGTTATCATATAAAATAAAATGCTGACCAGCATTCCTTTCCCTGTGGGGTTTATATTCACACTCCTCTTCACAGCCAGCAACCCCCGCCCCACCATCCACCCCATCTTTGCCATACCAGTCTCTCTGAGGGTGACCACACCCACAACCCACCCCCACCCCCACTCCCCGCCGTTGCTGCTGCTGATCACTTTGTGTTTTCAAAGGTTAAAAGTAGGAATAGCCAACTTAAGAAAACCGTTTGTATGTGTATGATTCTTCCCTACCTTCTTGCCTCTTTCATAAGGAAAACTCCGTGTGAGGGGCTTTGCTCAGACCGCGAAGAGCAGCGAAACAACACACTGGAGGCTAGAGAGTCCCTACAGAATTTTTGCCTCCAGCCCCCACAGACTTTTACTGGCTCTCTGGGAGGAAGTGAGCTAGGTGTGAGGAGATGACTAAGACAGTAATTGGCAAACATCTCCAATTCAGCAATCCTGGTTATCAGATGGGAAGTGTTCTGGAGGCACAGAGTGTTCCGAAAAAAAAAAAAAAATCCCCAGCGTTGCCCACTCAAAAAGTGGGAATCTTAGTAGACTGCTCAGTACAAATTAAAAGCAGTAGACGGTAATGAAAGGTTGGTTAAGGAAAACTGCAGATCCTTAAAGATAGGTGGAGATGGTGTCTCGTAAGTAAAATGAGCTACAGAAAGTCAAAGAGATGGGCCAAGATTATCCATTTATCACACAGAGTTCTTTCTTCTTCCCTATCTCCTTCCTTCTTTCCTTCCTTCCTTCCTTCCTTCCTTCCTTCCTTCCTTCTTCCTTCTTTCCTTCCTTCCCTCCTTTTACAGAGTCTTGCTATATAACCCAGGTTGATCTAGAACTCATGATCTTCCTGCCTCTGCCTTCCTAGGTCCTCTGCTTACATGTGCACCACCATAGTTGGAGCACAAGCCTTTCTGGATCCCTTTTTTCTATCAGTCAGAGTCCTGTGCTGACCATATGAAGATGGGCTACTATTTGTCTTTTAGCCCTTGAGTCTAATCTTCGTGCATGGAAACCCAAGGGATGGTTCCCTTAGATACTAACACAACATTCCAAGGCTGGGACAATTACATCTATACCTTCTTCCTTCATGCTGTATCATCCCGTGGTAGAAAGTGGAAAGATAAGGAAGAGCAATGAAAGATTGACAGGGACCTTCCTCACTGTTATAACAATCTGCTATTAAGGCAACTAACCCATTCTTATAATGATGGTAATACTGTATTATTGAAGGCAGAACACATGGCTGGATCATCTTTTGTTGGGCCCCATCTTAATGTTTATTGATGGTTAATTTTCCAGCTCAGGAACTCTGGAGAATACGTTCAAAATATAGTAGAATCCAATGTCTACTCTTAGGTTGAACAGAGATATTTCAAAGGCTGTTTAAAGGACAATTGGGAAATTTTGAATATGCAGTTGGCTTTATGTGATACTAAGAATTTATTATTATTGATAGATGTGAGATTTTGCTTATATAAAATAGAGAATGGTACTGTAAGTTTAATCCTTTTTTAAAGCACACACAAATACATTTAAAGTCTTTAAAGTTAAATATGCATCAAAAGTTAAGCAAAGTTCAGGGCTTGGTGTAGCCTGGTGGTAGACTACTTGCTTACCTAGTACGTTTTCAGAGAAAGAGGAAGGAAGAGGGCATGAAGAGGGAAAATCTTTAGATTTTGTGCTTTCAAATATGCTTTGAATACATTTAAAAAACAAATTAGCTATATAAAATGTGTTAGTAAATATGTCAGGCTGAGGCTAGAACGTTTGGCTGGCATGCATAGCATTCAATCTCAGCCATGCAAAAAAAAATTATTTTAATGTGTGTATTTTTAGAAATGTAACATAGCAGCAGCAGATATGAGAAATCTAGGCCCACCAGCCTGGAAGACAGTGCAGAGGTCAAAGTGCCTGCCCCTTAAAGCAACACGTGGGGACAGGAGACATGAAGTGGGAAGAGCCATCTTCCTTAAAACCTTTCAAGCTTAACATATGTAGGAATTATTTTGACAATATATCTCAGCTCAATACCTATTCAAGTCCCACCTCCCACTGTAACTAACAGTCTTAAAATCATACTTAATCCTTTCAAAGTTGACACCTATTTTACGTTGTTTCGAAATTGAGGAGGGAAGAAGAGAGGGAGAGAGGAGAGACTTCTTTTCAGGACTTCTTACTTACTTAGACAAGCATGCATACTAACATATTTTGGAAAGAAATTTTGTTTACACGATTGAACCTAAAAGGGATTGTGAACAGGAAAATTCAATTAACCACAGGATTCTCTAAGCATCCTGGTTAGCTAATAGGCTTGGTCAAATCTTAGTCAAAGTGAAAATACACATCTAAGTTAAGTGGTGTGGAGTGAGGGCAAAGGTCATAGTAAGCCATATTGAAAATGTTAAAGGGACAGTCTTAGGGGGCTTGATGGTCTGACCCTCACATAGGACATTAATGTGCAGTACCATGGAGAGGACACATGGGCTTTGAGAGTAAACAATATAGCCCTCCATCATGATGATAAACTAATATTCCTAATAAATGGGCTTAATAAGAATGTCCTACCTAAGAGAAAGCACTACCAGAAAGCATTTCTACATGTGTGACATGGCTTTGTTGTGGTTCTTGTATGGGTAGGTGACTTCTTAACATGTGTATTCATTAAACCTCTTTTGTATTAGATACAAAGAAGAAATGTGTAGTTTGATCTGAAATTAGTGTGTTACTTAATCAAGGATGAATGAAAGATTAAGAGCCTGGCAAGATGCCCCAGCAGGTTAAAGCACTTGCCCCCAAGCCTGACAGTCTGAGTGGAATCCCCAGATTGCACATGGCGGGAGAAGATAAGCCACTCCCCAATTTGTCTTCTGACCTTCACATGTGCACATGTGCCCACACAAAAATAAATAAAAATAAGAAAATAAATAAATAAATATAAAAAATATATAGCTATAAAGTAAAAGTGCATTACTTACTAGGAATATTCTCCCTGCGTGGTGAATGGAATGGTATATTAACACAGTCATAATTTGATGGGACAACATTGGCACATACTACTAATCCAATTAACTGAATGATTTTAATTCATTAATAAGCTTGATAGCCATTATTCTTTTTTTTAAAAAAAAAACAAACACTTTTTGCTTCTACATGCAGGCAATACAGTAGGGCCTGAGAGCACAGTAGTAAACAAGACAAACAACTCTCCACCACATGAAGTTTGGAATCTATGGGTGAAGAAGCTGTCTAACAAGAAATTGGGATAAAACATAATTTATGTTCTTGAGGGGGAAATAGATGAATATCTGGTGAGCATTTATCAAGGGATCTGGTCACGTCAGTAAAAACAACACCCCAGGCCCCTTGCAATGTTTTCGACGCCCTCACAGTATTTCCTCTGGGTTGATACAATGGGGATCTGAGTGGCTACATAGGATAGGGCTGTCACAGCTAAGTATATGTTCACCGCTGAGCATTCCTCCATTAATCTTGTAGTTTATGTTAGCTGGCTTTCCTGGTGAGCTTGTTATCCCAAAGGTGAGAGCCAGAAGGACATGGCACTATTGAGATGTCATAATTGTATGGATAGTCCCTTCAAAGAGGCAACAAGGTCTGACATGAGCTTGCTACTAACCTGAGTATAGACAATAAAATTACAACATCAAGCAATCCCACAGAGCTATTAAAATGAATCTGGAACACTTAGGTTTCCTCGAATTCAGTGGTTCTCAACTTTCCTGATGCTAACCCCTTAGTACAGTTTCTTATGTTCTGGTGACTTCCAACTATAAAATTATTTTTGTTGCTACTTCATAACTGTAGTTTTGCTACCGTTGTGAATCATACTGTAAATATTTGATATCCATATGGCCTGTGAAAAGGGCCTAATGGGGTTGTAGCCCACAGGTTGAGAACCAGTACTCTAATTGTTTAGATCTGTAGGATGGACAAGGCCTACAAAGCACTCTGTGAAATTCTAACTGTAAGCAAAACTTGCATTTATCCTGTGACCCAGGCTTTGTTTGTTTGTTTGTTTGTTTGTTTGTTTGTTTGTTTTAATCATATTCTGAAATGTTGGGGGTTTTGTTCTTTATTTCCCTCCAGAATGTCCTCATTGTTGAGGTAAGCTGGCCTTTTCCTTTTCTGTATTTGGAAGGTACAAGAATCCAATGGTGAGTTTTAAAATGCTGGCCCTGTTTATCAAATTAGCCAAGTTATTGAGTCCCCACTGTGTGTATTCTTCAACTCACGGTGAGCAGAAGCCAACTATAGTCACTGGCTTTAACTAATTTAGAATCGACACTTTACAATGACTATTTGATAGTCGGCCCTGTTTTATATCCAACCTCACATACCTCTCCATCCGTTCTTGTGTGGATTTATAATCAGTTGTAGGGAGAGTAACGTGGCTTGTAGAACTAGTCGATACATTCACTGTCATTTATTTAACAGGAAAACAAAGGCTAGAACTCTCCTCACCCAGTGACCTCTAATGCTTTTAATCCATTCTCAAGCCTCAGAAATCTTAAATTCAGTCAATGAACACGTCGATCCAAGGGAAAGTTACGGAGTTTTGGTAGCAGTGGGTCTTTTGTTGCTGTTGTTCTGTTCAGAAAGAAATAGAAAGGTCGTCTTGTGACTGCCATAGGCTCCCATAGTCAATGGCCGTGCTCCTTCACTCCTTCAAGACACCATCTCATCAGCCCCTCAAAAGTCAAAGGATCTTGTTGTCCTCAGACTTCAGTCTCACATTCGCCAGTGTGGCCTTCCATATGCACAGCTCTGGCTTCACACAGCTCACAAGTAGACCCTCCAGCCAAATGAGTCACTGGGCCCTGGCTTCACTCAGGCCCGCTGTGGTCATCCTCCTCTCCTGACAGCTGAATTCTGTCAGGAGGACAATAAATTGCAGCAGCCAATTCTATGTAATTGCGCATCCACAGCTCATCAGAGGCAGAGACCCTGGTGCTCACGGCAGCCAAAGAGCTCGGACCTCCTGGCTGTCACCAGCTGCTGCCCAGACACATTTAGCTTCCCAGCCAGGGTATCCCCTAAGGAGTAGGGAGGCTGAGGAGGTGTTTATCTGTTCAGTGTATTCAGATGTACATCCCAGGTCCATGAAAATTCATGTGTCTCATGTATTGTGAAATGTAACCTCCAGGCCAAATTTAGTCCCTGACTGTGGATGCAGAAGCCTGGGTACTCTCAATGAGGAAGGGCCCACATCCTCTCCAAAGGCTGAACTGAATCCTTCGACATAGGCGATTCTGCTTCCTGTGTTGACTCCCATTGGTTGCCATTTGAAATTAACGTGCATTTCATTAATAAGGAATCGCTCTGCAGACGTAAGAGCATTATGCTGTGCAAACTGCCTTGTTGAACTTGTCTGCTTTTTGCAAAGGATGTTGTTGGAACCGGGAGGACCATGAAAGCCCTACTCAGCAGCATTGAGAAATACAAACCCAACATGGTGAAGGTAGCCAGGTGAGTCAGACACCACAGCACCATCCTCTGTCCTCCAAAACAAGACCAAGAGGGACCCCTCTCACAGAGCACTGTTCCCAGCCATTGGCCCTGTGCCTGGGGTGCTGTAGTTTGACCACCCTGACAAAGAACTCGCCTGAGAGAGAAAGGGGAGAGGAAGGCCCTTGACAGGGGCCCTGCTTGCTCCACACGCTTCCATGAGCAGCCAGGCGATCCCTGGGCGGTCGCTCAGCATGCTTCCTTCTATCCAGCATGGCCATGCCAGCCTTGAGCAGCAAAGGCAGGAGGTAAAGTAGGCCGTGGTGATGATGTCACTCCACAGGCTTGAGGAGGAGTGCAGAGCCCAAAGGTGTTTAATTTTCTTTGCAAATTCGCATCCCAATTTACTGGAGTAATTTTCTTTTTGTAATGGCAGTTTACTGGTGAAGAGGACAGCCAGAAGTGACAGCTTTAGACCTGACTGTAAGTGTTGCAGGGTTTGGGGGTGGGAGGGTTTCCTGGTGATGGTGTTTCACGCAGGACTGATAATCCTACAAATTCTTCACCTCCACCACCCTGTGAAGGAGGCTGCAGCTCTTTGAGAAACTGCTGCTTTATGTTTGTGTTTTTCACAACAACTCCATTCTATATATTGGATTTGTCTGCTTTTGTTTTGCTGTAGTTTCGAGAACCTCACTGGTATGTGATTCAGTCCAGGCTTCTATGCAACTCAGCTATGTAGCCCAGGCTGGCCACAAACAGGCATCTACCCTCTTGTCTCGGCCTGCAGAGTGCTGGGATTACAGGTGTGCACCACACCTCGGTGCATTGGAGGCTTCTTCTGTTACAGGTTATGCAGTTCATCAGTTTTGGGGTGAAGATAGACTTTCTCCCCTAGACTGATTCAGATAGTCAGGATCCCTGATTGACAGCTATTTTCACCAATCAAAAGCCACTACAAAGCTTTAGAAGGCTTCTCCCACCCCTTTCCAGACCCTGCTCATTTGTGGCATCTCCCTGCTACCTCCAACAAAAATTGAGGAACCCGGAACAAGGCATCTTCATACTTGAGTTCAGAAATGTGCTCTGGGAAACTTTCTTTGTCTGGTGCACTTTTCTCTCCTCCGTACAACAAGATTGACTCTGTTATCAGGAGGATTAAACAAGCCACTGATTTATTTATTATTCTAAACAAGAGGTGATTTTTTTTTTTACTTGTATAAGGCAGACTTCAGCTAAAATGTCTCACTTACATTTGCTCTAAAGCCCGTAGGATAATTTGGCTCAAATTCTCATCAGCAAGCTGAAAAAACATTAGGCAGAGAAGAATAGTATGGATAGGCCAGGCTCTCTTCATTCTAAACACAGGTCTCCTCTGCTGGGCTCCTAACCACACACCAGGTCACTTCTGGACACATAGAGAAAGCCAATGGCCTGTTCCTGTCAGTTACTGGCCTTGGGAACTGGTCTGTATGTCACCGACATTATATGAGGATATTAAGCAGAAATTTTGTGAGGAAATTATATTAAATGATGCTAAAAAGATAGGACTGAAGACACGACCCAGTGGTTAAAAACATGCTGCTTTTACAGGGGATCCAAGTTCTACACCCAACATCTACATGAGATAACTTGCAGCTACCAGTCACTCCATCTTCCTGGGGATGTGATGTGTCTGGCCTCCACAGTCACTTGCACACGCATGCACACGTGCCCACACACATTTTTAAATAATACCAGCTAACACTGTAAGAGGCTACGATGGGCCAGGCAAGGATCTTACAGGCAGGCACACAGGGGTAGGGGTTAATTAATTTAGTCTCTACAACTGGTTAGAGGCAGTTGCTATTGTTATGCCCATTTAGCATATGAAGAAATGGAACACAACAAGCTTAAAGAGATGCCAGGGTCATATAAGCAAATGAAGAGGGCCAGTAATGAGCCTAGGCAGTGACAACGTTTACAAACACTGCAGGAGCAGGGGGGGGGGCGGCCTTTAATCCCAGCACTTGGGAGGCAGAGACAGGTGAATTTCTGAGTTCGAGGCCAGCCTGGTCTACAGAGTGAGTTCCAGGACAGCCAGGGCTACACAGAGAGACCCTGTCTCAGAAAAAAAAAAAAAAAAAGACACTGCAGGAGTTGCAGTGAGTGGTGGGTGACTCTGATGCATGACAGCTCCAATGATTGTCAATACCTTATGTCACAGCAGTCTTCTACATGGCTTTGGGTTTCAGTTTGCACAGTCTGAATCGTCACACCTGTTGTAGGAATTATTATTAATGTAGGATTTCTTGGAATCTAACCCTGTTCTGTTAGCGCAGAATCTGTTTCTCCCTTCTTTCTGGAGTGCCAAGATAGCATTTTTGAGCGGTTCAGACTTTGTTACATGCTCAAATGCTAATGTCATTTCTTCTGCACTTGCTTCTCCTCTTTGAATTTGTTTCTCTTTGCTTAGACAGGAACCTCTGTGTAGCCCAGGCTAGCATCAAGCTTAAAAGCCTGCTGCCTCAGGTTCCCAGATACTGAGATTACAGGCATGCACTACTATCCACAGCTCCTCTTGAATTACTTTTCAAGAAACAGCAAGTTTAGGGAATCAAACAGGCTACTTAGTGACTTCACAATACAGGCCCCTAGAAAACTGACCCATGACTTTCTGTAAGTCTAAGATACTCCATGTGAAAACATATTGGGTCATGGAAATCAAAATGATGGGCCGGGCAGTGATGGCACATACCTTTAATTCCAGCACTGGGAAGGTAGAGGCAGGCAGATCTCTGAGTTCAAGATTAGCCTGGATTACAGAGGGAGTTAAGCCAAGAACTATGTAGAGAAACACTGTCTCAGGAAAAAAACAAAAGAAAACACCAAAGCTGGGCGGTGGTGGCACATGCCTTTAATCCCAGCACTTGGGAGGCAGAGGCAGGCGGATTTCTAAGTTCGAGGCCAGCCTGGTCTACAGAGTGAGTTCCAGGACAGCCAGGGCTACACAGAGAAACCCTGTCTCGAAAAACCAAAAAAAAAAAAAAACAAACACCAAAAACAAAACCTGGTAGTAACCGTGAAGATGGCTCCTAGCTCACAGGCTATCCCAAGGGCAGGTTCATGTAACTAAGCATACACATCTCTCTTCTATTGAATTGTAATAAATGAGCTTACGAGAGTCCCACACACTGAAGCAAGTTTGAAAACCACCGGACCACACATATCTATTCTGCCTGAAGATCTCTGGAAGAGAACCATTGTGTGTTTCTTGATAGACATCATCTGCCTTGCAGTGGTCTTCTCACTGTAAGCTCACTGTGAGCCCAAGTACCTTGTTCTGTATTTGCGTCCATTTCCTCTCATTCTGCCCTCATTAGAGATAAAGTACTCTTAGGACCCCAGCTTTGTCAATGGAGAGATCTGCACGGAGATAACCCTCACCTGGTCCCTCCTCACGCTGAACAAGCTCCTTTCCTGTCATCCTGTCCCTCAGGTTTTGCTTTCCAGTCCTTCAACCAGCTGAAGGCAGTGACACCCTGGGGGAATTGCTTCCTGGTAGCTGCTGCCAGAACACCTGATTATGTATGGCCATGCCATGGTGCTTTTGTATTCGAATGGTCCTTTGTGCTCTTAAGAGAATCTCCTTAGGCATTGTGACATTACATACTGCTCCCTTTGAACAAGCCCACTGTGGCTAGCTTCCACACTTTGTCACTCACTGGGCCTCCTGAGCTCTTCCTCAAACCTGAACTCTTGGGTTCCATTCCTCACACATGCTTGCTTGTTCACCTTGTGTCCCCAAGCTGTCACTGTCGTCCAGGCACCCGCTGGGCTTGTCCTGCATACTGCTTCTCTCTTCTCTTCTGCCTCACTGTTTAAGTGCCGCAGCAGGATATGGCGAGGGCATGCTTACATGCTCACTCTAAACTTTCTTCCTTGTCTCTTTCCGGTAAGATGCTGGATTTGAGATCCCAGATATCTTTGTGGTCGGCTATGCCTTAGACTACAATGAGTACTTCCGAGACCTTAACGTAAGTGTTGCAGACTAAACCCTAATCCTCTTTGCCTAAGAATGCTTAATACTAGCGTCAATTTAACAAAGTACTAAAAACAGTAGTAAGATGGTCAGGCACAGCTTGTGACTGCCAGTGAATGCTACCTGCAGGTCGGATACCAGAACCAAGGAGACAAGTGATCAGAATGGGGAAGCAGAACAATGGCCTACACGGATTTTTCTTCATAGTTATTGACAATGTCCAGCCAATCACCACAAACAGCTAATATTCTATCAGCCATTTCATGTCTGTGTCTGATATCGGGCTGCTGTGCCATTTCATGTCCCTGTCTGATAACAGACCACTGGGATTATAGTGACATTGTAAGAGTTAATTTGGAGAAGCTGCCTCAGCACACAGAAACAGCCCTCCAGCGTGGTACCCAATGAAGTGACCCTGATGGACCCTAAGTGATCTGGAGGAAGCATCTCACCCAAAGTAACCAACCAGTGTCTCACTATTAGAAATTAGAAAGCCAGCCAGGTAGTGGTGATGCATGCTTTTAAGCCCAGCATACAGGAGACAGAGGCAGGTGTATTTCTGTGAGTTTAAGGCCAACCTGATCTACAGAGGGAGTTCCAGGACAGCTAAAGCTACACAGAGAAACCCTGTCTCAAAACAAACAAGCAAACAAGCAAAAATGAAAAGGAAAGGAAAGGAAAGGAAAGGAAAGGAAAGGAAAGGAAAGGAA
>NW_021604604.1:1791263-1824671 GCF_004785775.1 Grammomys surdaster
AAAGGAAAGGAAAGGAAAGGAAAGGAAAGGAAAGGAAAGGAAAGGAAAGGAAAGGAAAGGAAAGGAAAGGAAAGGAAAACAAGAAAAGAAATTTGAAAGCTAGAAGTCACCGAGACCAAGGGTCTAGGTATATAGTTCTCTAGTAGCAATGACTGGTGCATTCTTAGCACAGAGGGCTGCAGTCTGTAGGACCACGCCCATTGCTTCGTTGCTTAGCTCTTTCTGATCCTGACATATTTCTTGTTCTCCAAAAGACAGTTCACAGGGTAGTGTAGGTTGTGATTCTCAGTGGTCTTTTTCTCCTTTCAATCAAGCAGTTGTCATTTTACCAAGGAAAAATTGTCTCCACTAGAGACAACTGTACTGTGGCCTCAACAATTCTACATTTGGGGGCCTGGAAACCAGATCCTGACTAGGGCTCAAAACCAAATCACCAGAGAACCTTTATTGAGCATTGAACGGGACTCTAGATGTTGTGCGCTCATATAGACACCGGTGTTTAGATGAAGAGTCACCAATCACAAGCTGTCAGGCTGCTATTAACCAAATCCCGCTTCCTGTGCCTCATGTCTCCTTATGCAACTGATGCTGATGGGGGAGGGGTACCCCCAAAACACACTTGTTGAAAATGTCACAAAGGTATCTAACACATTGTATGCAGATTTTAAAACTAAACACAAGACTCAGGTGCCTTTTAACTCTCTCTTCTTCCAGCACATTTGTGTGATCAACGAGCACGGTAAAGAAAAATATCGAATATGATGAAGCAAAACTCATCAATGTCTTTCCCCGATACAGCGATTCTTCTGCCCTGCTACTCAGGAAGCCAGGGTGTAAAGTCTGTCTCCGTAGCCATCTTTACTCAGCTAGGTATAAAAAAAAAAAAAAAACCACTGTTTTAAAAAAAAACAAGCTTCCTTTTTACAGAGATTAGGATGTAAACAGCAAAGGTTCTTTGGGAAGAGAAGACGACGCTTGCCTTTGACTCATTACAAATTAAATTTCTGCTCCCCAAAATTCCACCCACTTCATACTCCTCCTTCAGTACAGTCACTATGCGCCATGACTCTTCAGAGGAATGCACCCACCTGGTGATTCAAATATTGTTCACATATCTCCTTTAATACTGTTTGCTTTTGAAATAACATTTTACAGTAATGACCTGCAGCCCCCTTAGCTTTGGCCCTCCCTGTACCGTAAGAATGCAGCTAGGTTCCCTTGCTAAAGCAGGAGCAAAAGGACAGCTTCGCATGAGCGTCTGTTTGCCCCGTTCTGACAGGACGTTATTATCTGCTTTGACAAAGCCTTTCAGAAGTGCGGGTACAATGGATCTTAATGATGTTATGAAATGAGCCTTCACCGCGTGCACTTGAGCCCCGCTTCCTGTGTGTGCTGACAGCATGGATGTGTGCATGGACGTACTCAACTGTGTTTAATACTCTGCATTTTAATTAGGAAAAAACACAATGGCAGCAAGGCCTGCCCTCCCTAGCTGAGTTCTTTTATTCCAGTGGGACAAGGGCAAATGGTGGGCTTGAGGGGTGGGGGTGTTTTCAAAAATCAGTACTAAGCAAGTGTAAATTGTTCCTCTTATTTGCATAGAAACATAAAACAGCCTAAACATTAACAGAGGTTGAATCATTTAGCTAAATGTCATTATATGGCTTCTCACACAATCCAGGGTGCCATAAGAAGCAAGCACACATACGGAAGGTTTTGTGCATAACACACACACACACACACATACACACACACACGCATATTCATTATCACCACTATATGTGACATTTCCTAATTTGTAGGGTTTTAATTAAAAATAAGCTCACAAGTCCACAGTGCTGGGTTTCTTACCTCCTGAAAGAAGCAAATGCAAGATAAATAACTATACAGCCTTTGTTTGGTTCTGAACCATCCTGTGTGTTATATTGTTATATTGTAGAGTTCTTTAAACTAATAATAAAAAAAGATATTATGTTTCATATCTGCTTACTGTTTATATACTTTCAGTAACTGAAATGTGTATGAGCTAGCAGCCTAAATGCATGGCTGTGTGTACCTATGCCATGGTTAACGTGGATTCAATCCAAAGTGTGCACTAAGATAAGCAAGCATCAGGCCAGGAGACAGCGCTTCCCAGATTCCTCCCCAAACTTGCATCATAAGAACAAGGATTTTACTCGTGAAAGATTTCTCTGGGCCAGGCGGTGGTGGCACACGCCTTTAATCCCAACACTTGGGAGGCAGAGGCAAGTGGATTTCTGAGTTCGAGGCCAGGTCTACAGAGCGAGTTCCAGGATAGCCAGGGCTACACAGAGAAACCCTGTCTCGAAAAACCAAAAAAAAAAAAAAAAAGATTTCTCTGTAGAGTACAGACCATGCCCAGATTCCCAGGGGGAAATCACAAAGGGAGTCACTTCTGGCTTTGTCCCACACCAAAGTCACTGATTAATAATTGTGTAGAATTGAATTCATAAAATCTATATTTTATATACACTTTCCCACTATGCTATATTTCTACCCATAGGCCTAGAAAGATAAACACACTTGGTTTTGAGTAGAAATTCCCCATGAAATATACAGTTGGAAAAGGTTTTCCTAAAATGCCTTGCACTTTGATAGGCATCCTTACCATTTGTAAGGGTTCTGTTTATTCACATTAGAAATAGAATCTGATCGATTTCACAGATTGTGAAGGCTTGTATATTTCAGTATCAAAAAGAAAAATAAAAACAGTAAGTACGTAGAAGTTTAATCATTTCTGTAATTTTTTCCTATCAAAGTATTTTGACATTGATATACAAGAACATTATCCTGGGAAAAACAGTATTTCCTTTTCTCTTGCAAAACTCTAACTTCGGTTTGATACCCCCAAGTTAACTCGTATCACTCCAAAAACATACAATCCTTTTACCTGATTAGCAACAAATCCAGGTGTTTATTTAGTGTTTGTGAGGGACTGCCTTGGTTACTTCTCTGTTGTAAAACCCTGACAAGAGCGCCTTAAGGGAAAAAGGATTTTAGTTCCCCATCCTGGGCTACAGTCCATCCTGGTGGAGAAGTCATAGCAGCAGAGCTGGTCACATAGCTTCTGTGAGCAAGAAACAGAGACATGGAAGCATGCTAATGCAAAGCTCACTCTTTTAGACAGTCCAAGATCCCCTGGCCAGGGAATGGCCCCACCCACAATTAAGATGGGTTGGCCCGAGTCAATGGATATAATCAAGATAATGCCCTACAGGCATGCCCAGATGATTCTAGATTTCATCAAGTTGACAACACTGACCATCAGAGACTCTCGTAGAGCTGGGAATGAATCTTCGTAGTGGGACCCTTGCCTACCATACACAGCCCCAATACCACAGAAGCAAAAGTGAGTAGGTGGAGAATTATATGTGTTACATTAGAAATGTTGGGCTATTTAATCAGTAAAGTTAGTAATAATTTGGGATTTTCTAAATGAATCAGAATGCCTCCTTAAAATCTGGCTGGAATTTATTAGTTTTTCAATTTCTTACTCAAGTGTGAAATGCAGACAGGTATGCCTGTGTTCTTTGGCTGTCTCTGATTTTTCTGGTATTCTAAAATGGCAAACCAGCTTGTCAGAGGAGTCAGACATTGCTCAGCTCCTGTGGTAGACACATGTGTCTTCCTAGTGAAGTCGGGGGGGTCACGTTGGACTAGAAATAACACATTCTAGAAAACCTTTAACTACACTCTCCACCCAGTTGTCTAATTTGGAAAATTCAACATTTGAGAATTTTATTTGATTGGCTGGTCACGAAATTTCTTCAGATCCCAAGACCACAGGATAGGATGAGTGAGTAGGCTTGTTCCAGGAGGGAAGAAGGGGATTTGAGAAGGGGTGACTCTGTCCTGGTGCAGAGGTATGTAGGGATACAAAAAGAGTGCTCATGTGGGTGGCTGTATGTTTACCTGGCCCTACTCAAACTTCAGAGCTGCATCAGAACCCTGAGTGAAGAAGACATAGCTAAGAGAGTGGTACTCTCAACTTTTATATACACAAGGGTACCTGTGGGCATGACAAAGCTTTGGTACAAAGAGGGGCGGTGCAGCAGCTACACATTAAGACCTCATGGAGTCTGTAGTGGGGCAAAGAAAAAATTATAGAAGACAATCCCCACCAGTCACAAAAGCCACATTCTGGAGGCTTTATTTACCATAGACCATGCCCTGAGGACCATGGGGCAGGACTGTTGATGGACATGGGGGAGAAAGCTCAGGGCAGCTGTGAGTATGCTGTGGTACAGGCCACCTGTGCTGCCTGAGCCCACAGAGGACACTGGGCAGGTCAGACTCCAGGCTCACCCAGCCAGGATCCTTGCTAATGAATGGCTGGTGGCCCCAGAAAGGGGTTGCTTTTACAAAAAAGAAAAAGAAAAGAAAAAAAAAAGTGTCCTTTTCTTAGTTATTCAAAGTTGGGCTAGTTGTTTTGTTGTTGATGTTTGTAATTTCCTAGCTAGAAGTAGTTTTTTTTTCCACGCCAGCATACTTGAAAAGCCTTGCTAGAGAGAGAGAGAATGGTGGCTATTTTAAAAGATAGGGGATGGGGTTGTGGAGCACGGTGATGGTGCTTAACCCTGCCTGGCCTTATGTTTAAACCCCAACAAAGAAGAAAAATAAAAAGGAAAGATACTTGTACTTTTTTGCTTACTACAGAGAACAACATAATCCAGAGAGGAAGAATCAATTATTTATTGCATTATGTGCTGGCTAGTTTTATATTAGCCATATCTAATTATATTATATATATTATATTAGCCTTATCTAGACATAAGCTTAGAGTTATCTGAAAGGAAGGAACTTAACTGAGAAAATGCCTCCATAAAATCTAGCTGTAGGACACTTTCTTAGTTAGTGATGGATGTGGGAGGGTCCAGCCCATTGTGAGTAGTACCATCCCTGGACTGGTGGTCCTGGATTCTATTAAAAACACAGGCCGCACAAACCATTGGAAGCAGTCCAGTAAACAGCACTCTTCTATGGCCTTCAGATAAGTTCCTGCCTCCAGCTTCCTTCCTTGTTTGAGTTCCTGCCCTGACTTCATTCAATGATAGACTATGATGCCTATCTTAGGGTTTCTATTGCTGTGAAGAAACATCATGACCATGGCAATTCTTATAAAGGAAAACATTTAATTGGGGCTGGCTTACAGTTTGGAGATGTAGTCAGTTATCATCATGGTAGGAAGCATAAGGGCATGCATGCAGACAGTACTTGAGAGGAGCTGAGAGTTCTTCGTCTGGATCAACAGACAGCAGGAAGAGAGACCTGGCTTGAACATCTGAAACCTCAACACCCACCTAGAGTGACACACTTCCTCCAACAAGGCCACACCTCCTACTAGTGACACTCACTATGGCTCTATGGGGGCCATTTTCATTTAAACCACCACAACCAAGAAATGAAAGCCAAATAAACCTTTTTCTCCACAACTTGCTTTTTGGTCATGGTGTTTTATCATAGGTGTAATAGCAACCCTATGTCCCTAGACTGAGACCTTAAACCAACAATAGGTATTTATTTAGCATGTTTTGTGTCTGGGAGTGGGGTGGTCTGGCTGCCTCTGTTCTGGGAGGTCTGATGCTTCAGAGAGAAAACCTTAAGTTTGAGAGTTTCAAGCAAATGACACCAAACTGTCCTGTAGAGCACCTATTAACTGCATGTGATTGCGTGGATGGTAAATCAACATAGCAGTGCACTTCCTGGTTCATGCTAGCTGACCACCTTGCTCAGTAACCTGCTGTGGCCTGTGATACCACAAAGGGCAAAGAGACATGTGACTTTTCTCTTCTCATAGGAAGTCACATTAAAAACCCTGACCTGAAAGGTTATATTTCACTGTTGGCAATCAGCTGGAGGTATCTCCCATGTTCCCTTTACACAAACCCCCGTCTACCTCAAAACATGGTGGCCGAGTTCTAAAGGCAAAGGGCAGGGCCTACAGTGCATTTTATGTGGCAGGCTCACTTTCTATTGCATTGGGTTTTTGTAGTTTGTAGTTACAAAAGAAGGAAGCAGACGATCACAACTTGATAGAAGAATGATAGATCATATTATAAGCTCAAGAGAGATGGGTATTGCTGTGACTACCTTCAGGAAATTCATCCCCCTCAGAAAAGTTGTGTCCTATACATTTCTTAAAATAAGATCAATGAAGAAATTGATTATTTAATAGTTATAATATGTGAATAAAAACATATCTACATATATGTATTCTTTGTATGTATGTGTATGTAAAATGTGTGTGTGTGTAAATATGTGTGCATAAATTTGTGCGTGAATGCAGGCACCTGTATGTGGGAGTCAGCACAACTTTGGAGACCAGTCCTCAACTCATACCTTGTTTCAAGGCAGAATCCTCTTCCTTGCTTTTCCGCTATGTATCCTAGGCTGTCCTGCCTACAAGTTGAGGGGCTTCTCCTGTCTCTACTTCCCATCTCCCAGTAGGGGAGCTGAGATGGATGCTGGGTTATGTGTCCAGTTGTTGTGTCCTTCTGGAAATTCTAACTCACATCCCCAGCCACCATGCCATCCCAGCCATATATATTTTGTGTAAAAATAAAATAACTACAGAATTCTACTTAGCCACATATAAGAAAACATGAAACAATGGAAAGAATACCTGGCAGTATGCAAACCTTAAAGACAGATATTTGCCCACTGACAGTTTGGAGGAAATTATGAAGACTCTGGGTGAGCAGTTTATGTCACTGGGTTACCTAAGTTTGCAATATGAAAGCAGTAACCTCTGCCTACCAAAGAGTTCTAGAAATGTAAATTCATACTGAGACTCCAGAGTTAGTTTTAATTCCCTTTTTCTTTTTATATTTATTGAGTGTGTGTGTACATGCGCATGTGTATGCATATGTATGTGTGCATGTGTACATATGTGTGTACATATGTTTGTGTACATGTGTGTGCATATGTGTGTGTGAGACAGCAAACATGTATCAGTCAGAAAACAACTTGCAACAGTTGGTTTTCTCCTTCTTCCATGTGTGTCCCAGGGATTGAGCCCAGAATGTCAAGCATGGTGGACACTTCTACCTGCTGAACCATCTCACCAGCCCCTGTTTTCTTATGAAAAAATTCCACAAGAATTTAACCAGTAAATTAATATGAGGTAGAAAGGCTTCAAAACACAGTGATGTAACCAGTTGTACTATAAAATTTACATGTGTAAAGATTGTATGTGAGGTTATATATATATATATATATATATATATCATATAAATTAAATAATATAATGTATATGATTGTACTATTTAAACTGTCAACCTAGCCCAGCCTAGAATCACTTTATAAGAGAGTACTAATGAGTTATCCAGATCAGATTGACTGTGAGCATGTCTGAGGCAGGTGGGACTGTATTGGTTGTTAAGTGATGTAGGAAAATCCCAGTCACTGTGGGAAGCACCATTCCCTAGGCTGGGCCCTAAACTGCATTAAGAGAGAAGAAAGCTAGCAAGCAAGCAGGCAGTAGGGAGGATGGCATTTGTTTCTCACTGCTCTTGACTGTGGATGTGTCGTGGGCAGCTGTCTCAGTATTTTGCCTCTGACTTCCCTGTAGTGATGGGCTATAGCCTGGAAATGAGAGCTAAAATAAACCCTTCCTCCCCTACGTTTCTTTTTGTCAGTGTGTTTTATCACAGTAACACAAATAAAATAAAACTAATACAAATGTGTGGTGTGGTGTGTGTGTGTGTGTGCGTGTGTGTGATTTTCTTAGTTAGGGTTATTATTGCTGTAATGAAGCACTGTGACCAAAAAGAACTTGGGGGATTGCAGGGGGAAGGATTTATTTCTCTTGCAGTTCCATCATCATCAAAAGCAATGAGGGCAGGAAGTCACACAGGGCAGGACCCGGAGGTGGGAGCTGATGCAGAGGCCAGGGAGGGTACTGTTTAACTTGATTTTCCTTTCCCCACCATGGACAGAAATAAACGTTGATGCCTATGTACACTCGATAAAGTACAACTTAGGACTGTCAAAATGCCTTCCAGGGTATTTTAGATCTGGATTGGGCCTGATTTAGTTGTCTGTTTGTTTGTTGATTGCACACTGTTTACAGAGTTCTCCTACACTAACTAACCCAGCATTTGCTTTCAATATCATTGGCATCTATAACGTGGAATTCTTAAATCGTTTGGTACAGAATCTACTTCTCACTTTGTAAGTTCTCATCACGCAGATCACAACGTGCTTCAGCTGATGCTGCTAAGCCCTGCTCAGAGGCCGCTGTTCTCTATGACTCATGAGCTTTTTAAAAACTTCAGTTCAACAACATCTGGTCGCTTATATAAGGAGAGAGGATGTTCTTTACAATCAGTGATTTCTCTGGACGGCGCGCTTCTGCACCTGGCAGCCTTCCATTTCCCTCTGAGTGGCTGCTCTTTGTGTAGTCAGACATCTTCTTTCTCCTGGTGAAGATGAACACGTGCAGAAACTCGGGCAAATATTACACCATAAGCTTTTGCAGTGATCAATTCCTGAATCACTGATGTTAATCTGCTCGGAGTTGATCCGATCTTAAGAAACATGAAAACCAGAAATAATTGGAAATTGAATTCAAAGACATAAAATCTCTGTGTTGTACGTGTCAGCAAGGAACGCGATGTCCTTTTTGTTGGCTTTGGTTGGGTTGTGTTCTTGGGACAGAATCCCATACTGTAGCTCAGGCTGGCTTCAGATTTATAACCATTCTTCTGCCTCAGTCTCCTAGGAGCTGGGATTACAGTTTATACACCTGGTTTAGAATCCTATCTCTTATAGAGACATTTCTATTAAGAGATATTTGTGGTTTCTCTGATAACTACTACAAAAAGATAAAGTTCATGTTTTCTAAGTTGCATCTCTAGGTAAACTTTTTTTTTCTGCTCTGCCCAGATGTGTTTCTCATCCTTTCTGTCTCACAGTCCCTCAGACAGGAGTAAATTATGCATACTATTCATGCTGGTGGAGGGTCCCAATAACCTTCTGGGCTTTTCTTACATTTGTGGTTTAGTCTCAGCTCTCTTTACTCTTTGGAATAGCATCAGGGAGAGCACGTTTGCTGCTGGGAAGGAATCACATACATTGGTAAATGTAAACCTTTCTACCTTTATTACTCCAGGCAGAAAAGAAATAGCACTAACTACAGCCACCTTTCTCCACAGTTCTCCATTTTTATTTTCAGGGGGTAGAGGGGTATGTGAGAAGCTCAGGAGGTTAAAAAAAATCAGTAATGAACAATGGGGTGATAACTGGTTCAAGGTATTTAAAAACATCAAAAGGACTTTGAAACATGATGATGTTAAGATCCTATTCAGGATGGTCATAAGTTAGTATTGATTACAAATCATATGTTCCACAAAAACTACTTTATATTTATCTTTCTGTGGAACTAGTCTGGCTCACTAATAAATGAATGGGCCAAATTTCACAGTTTAAAAGCCTTAGATAAATGTTGTGTTTCTACAGCCTTTGCAGTATTTATTTCAGAATACGCTGTTAACTACTAACCACTGTCAACAAGTCCAAAAAGGAAGACAATCTTGTTTAAAATAATTTGTTTGGTTTGTGAAAGAAATAGGCATACACGCTGAGGATGCTTCCGACATTCTTTGAGGTCTTGGCATAGTTTGAAGTGTCAGTGATTCTGGAAAGCATCTTGAGCACCTTCTCCTCCAGGCAGCATCCAAGTCGTGCTCACTCTTCCCTGGGTGACACAGTACCTTGGCTGAAGAAATTACCATTTTCTAGAACATCCATGTTCATAGCAGCAAATGTTCTAAGAAGTAGAAACAACCCAATCACCTGTCAAGGGCATTAATGGATGAATAAGTAAACAAAATATGGGAGATATATATATATTCAACATCCAGAATATAACAACAGCTAAAGACGGGGATATTGTTCAGTTGGCTGACTGTTTGCCCAACATGCATGAAGCCCTGGGTTTGGTTCCCCAGCATCACATAAATGGGGAGATGGTGGCACACCAGTAATTATGGCTTTGGGGGTGGAGAAAGGAAGATTAGACATTCAAGGTGTCCTTGGCTACATAGGGAGTGTGAGAACAGCCTGAAAGGGCAGGGGGGCGGGGGCAGGGGAGAGACTGTTGCAGTCTGCAACATAAATGAACCGGGAAGAAAATATGCCAAATGAAATAAGCTATTCCCAGAAATACAAGTACTATGTGATTCTGTTCCTACAAGGCATCTAAACACCTATGAGATACAAGCAAAGCCATAGAAAACACAGAGAATGGTCATTTGTCAGAGACTGGATGTGTTTATTAGCTATGGAGATTCATTTCTGCCAATAAAAACATTCTAGAATTTTGGTTTTGTGTACCTAATGTTTCACACTGCATACACTGAAAATGCTTAAGATGATAAATTATGGTATGTGTTTGCTATCAGGACTATAAAGAAATATTTGCCGGGCAGTGGTGGCGCACGCCTTTAATCCCAGCACTTGGGAGGCAGAGGCAGGTGGATTTCTGAGTTCGAGGCCAGCCTGGTCTACAGAGTGAGTTCCAGGACAGCCAAGGCTACACAGAGAAACCCTGTCTCGAAAAAAAAAAACAAAAAAAGAAAAAAAGAAAAAAGAAAAAAAAGAAAGAAAAAAAGAACTACTTCCCCAGAAAGGACTTTAACTCCTTACGTTTACGGCGCTTTCCACTTCTCCACAGTGGTGAGAAATGACTGGAAATCTGTTGGCTCAGGGCAACCAAAAAACCCACATGTGAACTTCTTATTCCATTGATGAGTTTCATCAAGATCAAACAATTCACCCTGTCCAGCTTTGATGGGATTTTATAAATTCCCATTTTCTGGGCAGGAGGGTTCTTAAAATTGAAACTGGAAAGAAATCGAGCAGTGTGTTTCTTTACAAAGCAATTGAAACGTGCAGTTAATGCATATCCTCCCTCATCTGGAGAAGCGTGTCCTCTTGGTTTTCAGAAAAGGGGACAGGAAGCCCACTTGTAAAGTGGGGCGTGTTAGAGTGTCCCGGGTGCGCAGCTTTCCTGCCCCTCCCACCAGCGCCGGCATCAGTCTCTGCCGTGTGGGTGTTTAAGGCAGAGTCCAAATGAGTAAGATCTGTCTCAGGCGATCCCAAATGAAGCACTTAAAAACCTGACATTTAGCTCAGTGCCTAGTCTGCAGCTGGTGCTCACAGACTCCCAGGAGCTGAAGGAGTCCCCTTCTGTACTGGAGTCTGTGTGAAGTGAGGAGGCCAGAGGACTGAACCTTCTCTACCCTACAGCATCGCTTCCCTAGGCAGCCAGCCATGTCTTCCTGCCCCTCTTCCGCCTCCTCTTCCCCATCCCTAGGCCCCTCCTCTCTGCTTCCTGCTTCCCCCTGTTCTTTCCCTTACCTTCCTCCTCCTCCCTCAGTCTTGTTCTGCTCTTCTGCCCCCTTTCCTCCTCTTTACCTTTTAATCTGGGGCCTTTGCATGCTAGCACAGGCTCTAGCCCTGAGCTACACGCACTCCAACCCATTTCACTTTTGTGATGAAGGAGTTAGAAGGTTTCTTCATTGCCAAAATGTATTAAGTAATTCACTGTGTAGTGTTCCTAGGTTCTTGGATATATGTAAGCCTCCCAAAGTTTAAAACTAATGACATTTTATATTCTTGCAAAAATACAGATCTTTCTTCTGAATTATTTCCTGTTTCTGTGTATTATTTAATAGCTACTGGACATTAGTCCCTTTCAGTTAGAATAATCTTTTAATATCTTAGATAGAGACCCTTTAATGCTGATGAGGATCTCAAGATTATATTGAATTTGATTCATCATCTTGACAAACCAACTAAATACTAGCTATATGATGAGGCCAAAAGTACATAGATTTTCGTTAAAATGAACTAACCAACAACCATTCAAGTATGTCATTTCCCAAAGCACATGTGAAGACACACATAAGCAACTTTACAAGGAATCTACTCCATTCTATTACTCTGTCCTCGGTGATAGTCCAGGACTTGCATACCCACCGAGCTCCCTGCAGAGCAAGACACAAGGTTTCTAATTGGCTTGCTGGATTTGGGTGGCCCACAGGCACAGCAAAGCCCTCGCTGCTGTGCATTTTGTCCCACTTTGTCTTGGTACCACAGAGACTTCTGGACACACGCTTGGCCCGTCTCCAGAGACTCTGTGGTTTCTAGCAATCCCAGCTTTCTCCTGACTGTGCTCCTGCCTCCACACAACCCCAAGCTTAACTGCTGTGATGGTGTAAGTCCTTCAGCCCATCCCTCTCCCACACTCTTTCCTCCCAGCCCAGCAACCTCAGCAGTTCTCTAAGTGCACACTCACTTTCTAGACAGCAGCAAACTGACCAGTCTCCCTTCAGCCCCCGTCTGGCTCAGCCTCTATGTTATGAATGCCTTGTTTTGCCTCTTGAGAAGTCCTACTCACAATGAAAAGACTAAATCAGCCCCTTTCTCCATTAAAAGATTTTCCAGTGCTTTCTGGCATAGGAGAGGGAGTTAAGGGCACAGGCTTCAGAAACTAACAGGCTTATGTCTGAGTATAGCTTTTTCACTGACTAAAAGATGGTCTAACCCACAGGGCTTCAAATAAATGGAGCTAATTCCTACTTCTGTGTTGGTGTAGGATTGAGATAATATATGTGAAGTCCTTGATAGTATTAATCAAGGACATTACATACAATATGTAAATATATGGTCATATGCAAATACTTCATTCTAGCATTTTCCTTTGTTAACTCTGAGTGTCCTTTTTATCTCAGTACTGCATTTCACATAATATTTTAAACAACTTTTTCTTTTTCTTTTTTTTTTTCTTTTTTGGTTTTTCGAGACAGGGTTTCTCTTTATAGCCTGGGTTGTCCTGGAACTCACTCTGTAGACCAGGCTGGCCTTGAACTCAGAAATCCGCCTGCCTCTGCCTCCCAAGTGCTGGGATTAAAGGCGTGTGCCACCACTGCCTGGCCTAACAAGCATTTCTAAGGAAGGTGCTAGAGTTTGGTTTTGAAATGTCTTCCAAAGGCTCATGTGCTGAAGGTATGTTTCTTGGGTTGACGCTAATGGGAGATTCTGGAAACTTGGAATGAGACCTATAGTGAGAATTCTTGAATTTTGGTTTCTTTTAAAAACATGGAAATAGTATAAGAATATGTTTTCATTTTAATCCCAAGTATGGGGATATGAGGCTGCTTTGGATTGTCTGCAGCAGCTGACTATGATTTACCTCATGCTCTAGCAGGGGCATGATTTTGCCAGCTGCAGATAGCATCTGCAATTGTTTAATGTTTGTAATTCTGGGAACTTTTCAGAAGATATATAAATGCTAGGGTCTTGTATTAGTTAAGAGTTTTACAGCTGGGCAGTGATGGCGCACGCCTTTAATCCCAGCACTTGGGAGGCAGAGGCAGGCGGATTTCTGAGTTCGAGAGTTCGAGGCTAGCCTGGTCTACAGAGCGAGTTCCAGGACAGCCAGGGCTACACAGAGAAACCCTGTCTTGAAAAACCAAAAAAAAAAAAAAAAAAAAAAAAGAGAACTCTTATAAAGACAACATTTAATTGGGGCTGGTTTACAGGTTCAGAGGTTCAGTCCATTATCATCAAGGCAGGAACATGACAGCATCCAGGCAGGCATGGTGCAGGAGGAACTGAGAGTTCTATATCTTCACCTGAAGGCTGCTTGCAGAATACTGACTTCCAGGCAGCTAGGATGAGGATCTTAAAGCCCACAGCCACAGTGACACACCTACTCTAAAAAGGCTACACCTACTTGAACAGGGCCACACCTTCTAATAGTGCCACTTCCTGAACTGAGCATATACAAACCATCACAGGCCCCAAGAGGTAGGTTGTTGATTGTTTTTTTGTTTGTTGGTGGTAGCAGTTTCTTAAGTAGTCATGCATAAAGAAGAAATAATAAGAAGAAGAAGTTAGATATCCTGATGGTGAAAATCAAACTTGCCCCAAGGAACTCCATGCCAGTAATCAGCAGGAAGTAGTCTAACAATAATGTCTCCCCTTTTCCATGACTTTATTCAGGGATCTCTTTCCTCTCTCTCCTTTTATTTCTCTTATCTAGTGTTAGGGGGGTTTAAAGGGTATGAAAAGGGTGGAGAAGGGTAGAAGAAAGAAGACCCACAAAGTAACCAAAGACTGGCTACAGGGACCCTGGAGAGGCTTTGGATAATTGGGCATGCCCTCCAAGGAACTGTGAGAGTCATCTCTTTTCCTTTCTTTCACTCCACCCCTCCTTTCATGCTGCCTTCTGGGGTGCTGTACTACACACTCTTAACATAATGCACTGCCCAGCTACAACCATGAAAGCAATAGGATTAACTGATCATGAACTGAAACATCCAGAACTGAGAGCAGGATAAACATTCTCTCTTTATAGGCTCATTGTCACAGGTATTTTGTTACAGTAATAAGAAGCTAGCAAACATACTAAGATTTCTTCAACCTTGGTTTTGTCATTAAAATACAGAATTTAAGAAGCTATGGTTAAAATAGTCATGGAGCTGTTTGAAAATGAACAGATGGCCTTTTTAAAAAGTACAAATTGTTTTGGCAATCATCATTGAACAGATTATGATCTCTAACTTTTTAAAAGAAGATTCAATTAAAAGAAATTTGTAATCAAGAAACCAGAATGTTTTGTTACATCATTTCCACATAGAGGAGAAGCCCAGGAGTGGGAAGAAGAGTGTCCTCTGCCCTTGCTAGGTCAATGTCACAGTCTCAGAAACAACTATGTACATAAAACCTTCAATAGGAAAGTATGCAACTGACAACAGAGCAAAAGAGATTTACAAAAGGTTTTTAGACATATGTATTTTATTTTAAATATGTTAGTGTTTTGCCTGCATGTGTGTCTGTGCACTACCTGTGTGCAGTGCCCACTGAGGCCAGAAGATGGCATCAGATCCCCTGAAACTGAGTTACAGATGGTTGTGAACTATGGGTGCTGGTAGCTAATCTTACTCTTTCACGGGGTAACAGCATTCTTAACTGCTGAGCCACGTCACCAGTACCAAGGATTTTTTTTTAAGATTTATTTATTTTTTATTTATATAAATATACTGTAGCTATCTTCAAATACACACTAGAAGAATGCATCAGATCCCATTACAGATGGTTATGAGCTACCATGTGGTTGCTGGGAATTGAACTCAGGACCTCTGACAGAGCAGTCAGTGATCTTAACCGCTGAGCCATCTCTCCAGCCCCAGTACCAAGAATTTTAATCTCATCGAACGTAATCCTATAAACAGTTGAGATCCAACATGCTCCACCCTCCTTTATCAGAGAAAAGCCAAGAGGTGACTCATCAAAGCCAGGACTCTAAACTTCTGACTTCTATAGCACTGACACCTAATCCAGGTCCCAGTGGACCCCTACCTTTTTTTCTTACCCTGCTTTATTTGTTTTACCTGGAAACCCAGACAGACAAAAGGTTCTCACTGTGTTGCTTCAGGGCATAAGCAATTAATAGAATGTAAGCTATTGATGACAGGAAACCTTAAGATGCCTATAAGTAACATGGGACAAATAAGTAAAAATCAAAGTTTTCAGTAATGCTGAGAATATAAGTATTCTTCTAGAACTATTGTGACAAAACGTACTTGTTTTTTTAAAACAAACAAACAAACCACGCCCACAGCATGCCAATCATATCCTGGAAGCCCTGCATCATGGCGGGAATGCAGCAGAGCTCTCTCACCCTCTTGTCCTGATCTCTCTCTCAGTTAACAGCCTAAGGATCACTGGTGGTGGCTAACTGTGGTCTTCTGGGAAAGCAAGCACGGGATTTCTTTGTTTTGCCTACATCTGGCCTCATCCCTTACCTATCAAACCAGGGTAGATTCTTCGGTGTCTCAAATGGCAGACAGTCCCTACCTTCAGGTATGACAGGAATGTTGTAAATGTTGGTTCCTCTTCATGAGGTCATTCTCGTTGCTTGTTAGTACACGGCCTGCAGCCCAGCCACACAAACCTGTTTGCTGCCTATGATCAGGGCCTATGATTGCTGCTGCTTTGACCTCACCCCCACCTCACACCCATGGCATGAATGGCATTTTGCCACTGGATGCAGTTCACTTTCTCTTCTCTGTATGCTTCTCTGAGTTTCCAACAACCCAGGTAGATTATTCTGGAAGTCGGGTTTTCTCTGTCCTTACAACTTACCAGACTCACAAGGGAAAGGTCTGCATCACGCCCGTTGGTGCAGACTTGTGTCTGTGTGTGCCTCGGGTTTACAAAGCAAGCTTCGGAATGGGAGGAATCTTATCTTTGATTTCCTTCTGAGATACAGAGAAGACCTCATTTTTAATCCTGGCTCTAACCTGAACCACCATGAGTGGTATTAGTCAGGACACAGTGCCTCATGCTCCTTAGCCTCCCTCTCAGGACAGTTCCCATTCCAAAGCACCATTTCTGTCCCTGCGATGTTCCCTCCATCCTGCCTTCTCTCTTCCCACTGTCACTGTTGGACCTCTCCAAGACTCCCAAAATCTAAAACATTCGTGATCAATGTTAGCTATTCAGAAGATGGCAGCAATATGACATGTAGGCCAGTCAGCAGTTCCCTGGGCACATGTCTTTCTTGAGGGTTTGTCTGGACGTAAACAGGCTTGTTGGAGCTACAAGTTCCTTTGCAGTCTCATTCCAGGCTAACTCTTAAAAGAACACCCAGCAAGATTCTTGTAGACTTCTCTCCTGTTCTGTTAGATCCCTACACTTCCCTATTCAGAGCTCTCTGACAGCGATGGCAGAGCTGACCATTTCATCATAGACTTGGGATGAGTCACCCATACAAGTAGAACGCTCCTCAACAAAGCACTGGGAGGCTCTGGGTGAGTATTTCATAAGGCTCTTGAGAAGTGATTTTGGCTAAGTCACCAGGGACTGATAATGGTACACTCCCAGCATTCTTTTCAAGATTTCAGGCATCACAACTGGGCCAATGACACACAAGTGCTCAGCCAACGCTCATTGGCATCATGACATTAGGAAGCCTATTCTACACCAATTCTCAATAGAGCCTTCCCCCACATGACTGTGGAAGTTCAGGCAGAGTCGTGCAGCAGTCAGAAACTTGCTGAGAAACACAGAAGCTTGGGTGCCTCTGCCAGTGTTTTTTAGCAATGATGGTGAATCATGAACATTTAGTGTCAGAAAGACTTAAAATTGAAACAGCTTCTAACATTGCTACAGTATTTTTACCACATAGTTTTATATGGGCTGTGGGCATAAAAAAATACAATTTTAATTATATCTTGTGTTGCAGCAAAAGAAAGAGGCAGGAGGGACAGAGAGGGAGAAGAGACAGAGAGAAAGAGGAAGAAGAAGAAGGAAGAGGAGGAAGGAAGGAAAGAATGAAAGAAAAGAAGGAAGAAAGAAGGAAGGAAAGGAAGGAAGGAAGAGAGGAAGAAAGAAAGAAAGAAAGAAAGAAAGAACCACTCCCCATCTCTCTTTCTATGCATGTCTTTCACGCCCAGAAGAAAGTGGGCTTCTAAAATCATGAGCCCTGATGGAGAGGCTCTTGGTCAGGTGAGCTGGCTAGCAAAGCCCCACTGTTGTCACAGGAAATGAGTGCATTGTGTTCCAGGATATTTCTCGCTCCATTGTTTCCCAGGCACGGGCCTGTGTGGGAATGTTTGTCCTCCAGTACACACAGTGGCCATTGTGTCCTCTGCAACATCCTACATGCAGCTGTGAACACTTGTGACCAGGCCAGCTTCTGGGCTGTGGAATTCACTCAGAAAGGAACTCTGTGAACTACATACCAAGGCCCTGCTTTTCTTTAGGAATGTCCCACGCTTTCCAACATTCCTCCTTCTACTTGGCCAAGAACAACATGTAAATAGAAGGTCTCTTTGAAGTATGTACCCTAGAATATTCAGAGGTGAGACTGCAGGGGAAGCAATGTCCAATCTGCACAAAGAATCTCCATTCACAACTTTCCGACCCAAAGCAGGGACTGAGGATGCCCTCATAATCAGGTGTGACTTTGGCCTAAGGCAGCTGAGTTTACTTTACAAAGCATTCTTGGTGCTACCACCTCTGGGGCCCTGTGGTGTCCCTGTATAAACAGCATCTACAGGATGCTCCTCCTGGTCATTTGACACCATCCTAGCCAGAAGCCTAATGTACAGTGTGTCTCTGATAACTATGCAGTCCTTTTACATTTCTCTCAGCCCCTAGCAGGAATCTCATCTTTAAATCATAGACTAAGAAATATTGGTTCCCAGGGCTTGAAATGTGTATCCAGGAAGACAAGACCGAGTTCGGGAAAACATCCATCAGCTCCCACCTCTGTGGATGAAACTGTGGCATGGATTAGCAATGGCTGTCCTAGAACACTGGGCATTTCTTCTTAAGCACAGCACCCACGGCTTTAGTTGACAAATAGTGGCGTCTGAAGAACTGGTGGTAGTTATGCTCTAGATATGAAGCGTTTTCCCAAAAGGCTCATGAATTGAATGCTTGGTCCCCAGCTGGTTGTCAACTGAGAGGTGATGGGACAATGACATCATTATGATCATTCCTGGGCTATTAGAAAGGACACTGACTGAGGGCCACTGAGGTGTCCCTTTGAATGACAGATCTTGTCTCTGGCCCCTTCCTATGTTGTTCTCTCTGCCCCCTCTGCTTGCTACATGGCTCCCTGTCAGGATATTCCACCACACCACACGTAAGTTCAGAAGCTCCAGAGCAAAATGACCGTGGATTGAAGTCTTTGAGTCTTGGACCCAGAACAACTGCAATACTGGGTTAATATTTTGTCAATTTGACATAAGCTAGGGTCATCTGGGAAGAGGCAACTTGAGTTGAGGAATTGTCTCCATCATGTTGGCCTCTGCGCATGTCTGCAGGGCATTTTCTTGATTAATGAATGACATGGAAGGGGACTGCCACTCCTCCTCAGACATGTGTGTGTATTTATATATGTGTTTATATGAATATATATTGATATGTATATATGAAACTGAGCAGGCTGTGGAAAGCAATCCAGCAAACATCATTCCTCCGTGGCCTCGGCTTCAGATCTTGAGTCCAGGTTCCTGCCCTGTTTGAGCTCCTGCCTTGGCTTCTTCTTCTGATGGACTATAATGAAGAATTATAAGATAAAACAAACCTTTCTTCTACACATTGCTTTTAGCTGCGGTGTTATCACAGCAATAGAAAGCAAAGTAGGACAAGTCCTTTATTGCTTTCTTGGCTATTCTGTCAGGGTAGAAACACTGGCCACAGGACTTATGTGTGTGTGTGTGTGTGTGTGTGTGTGTGTGTGTGTGTGTGTGTATCAAACTGTGAGTACATTCCCATCAGGATAACTCTCAAAGAATCACAATTTATGAAAAGCTGGCAATAAATTTGGAGTAGACATCACTGAAAACATGACTTAGGGAAGTGTGAACATACAGACGTAGGTTTCTACTTTTCTTTTTAGATGTGACTGGTGTTCAGTACCAGAGTGAGGGAGGAGTGAACTTCACTGACTCCCAAGCATCTTCTCCAGGCCTGAGGCCTTTCTGGGGTGCAGACTCCCTCACAGCACGAAGACATTAAAGGCTTATCCAGCTCCCACTGCCACTAGCATACATAGTCTGCTGATGCTTGTTGCTTCTGAAGAGATTGCTGACTTTGGCCATGGATTCTGAAAACTCTACAGTTTCTTCCAAAGTGCCTCTCTACCTCCCAGCCTGAATGCTGGGGTGTTTTTTTTTTTTTTTTTTTCTGACCACTAGCAATGCAGAATATAAAGATGCTCATGGAAAGTAAATCCTCATGAGGCACCTTCCTTAGCTATCTCTTTTCTAGTTCAGAAAGGCTTCTCTTGATAACTGAGTTCTCCATCTTACTCACAGCTCTTCCCTTGGCCCTGGGAGCTTGAAGAGGCAATGAAGAAAGTGAGGGCTAACTGTGTTCCTATCTCACCCATCCCATCTTCCTCATCATCTTCCTCTGGCTTCTGCCACTGACTTCTAATAGTAGGAAAAAAAAAAACAGAGCAGAAGAGGAGGAGGCAGTGGAGGATGAGGCTGGGTGTACCTTCAAAACAGAGATGCTGAGATGGTCCCCTATGGGAAAGGCTTCTTAAATAGTGCTCTGTCTGCTTTCCAGAGGGAGGATCCCAAGAACAGTAGAGTGAACTGCATATAAAAGGAAGGAAGGCCAGGCAGTGGTGGCACATGCCTCTGATCCCAGCACAGAAAGCAGAGGCAGGCAGATCTCTGAGTTTAAAACCAGCCTGGTCTACAAAATGAATTATAGGACAGCAGAGAGACCAGGGCTACACAGAAAAATCCCCTCTTGAAAAAAAAAAAAGAATAAATAAAGGGACAGAGAGTTGTGCTGGTTTGAATAAGAGCTCCTGTAGGCTTGTATATTTGAATGCTTAGTCGTCAGGGAATGAAAGTCTTGGAAAGGATTAGGGAGTGTGGCCTTGTTGAAGGAAGTGTGTCATTGAGAGTGGGCTCTAAGGTTTCAAAAGCCTTTGCTAGGTCTAGGCTCTCTCAGCCTTCAGATTATGATGTAGCTCTCAGCTACTTCTCCAGCATCGTGCCTGCCACCATGCTCTTCACCATGATGATAATGGACTAAGCCTCTGCAACTGTAAGCCAGCCCCATTTAAATGCTTTCTCTCATAAGAGCTCCTTTAGTCATGGTGTCTCTTCACAGCAATAGAACACTGACAACAACCGGAGTAGACAAAACTATAATTTGCTAGTCATTTTGTTTCATGTTAAGAGTCCATACATAGCCTAGACTGACCTCAAACCTGGGATCCTCCTGCCTCTACCTTTAAAGTGCTTGAATTATAGGCATGTACCACCATCCTTAATCTAATTTAACTTACTTCTCTAAGATAATTATTCTCTTTCAGGTTTTTCCAAAGGAAAACAAGCCTAAACAAATTCATAAACTAAAATATGAAACCCATTCATAGAAAGTAATCCACACTTCACCAGGCATGGCGGTGGGTGCCTGTAATCCCAGCACTCAGAAGGCAGAGGCAGGTGGATCAGCGTGAGTCTGAGGCCAGCCTGGGCTACAAAGTGAGTGTCCAGGACAGCCAGGACTGGTACACAGAGAAACCCTGTCTTGAAAAACAGACAAGAAGAAGAGAAGAGAGGAGAGGAGAGGAGAGGAGGGGAGGGGAGGGGAGGGGAGGGGAGGGGAGAGGGAAGAAAGGAAAGCAATACATTGAAAAGCTGATTACTTCTTTTGTCTTAAGGATATCATTCAACGATTTTCAACATAAGCTTTACTAACTGCTCAGGACGACACTTCCAGCCAACTGTAAATAGTAACATTTGAAAGTAAAACACCATGTCATTGTTACGAGTCTCTGACTGTGTGTCTAGACCATTCAATGCCCATTTCCCTCTACTAAAGTATATAGGAAAAGTATTGCTTAATATGTAGAGGTGGGATAGCTTGTCTTTTCTCCATTCCGTTTTATTCCAAATCATTTTTATCCTAATGAAACTGATTAATATTCTTGAAAGTCCTTTATTTGCCATACGGACATAATTCCTTGCAAAGAGACAGGTTCATGATCTGTGTTTATGGATGGAATTTGGAAGATTTGAAAGTAGATTGATATTTTGAGGAACTGCAGCCTCCCTAGAAAATTATTAGTGGTTTAGTGCAGCATCATGCTCACATGATAGAAGGTAGCTAGCAGCATAGAGTCTGGGAAAGCCATTCCTACCAGTGTGTCAAGCTTTGGCATCTTATCAGGGGTCAAGAAGGAGGCTAGTGAAAATGGAGAATGTTATTAGCATTGGAAGTTCTCTTCAAAACTTTGGGAGTATATAGCAACATTTCACCTCCTGGAGTGTAAGAGTATACCCTGGTGGCTTCAGAAAGGTTTAGCTCTGATTTTGTTAGGCTGTCTCTGCACCGGGAGTCACAGACACCATGAGGCTGCAGCCTCAGGAAGCAGCTACAGCCACCAGACCACCTCCCACTCTGGTGGTAGTTGCCCTAAAGGAGAGAGGGAATGTACCCTGTGAACAGCAGCCCCATTGGCAGGCCCACCAGAAAGCTTTGGCTGTTTCAGCCGCTCTGTATTCAGTGCTGGCCAGTGGCTGCAACAGTAGTTGGCAACACCAGCTCACAAGAGTGACCAAGGGTCAGTGCCTTTGCTCAGATGAGGGGCCTTGTTGCAAGTTCCAAGGTGATAGTTTCTAAGGGAGCCAAAGCCAGAAGGAAATAGCCAACATTTATAGGTAGAGCCACAGGAAACACCAACTAGGCATCTCTGAAATATCTACCATATTTGCCCAAGAGCCCCAAAGGTTCCACAACAGAAAAGTGAGCCAGGACCAAGAAAGTATGAATTCATTTATCAGAGAACTATAAACTAGAAATATTTGAGTACAGAAGACTCCCCAATCAAATTAGGTGGACAGAGTATTATTGTGGATCGTACCAGAGCCAAATGTACAAGCAGCAGAAGAAAGCAGGAGCAAGCATGGCAAATCCTGCATTCTAATTCTTATGCAATCAAAAGAATGAAGAAAAGCTGCTTTTAGTTATACCTACAGAGAACCAGAAGTTATTTGAATGAGAAGCACATAGATGTTCCGAGCATTTTATTGATGTCTAGAGCAGAGTTCTGCCATGCTCTGAGCAAAATAGGGCTGTGAGGTTGGAGGTTGGAGGCAGACAAGAAGAGACTGTGCTCCAGAGAAGACCAACACTACAGAGCAGAGGCCCTACTCCTAGAAAATCCCTAAAGTAAAACTCCACAGGCCTGAGCCTGAGATGGAAAATGTTGTGCCTGTGGCCATGGTGCCTTTGTTTTTGTTTTCCCTTTACTGAAACAGCACTGGACTCCAAAGCTTTTGGCTCCAGAAGTCAGTGTACATTCCCAGAAGATGCTAGACCCCACCTCACCCCGACAGGTACCACCCCAGCCCCGTCAGCAGCTGACAGGTGAAGAGAAGTCCCATCAAGCCCAAGTCTATGAAGCACAGCTGTGCAAAACAAGTCATCAGATTTCCCTTCTGCTCTGAACTGCCATGAAACAAACCTCCAGGGCAACGCCCATAAATTGGTTCAGCTCTGTATTATTTGGAGAGGGGGTACTTTTGCAAAATTATAAAGTTTTTATTTCTTCTTTTATATCTTTTGCATTATCCAGGACACTGGCCAGGGCTTAGTAAATACTGTTAAATTTAAATCAGATGCCGGCAATTCAATTGCAAAACAGAACAAGCCATTATCAGGAATCACAGAGCCCTGAAGATCTTCCTTTCTGTAGCTCCTTCCACAGGGAACGCACTAGGCTATAATCTCACAGGGTCTGTCCATTCTGCTGTGGCCTGGACCAGATCCCTCTTGTTACCGGAAGCTGGGGATGTATTTGTGGACTCTTAAGTGTGTATAATTAGAAAAAGGCGGAGAAGGAATAAGGAAGAGAAGAAACAGAAGTAGAAGGATTTCAAGTTGTGTCACATTTGCATATGCTAAATCTGTTTTATACTGGAACTTTGAGAATGCTCCAGGTCCCCAGAACATCACAAGTCCTCCTTTGGGAGAGGAGTCAAGATTAGGGCATCTGTCTGTCTTCTAGTGCTCACTGACCTCTGACCCTGCGTGTAGGTCCCACCTCCCCCACCCCTTCCCAACCCCCATCGCACCCTCTGCTCTCTACCTGCCCTCAGTATTGCACAAAGGCTGAGCGTGGCTGGTCAGTTATAGCAGTTACTCACCCAATGCCACGTTAGTTATATCCTCCCAAACATCTCTCGCCTATTTATAGAGAAGGAATCCGAAGAGAAAGAGGACTTCCTGAAGGCAAGGAAGAGGAAATGTGGGGATGCCGTGTGTTCATGCGAGGCTCTTGACCCATCCTGTGCCCACGTAGAGGAGAGAGAGTGAGGCTTTGTGAGGCGAGCTCCAACTTTACCCTGCAAATATGGACAACAGATACATCATCAGAAAAAGAGTCCTTTGTGTGCTGCTTGAAGCCTAGTTACCAAAAATAAGCCACCTGTGTAGTGTTCTATCAATAACTAGGACTCCAGCCTTTCTGGGTTGTTTTTGCCTGCAAAGGGCTTATTGAAAACCAAAGCAACATTCCCAGCAAGCAGTCACTTACGGTGACAGCAATAATCATGATAAGAACACATACTACTTGCCGGGCGGTGGTGGCACACACCTTTAGTCCCAGCACTTGGGAGGCAGAGGCAGGCGGATTTCTGAGTTCGAGAGTTCGAGGCTAGCCTGGTCTACAGAGTGAGTTCCCAGGACAGCCAGGGCTACACAGAGAGACCCTGTCTCGAAAAAACAAAAAAAAAACAAAAAAAAAAGAACACATACTACTTAAAACAGATAGGTATTATTTTGTTTTAACGTATCTTCAAGAGCTGTTCCTATTGTGCCCCCATTTCACAGATGGGGAGCCAGAGACGTGAGAGAATAAATGTCTTGTACAAAGTCATATAACTAACAAGCAATGAAGACAGGACACAAATGAGTATGACCCAAAACAACTCAGAGGGCTATTATTCCTTGCTCAACACAGGCATGTAAATAATAATCATTTATTTCTTATCAACCAAGGAAGAACAGAGACATTGCTAGAGGGTTGGCCAGAAGGAAAGCTTGTAGTTCACTGATATTTGCATCATCTCCTGCCAGAAGGGGATTAAATCTATGAAGAAAAGAGAAATAGTGTGCTCCAGTTCTTCACCTGGTTTTGATATGTGAAACCCCCCTCCCCAAAATTCCTTGGGCAGAAAATGGTGACCATCTCTAGCATCAAAGACTCACTCTGAAAGCCCTGTAGATTTTTGGTTACATGTAATGGGTTTGATACAAGCCACATAAGATGAATAAAATATCAGATATAAAAAATTAAAATTTGAAATATCAAATGAATGTTATATGAACATTTCTTCTTTTTAAGTGATTTACTTATTTTTTTCTTTCCTGTGCATTGGTGTGTTGCCTACATGTATGTCTGTGTGAGGGTATTGGATACCCTGTAGCTAGAGTTGTGAGCTGCCATGTGGGTGCAGGAAATGGAACCCAGGTTCTCTGGAAGAGCAGGTGTTCTTAACCACTGAGCTACCTCTCCAGCCCCAATGTCTCTTAAGAAAACAAGAGAGGAAGAAAGAAAGAGAGAGAGAGAGAGAGAGAGAGAGAGAGAGAGAGAGAGAGAGAGAGAGATCGAGATCTAGAAAGTCACAGGAATTCCAGGAAGCCTGGGAGACAGAGGGTTGTTTGAGGTTGAAGATGCAGACACAGTAGTATCTGATACAGTATAGACAATGGTAGCATCCCACCTAACCTGCAGCAACTGTGATCCAATATCACAAATAAACAGACATAATAAAAAAAAAGAGAGAGAACCTAAAAATTTCTAGGGAAAAAAAAAAACCCAGTTCACACAAAAGTATCAGGAATCAAAAAGGCACTGGTTTGTTCACAGTAACAGAATAATAGCAACAATGTATTGCTTTTTGATCTCTGGAAAAAAAAATCTAAGGGAACTTTTTTTAAAATTCAGATTTCTAGATAGAGCCAGTTTTAGCCAGTATAAAGATAACAGATCATTTTAGAAATTTAACAGCCCAATATTTTGCCTTTTATACACCTTTGTTTTAGAAAAAAAAGCTGTTCTTTGAAAACTGTGAAGACCTATAAATGGAAGGAAGTGGGGGGGATCCACTGAACCTCAACTGTGAAGGAAGCTCAGATGGAATCAGTCTCTAGCACACAATGATGGTGAAAATCTCCAGGGGCAAGGGCTCTCGGATGTAAACCAACAGCAGCACCAGCAAAGCCCAGTATGTTTGACTATGTGGTGAACAGAATGATACGGTGGACAGAACCAAAGGGCATAACAGAGCTATGAGAACAATTACTGTTGTTGACTGCACAAGCTAAGGAAAAGGATATTGGGTTAATAATTCTAGAAAGAATTTGAAATGTGAACAAAAAAAAACCCATAATTATGTTATCCTGTTTACTTCAGGTCAAAACCAATAATTTGCATATTCTTAGCAATATAAACTCTGCTGACTTATCCCCAAATTATTGTGCCAATTAGGAAGAGTGGGAAGTAGGGAGGGTAGGAATATGAGAAGGTTATAACCTTGTATGTGACAACAGGTGCTTACATTTCAAAATTAATAAGTCCAAAATGGAGGCATAAGCACATTATTTTAAATTATAGAAAAGATTAAAGACATAGCTGAGAGATGGAATGTGTGCCATACTGATGAGTCCATGGGTTTATACCCAGCTTTCCAAGAAGACAAAATTTAGAAGGAAGAACCACTCATTGTAGAATGCATCTGCAGTCCCAGCTTTCTAGAGGCAGAAGCAAGACGCTCATGAGTTGAAAGTCAGCCTTTATTATAGACTGGGACTTTGTCTCAAAAATTATGTTAATTTAACTATAGAGGAAATTTAATTTAATTATGGAGGAAATTATGGAGGAAAATGCCACAGGAAAGTATGTTAGAATAGGTGGGTCTTATGAACAAAATTAATGCTAGGAAATTTTTTTCTGCTTTCTTAACTTTAATATCCTTTTTGACATGACAGCATCTTACTTCATTGCTGGCCAGGAACTCCTGAGTGGAGCCATCCTTCATCCTCATCCTCCTGAATAACTGAATTACTTTTTTTTTCTTAAAAAGACTTTGGGGGCCGGGCGGTGGTGGCACACACCTTTAATCCCAGCACTGGGGAGGCAGAGGCAGGCGGATTTCTGAGTTCGAGGCCAGCCTGGTCTACATAGTGAGTTCCGGGACAGTCAGGGCTATACAGAGAAACCCTGTCTTGAAAAAAACCAAAAAAAGGAAAAAAAAAAAAAAAAAGACGTTGGGGATGGGGACTGGAGAGTGGTTAAGAGCATTGACTGTTCTTCCAGAGATCCTCAGTTCAGTTACCAGCAACCACATGGTGGCTTACAACCATCTATAATGGGATCTAACATCTTCTTCTTGTGGGTAGACATATATGTGGACAAATGCCCATATACATGAAATACATAATCAAATAAATATATTTTTAAAAGAAGAAGAAGAACTTTAAGAAACTAGAGAGACAGGTCTACTTGCTACTCTTCCAGAAGACCAGTGGGGCACCCCGTCAGGTGGCATCCGACCACCTGTGACTCTAGCACCAGAGGGTCCAGTGCTCCCTCCTGGCCTCCACAGGTAACCATACATGTGTGCCCTTATACACACGTATAAATAAAAATAAGATAAATCTTTTACAAAAGTTTCTTCAAAATACTATTAGATTTGTAAAAATATATTGGTGAGTTATTTTTGGAAGAATGAAGATTAGTTTACTCTCTCAGGCATCCGGGACTCCCTGATGGTGTGCCTGCAACACATTCTAAGATCATTATACAAGAAGGAGAAAAACCAACATCCAAGGAAGAGGAAAGTGACCAGTAGGCTATTATTGGCTTCATTACTGAAATAATCACATGGCAATTTGGTAGAGAATTAAAAAGACCGTCAAGGAGATTTGGAGAGTTTATATGTATATACTATATATAATAGCATTATATCCATGCATACATAGGTATAACAGTTATATTGTGTAGGTATATATGCTACACATATTCCAAATGTTGTCAAAGCTTTGTACATGGTAGACGATGCTGATATTGTGAATGATCTTGGATTTTATCTCTGTGCTGTCATAGAAAAAAAGATCATGGTTTTTAAATGAGCTCATTTATGATGACTGTATTTTCTGTTTGCATTCTCTCTTGCACTTACAGAATTATGACACTTAGAATTGGAAGAGACAGGAGATTAGATTAAGATGGTTAACAGGGCACAGATGCCTAAAATTGGCAGAAGAAGAGAGTGTGTGTTTTAAATGATAACCTTATAGCGTCGCTGGAGAACAGCAAGGCATGTTCTGTGGGTCAGAAAGAACAAATTCCCCAGGAAGAGAATTTAGGCAGGATTGGATCCATAAAGAAAGCTGTTTTGAAACAAACAAACCAACAAACCCACAGTGTTTTCAAACAATATACTCCATTGGTAAAGAGATCAAATCTACACGTTTACAATTTTCTCATTTAGCAAATGAACAGCAAAGGACCATTGTAGAAAGGAGAAATTCAGTCTGGGTTGCTCTGAGCCTCCAACCACAGGTCTGATGTGTCAGTGAGAACCAGAAGGGAAACCAACAAACAATTGGGGGACTAATGGTTTGCAAAGTACATTAAGAACGTTGCATGGGGTAACCTCTGACCTCTACTTTACCAGAGGTGGTTGTCCTCAGGGAGTCAGAGTGACTGTAAACTTCAGAAAAATGTTCTGTTGTTTAGTTTTTGTCCACTTTACACAATCTGTAGTCATTTGAGAATAGGGAGCCTCAAATGAGAACATGCCCCCATCAGATTGGTCAGATTGGTCTGTAGACAAGCTGTGGGGGGATTTTCTTAATTGATGATTTATGTGCCCACTTCGAACAGTGCCATTGCTGGGCAGGTGGTCCTGGGTGGTATAAGAAATCAAACTGAGTAAGCCATGGAGAGAAAGCCAGCAAGCAGTGTTCCTCCATGGCCTCTGCTTCAGATCATCCCTCCAGGTTCCTGCCTTGACTTCCCCCTTGGCTTCCGCTGATGGTGAGCTGGAACCTGCAAACCAACAAACCCTTTTCCTTTCCAAGTTGCTTTTGTCCAGGAAATTTGTTCCAGCGGTAGGAAGCAAATTAAGATGGGTGCCTTAGAACTATCCAGAAAATTGGAGATTCCTAATACTCAAGAGGTTGCTGTCATATTCTCTGACAAGGTAGACTCAGTACTGCTCATGAAGGCTGAGAAGCAGATAAAGCTCTCACAGTCAGGCTTCAAGGAGACTCCAGGATGAACTTGAGCTCACAGCTGGGAACAGCCAATCATTTGAGAAAAGCTAATAGCCAAAAGAATGAACAGAGAGTTTGCTTGTTTGTTTGTTTGTTTGTTTGTTTGTTTGTGAGTCTTGTGTTAATACCCTCAGAGGGCTAAGAGGATGTTGTATCCCTGAGACTAAATGTAAAAGGAACTTTTTTTTTTTCTTTTAAAGAGAAAACTACCAGGCATCTTGGAACTAACCGAACAACAGAATGACGGTGGTCAAGCTAAGGCTCTTTGGGATCTGATCTGCATTTCCCTTTGTGCTGTGTTACAGACAAAAACCACTCAGTCACAAGAGCCTGGCTACTCTGTTTTGGACAGCTCACATTTGTAAGTCCTACAGTTCTCTCAGAGAGAATCTTGCCTCTTTGTCCTTTAGCCCTTTGTCCTGGGCCTATCATTAGAGGAAGATCAAGCACCTTCCTTTTCCTTAAGAATGCCTTTCAAACATTTGCTTTTTGTCATCATGGTCTTGTCTCCTATCTAAATGGCAGGTCATTCACCGGCTTCTTGCCAGACAGCTTTCTGAGCCTTCTTCTTCTGCTAACCTTACTCCAAAACTCTTTCTAGATTTTCCTCCGTATCTAAGTCAGAGTCCATTACAGCAGGCCTGTAGTTGCCCGTACTTGAGATGTTCCGTTTTATTTTTCACAATGATATTATTACTTCCTCTGATTATGTAGCTACTGTAAATACATGTAAGTCCACGAGAATGCTGCCTTCCCCGAAAAACCCCAGGAAATGAGTAAGCGGCTCTGTTTCTCTAATGGTTTATGTTGGGTTCGTTGGTTTAGTAAATATGTATTGACTGCAAGCTATGCTCCAGAGACAGGACTAGGTGCTATTGGGACAACTAAGGTACTTGAAGCAGAGACCCTGCCTAGAGGGCTTATGATCTCGTAGGAAAGTGAAGATATGTGTCTAAATAGTCTCCGACATCTAGCACAGTGCAGATGTGAGACTAAAACTGTGAGTTGGCAGGCACACCCAGACCAAAAGCTTCCCAGTAATCAGTATTTTAGAAGCCTGGGGTCAGAATGCCATCGCAGATTCCTTCCCTGGGCTTGGATCTTGTTCTCCCAGCTTCCTGCTCCAGGTGTGTCCTCAGTTCCAGGGCTCAGTGAATCCCCATTTTTTTTTTTTCTTCCTACTCTCCTGCTCTTAAAAGATCAGCAGAGAAGCCTGGCTTTCAGAATCAGCCACGCAGCAACCCCACTTCTTTGTATAAGCCCCTCAACACACACCCCACATTGTAAGTAGGGAGTTGAATGAGCATGTGTGCATCCACATTATGAGAGAGAACACTATTCCCATAACAGGGTGAAAGCTCCCCAAGTATCCACTAATGGGTGACTAGATGGACAGCTCTGGTTGTACACACAATGGAGTACTGTTGTGTCAATGCATGGAACTTCTGACACATGCCACAATAGGAACTATGCTTCAAGATGTTATAGGAAGTGAGATGAGCTAGTCACAGAATGACTAACATTGTGACTCCGCTTACGTATTATCCATAGAGATGGAAAAACAGTGAAGTTTGCCTTGAGTCAGGGCCCAGGCAGAGTCAGGAAACTGTTTACTGACTGCAGAGTTTCAGCTGAAGAGATGAGCTAGCTGTATAGATGGTCATGTTAATCATGCAGCACTTCGAGTGTGTGTGTGTGTGTGTGTGTGCGTGTGCGTGTGTGTGTGTGTGTGTGTGTGTGTGTGTGTATGTGTGTGTGTGAGTCCATCTGTATCCACAGGTACACACACCAATGTGTGTACATGGGAAGGCCAGATGAGCCCCCCACACACACTACTCTTCACCTTGTTCTCTTGAGACAAGAGTCTCTCTCATAACTAAGAGCTTGCTGTTGTCCACCAAGGCTAACAGGCTGGAAGCTGCAGGGTCCCTCTGTCTCTACTTCCCAGTACTGCTGTTACAGGCATATGTGGCCACAGCTGGCTTGTAACTTGGGTGCTGCAGGCTTCAACTCAGAACTTCAGACAGCAAGGACTCTTACCCACTGAGACATCTCTCTTTCTGTGGTACGGAATGAACTTCATACCACAGAAATATATACTTACACGGTGCATATGTCTCTGTGTGTGAGTGTGTGTGCACTCGAGTGTGCACGTACACGCGACATTTGTGCAGGTGCCCTCTGGGGCCAGAAAAGAGTGTTTAATCCCATAGAACTAGAGTTACAGGTGGTCCCATGGAGCTCCAGTCCCCTAGAAGAGCAGCAAGTGCTCTTAACCACTGAATAGTCTCTCCAGCCTCTTAAGTGGCACATGTTGCACTATGTATACTCCACTATGATAAAGAATCGTCTGAACCTTGGACTTTTGGTATTACAGGATTCCACTCAACTTCTCTAGGCTCTTGCCTAAAACCTTGGCCTCCCTTCTGAGTTGTGGTTCGACCTGACGGCCATCCTTACAGAGAACAAGTTCATAGCTGCTGTGACCGTAACAGGGCCAAGGAAGAAGTATGTTCAGAACAAGAGTTTATCTTCAGGGGCCATAACTAACAAACCAGTGCTAGAATCCTCTGGGTGAGGCTTGCACTCTACACCCACGGCCTCAGCTTTCCATAAACCTTTACAGAGGAGGCCCATGGACCAAGCAGGTTTCTTTGTCCATATCTGGACTGAACTTGAAATGAAACTCACCAACTCATCCCAGGCAACCTGTCATCTTTCTTCTCTAGAAGCTCACATCTGAGGAGAATTCCTCTAGCACTTGCCCCTCGATTCCTAGGGAACAGCCTCACACTCTGAGCTGCGACTTTAGCCCCTGGTGCTGGAGAGTTGAACTTGGGAATTGAGCCATCAGTTGGGAAGGGGCCCAATGGTTGTTGTATTTTAATTATCTATAAGTCACCGTCCATTGTTCCACTCAGTGGAACCCAGAGCTCACCTATTTGGCTGGTCTAGCTAGCCAGCTTGCTTCAGATAGCCCATCTCTGCCTCAAAGTCTAGTCCTCATGTTTGTATGATAAGTCCTTATCCACTGAGCCATCTTGCTAGCCCCATTGGTACAGCTTTCTATGTTAAGACTATATTACCACTGCCATAGACTCTTAGACAACTCTGTTCAGGGAGGCCCTATGACTTCATATCATAGGCTGAATTCTGCCTCCTCTTGCTCTCAAATTCAAATGTTGAAGAACTGACCCCAATATTCAGAACCTGGCTATACTTGCAGATAGGAATATCAAAAGGGTAATTAAGCATTATAGTCCATTGGAACAGCTATAAGAAATACTATGGGTCTAATGGCCTATAAACAACACAACTTATAATGGCTAGAAAGTCCCAGGCTAAGGTGCTACAGATTCAGGGCATATATCCTGGCTATGCATAGATAGCCTCTTCTTGTGGTGCTTTCCTGTGACAGAGGGGCAAGGGTGCTCACTCAGTAATCTTTTGTAAGAATATTCATATTTATGAGGGATCAGTCCTCATGACCTAATTGTTCATGTATCTGTCTTTCTTTCTTTTTTAAAAAATTACTATCATGAAATGCCTGAGGCTGGATAACATTATAAAGGATAAAAGGCTTTATTTAGTTTGGAGCTCTGGAGATTTAAGAGTATGGTACTAGAGTCTAATGTGGTTGCTCATTCCTGTAATCCCAGCACTGGAAAGGGAGAGGCAGAGGCAGATAAGTCTCTATGAGTTCAAGGCCAGCCTAGTCTATATGATGGGTTCCAGGCCAGCCAGAGCTGCTAAGTAAGACCTTATCTCAAAAAATGAAAGACTCAAAAGGGGGTGTGTGGGACATAATACCATCATACTGGACTGTGGGGCATGATACCATTGCACTGAACTGTGGGGCATGATACCATCATACTGGGCTGTGGGGCATGGTACCATCATACTGGGCTGTAGGAGATGATACCATCATACTGGGCTGTGGGACATGATATCAGCGTACTGGGCTCTGGAAAGGACCTCACTGCAAATGGAAGCATAATGGAGAGAATACATTCAAGAAGGGAAGATCATACTGTCAAACAGGAAGCCAAGGAAAACAGGAGACAGAGCTTGCCATCAGGAGAGCTCATCCTCTCCAAAAGCAGTGCCCACAATGATAGAAGGACTTGCCGCTCCCGGCCCCACCCCACAGGCTCCATCACTAACACGTAACACTGAGCAACAATGTATCCTATGAGTGCCTAAGATACACATTCGAAGCCAGCCTGGTCTACAGAGTTCCAGGACATCCAGGGCTACACAGAGAAACCCTGTCTCGAAAAACTTTAAAAAAAAAAAAAAAGATACACATTCAAAACACATTCAGATCCCATTGCCTCCTGAAAATCTCCAATTCCTGATTTCACCTCCCTAAGAGTTAGGCTTGACCCTAGCAAGAGAGTGTTCAATCCTCGCACAGATTACTTCCCTTAACAGTGAACAATCCCATTCCTTTCTTTGGCATTTCAAGGCAGTCTTCAAATCCAAGATATTGGGAGTGAGTTTGAATTCATTAGGGGAAAACACACACACAGAGAGAGAGAGAGAGAGAGA
>NW_021604604.1:1825071-1827280 GCF_004785775.1 Grammomys surdaster
AGAGAGAGAGAGAGAGAGAGAGAGAGAGAGAAAGAGAGAGAGAGAGAATGAATCATCCCAGCAACGCAGTGTGCAATAAGAAATGGCAGAGAGAGTATGGGTTGCACCATGCTGCCGCTCAGTGAGCTGCTGCTCTCCTGAAAAAGCACATTTGGTTTTCCTCCCATGGGTTTCCTTCCCATGTAGGAAGGCTCCCTGGAGCTGGAACCACTGCAGGAAGTGCACTAACATTCAACACCCGTAATTTACTCACTACTCGAAATTTGCCTCAACTACAGAGTATTTGAAGAAGGAAGGACATCAGCCAGATGAAAATTGACATGGACACAAACACTTTTGCTCTCGTCCCAGAAGATTCACCTCTGGCAGTCAGAGCCTAGTGGTCGGCCCCATAGCTCTGTTTCCCACTCATGCTTTCTCTATCACTCCCAGTCAATGGCACCCCTGGGTCCCAATACCTTCAAACTTGGGTGTGCCTTCTTCAGGAAGCAGCGCAACCTCAAAGTTGAAGAAACTCTTTGGCTTAAACAATCTTCTCATTCAATGGCCCTAAGATACTGACCAAATTTCTTTTTTTCAAGATTTTGACCTGTCCTGTAAGGTGACCTCCCAGTTCTAGAGGCCTGTGACTGGGTATGCTTCTCAGTCTGCCGTACCCTGCTATTCCCCGTCTGCCTGTGGCTCCTCCACTTGGCTTACACTTTCTGCTCTTCCCTGGACAACGTCTCATTCATTTGAGCAAGCCCTATAAGTGGTTCTAGTTGAGGGTTATGAGCCACTCCCTTATCCCCAAACTTGTATTGACATTGGCCTTCTAGACCTATTAAGATGCCTCTCCCTACCCAGCTAAGCAAACCTTTTACAGGAACCATGTTCTTTACTGTTCAAGTCTAGTCAGCACTTAAATACCTCTCCCTTGTTCTCCAGTTGTGGAAAGAATTTTTGCATCATACTTGAAGGCAAAACAGCAGCAGTAGTTATTGAAAGCTGGGCAAGCCGTTTGCCCACTGTGTTATCATCTGTCTGGCAGTCCGAGGAACCCGGTCTGATTTCCCATCCAAGTGTATGCTAGATGCAATAGAAAATATCATTCACACAACATAAAATATAGTTGGCTGCCCTCAACTGAAGCTTAAGAGTATACTGTGGGGGAGGTGTGTGTGCACATATATACACATAACAACATGCATACATGTATTGAGGCCAGAGGATAACCATAGGTATCAATCCTCTGATGCTGTCTGTCACTTGGGGTGGGGTGTGGGGCAGGAATTCTCACTGGCCTAGAGATCATCAAATAGGTGAGGCTGGCTGGCCACAGAGCTCCAGGGACCAGCTTGTCTTGGACTCCCTAGTGCTAGGATTATAAGCTTGTGCTTCCAACATCTGGCATTTTTTTTTTCCGTAAACTGTAGGGATTAATTATATCTATATCCTCAGAATTGGTCCAGCCTTCATTTATACTCTTTAAATTTTTTCATCTTTTTTGTTTTGTTTTAAGAGATGGGATCTTCTTGCTTTGTTACCCAGGTTGATCTCAAATTCTGGGCCTTAAGTAATCCTCCTACTTCAGACTTCTTTCTGGGTTTTGTTGATGTTGTTGTTGTTGTTGGGGTAGGGGATGGGGAGTCATCAGTGGAGTCAGCTAAGCCATGTTATTTTACACACTCCTAAAGCCTTTATTGGCTCTGACTGAACAATAAGTACACTTGCAGGGATCATCACACGCCTGCCGGTTCTCTGCTTCTGGGCAGCTGCAGGCAAGCTGCACCTCTTACAATTCTGCATCGGCTTTCTTTCTCCTCGCATTTCATCTTGAGCATTCTCCCCCACAACGTTTCTCCCTGCTCAAAGCCAGAGCATTGTGTTTCTGCTGTGCAGGGTGTGCTGAGAGCAGAGTGGACTTTGTAATGCAGAGACCTGCCCTTGGGAATACTAATTGCATGGCTGATAAATTGGGGCGGGGGAGCCTCAGGGACAATGCCAGACCCACCCTGGCTGAGCACAGAACCAGAAGGCACATCTGCAGAACCAGCAGTCAATCAAAGGAAGCAATCCTTTTCTCTCTCTGAAATTTTCACTCCCTTTGGCTTCCATCCTCTCTTAGGCCATTCCAGGATCAACCATTTCAAGAGCCTGAACAAAGCAGAACCAGCCAAAATGAGAGAGAGAGAGAGAGAGAGAGAGAGAGAGAGAGAGAGAGAGAGAG
>NW_021604604.1:1827290-1900935 GCF_004785775.1 Grammomys surdaster
CTCAGAATCAAGGTCTCGGCTGTTTTGTCAAGTTCAGGATTAGCTGAAAAAGCCCTGCCTCTCTGGTCTTGTTCCCCCCCTATCATGAAACTCCATTTTCCCAAGACATTCTTGTGGTACGTCATCATTCACCAATCAGAGAGCCCAATGGGGTGATATTTAATTCATGTCTGTCAATCAGGACACAAAGAAAAGGCCTTCAGCTGGCCAGAGAGAATCCTGTGCTCACCAAACAAAGAGTCCGCAGGGATCTCTGGGCCCAGCCGCCAACCACTCTAGGGGAGCAGACTTCACACTACCGGCTCCTCATGTGGTTTTAAAATAATTGTGTCTTTGGAAGCTGAGAGACAGATGAAAGAGATTAAACGGACTATCCCTGCGACAGTCAGGATGGCATTGGGACTCTGGTATCTGAGCCCCTCAGTCTCGGATCAGCATGTCCTTGGCATCAGTCAGACCTCTGTGTCCCATCCAAATATTTGAATTTTAGAGACAAGGCAGAAGTCTGATCCTCCCGAGTTGCAGTTATATTAGCTCCGGTGATTTTTAAACACACATATCAGCAAAAGCAAATCATTTAGATAAGAATCTTGTGTATGTAAAAAAAAAAATTAAAGCCTCGCTTTCATGTCTGGCATTGATCTTTGGAAGTTGGAGGGATATGAACAATTATAAATTAAATGAAACACTTCCGTTACAGTTGCCAGCTACACAAACACAGGATTCAGAGCAGCAGACGGGTGACAAAGGAACAGTCCTCACTTTGAAAATTAGCTCACCGACGACCCCTCCCCTACACAGTCACGGGAAGTGCAGTGAGCCTTCCCTCTTCCCAGTGGATCAAAATGCTGTGCACTTGACCCTAAAAACAGGATCCAGAGCTGCTGCTGCTGCTGCTGCTGCTGCTGCTGCTGAACCTTCTGAGGCCCAATCTCTTTTTACTCAGAGGACATTTCACACCTTTTTTCTTTCAAATTGTGTTTACCTCGCTCACTCATTTTAGTGGCAGTAACAAATGATCCCACGTGAGGGAGGGTAGGTTGTAGATGAATGAAGAGTGGGTGTGTCCGGACTACTGCCAAGGCAAATTCGTGCAGCCTAGAAAAGACCAGCTTTTTAATCTTAGCCCTCCCGACTTCTGGCTCTCTGGGACTGGCAAGAGCTTAAGTGCCTTGATCTTCAATTTCCTGTCTGTCGAAGTGGGAAACACCTACTTGCAATATTCTCGTTACAATTAAGTGAGATTACGTGGGTGAGGGTTTTTGGCAGGACTGGAGGTCTTAGACGTAGTAGTTTCTTCCATAACACAAGAAAAGGTTTAGAGCAGAGCTGAATAGCCAGCCTGTCACCCGGATGCTCCTGGACCACCAGCTAGCTCAACTCACTGTTTCCAGGTAATAGGTTTTGCTGGCACTGTTCTTAGGCTAACGCCCTTGGTTCTTTTCTTGCTGTGGCATCAGCCGAGACCACAGTTGCCTTTCCAGAAGGCTCCCTCTTTCTTATTGCTGCTGTTCTTATGAACATCTGGGGCATGAACAATTTCAAGAACAGGTTTACCCTTTGTGATGGCTAATCTTGATTGACAACTTGACTGGATTTAGAATCACCATGGAAACATGTCTCTGGGTGTGTTGGAGAGTGTTTCCAGAAAGGATCCACTGCAGAGGCACACAGCAGCAGTGATGGATTGGGGTCTGGAACCAAATAAGGTGGAAGAGGAAAGCACACCAGCATTCATCTCTCTCTGCTTCTTCACTGTGGACACCATGTGACCACAATCCTGCCATGTCCCTTCCCCTCCATGATGGATTATATACTCTTGAACCGTAAGCTCAAATAAACCTCCTTTCACTTAAAATGACTCTTGTCTAGAGATCATATCAGTAGTGAAAGCAACTAAGACACCCTGTGAGATTCAGGCAGGGCCTTTTGTGGGTGCTCTATGGCTATCAGTTTAGACTATAAAGTTTTAAACAGCTGTAGTCGCTGATACTTGGGGGGATGAGACAGTAAGATTATTTGAGTCCAGTCTAGAGCCAGCCTGGTCAACAACTTTTTCTTATTAGAAACCAAAAGCAATAAGCAATATTTGGAGTAGGTATATAGCTCAGTGGTAAAACATATCTGGGTTTAATCCTAAGCTAAAAAATAAAAATTTGCGTCACCTTTCAACTGTATCTGTTTTATACATAGGGGAAGTATACTGGTAATGTTAAGGTGTGCACCCAAAATCTCAGCACTAGGGAGGCAGAGGTGGGAGCATCAGGCGTTCCAGACCAGCAGAGACTACAAAGCTAACCTTCCCAATTCCCAAGTCTTAGTTTCCTCAGTTGTAAAATGAGGTGCTTGACAATATTGCTGGGTTCTGTGCTTAGTCTTTATGTAACCTCCATTTTTAATTACTCTAAAATGTTGATAGGTGTGCATCCTCTTTTCAACGATTTCTGCTCCACTGAATGTGAGCAAGCACTTGCTGCGCATGCCTGCCTCCCCTGAGCAACAGCCGCCACGCTTTCTCTGACACCCTCCATCAAGCTGCTTCTTGCTGGATACTTGGTCACAAAGTTGTTTTGTTTGTTTGTTTGTTTGTTTGTTAAAGTAACCAATACAGAAAACTGGCGTAGAGGCATGGGGTTGTCCTTACGATACCCTATCTTTGATTCCCAGGCCTTTAGAGCCAGCTTGTGGAAGGAATGTGGAAGAATTGGAGCTGTGGCCTAGGGAAGTGCTAGGACCCTGCAAGCAGGGTTTGGTGGGCCATGTGGACCCCAGCCTGGCAGGCAGGAAAGCAGAAAGGGAGAAGGGAGGGCAAGTTCATTACGTTTCTGAGGGGAACAAGGATTCTACTGGGAATGGGGCCAGAGGCCATTCATGTTATATTCTGGCAAAGAATTTGTGCTTTGCCTGTTTCCTGAACATCTCAGTGAGGCTGAATCCAGAAGCAGTGGTCTAGCTTGTTAGAAGGAGGTAATTTCAAGGTAGCATAACAGTTAGGCTATAGTGTGGGTTTTACTGCATTCACTTAGTTTACAGTGAAGGTGGGGGAGGCAGAAAGTTGAGAGTGACTATCTGAGCAATGAACTAGCTAAAGGACAGGACAGGTTCAGAAAAAGTGACGATAATTGTTAAACAAATCAGCAGTGTTAACAAGAATCTCTGACTTCCTGTCAGGACAGTAGGGAAGGTGTCTGTATGGGAAGCTGTACCTGTGAAGAGTTCCAGCATGCAATAGGGCAATCGAATTGAAAGGAACAACCATGAAGAAGCAGAAACTCTGGGGTACCCTATTGTAAAAGTTATCTAGAGAAGTGTTTTCCCAGACTCATCTACAAAGGCATAAGGAGGTTGTTAAGGATGTAGAACAAAGAGATCAGGCTATGTTTAACCAGAGGCAGAACTTGCTGGTGATATTTACATTGCATTTGTTTTGTAGAGAGTCATAGAAGCTTGCAGCAGCAAGCCACCGAGGTCCAGTGACCCTGCAGCAATGTCTGATGATTCGTCTTCACTGTCAGCCTTCATGGGTTCAGAATCACCTAGGAGACACCTCTGGCTCATCTGTGAAGGCATTTTAGGAGGGTTAATAAAAGACTCACACTGAATGTAGACGGTACCAACCTGTAAAAGTCCCAGACTGAATACAAAGAAGAACTGGAGAAATCCTACTGAGCACTGGCCTTTCTCCTGCTCTGCTTCCTGGGCTGCTGAGACGGGATCAATAGCTGAACATTGAATGAACTGCTGTATGCAAACCATTCATAGCCAAGCATGAACCATTCACTCCATATACGAACCATCTGTGCCGTACATGAACCGGCTGCGCATTGAACCTGCTACCATGCTTTCCACACCATATTTCTTCAGACAATGAGCCAAAAGAAGCCTCTTTCTCTTTGCAAATGGGGAGAGTAGTAATATTCCATATACACGATTATCATGAGGCCTAAATGAAATGATACATCCAGTCAGAATTAATCTCAAACCACAAATCCTATCATAAAAGTGTATATATGTATGTATATTTTCTTTTACATATATGTATTAGCTGGGGTTCTCTAGAGAAACAGATCTTATAGAAACACACATATATATATCCATATATACATGTATATATTCTAATTATAATAAGCTCCCATTGTAGATATGTGTGTGTGTATAATGGGAATTAGAATTATTATTCTGAATTACCAGAAAATTTAACTTCAGACTTTCTTGAGGATTTCCCACCCATATTCCAGGGCACAATTTGAGTGTCTTACATAGATTATGTTCCTTAATACCTACCAGGACAGTTCTAGGACTTCTTGCAAATACCATCATTTATGAATGTTTAACTCTCTTATATAAAAAATTTGCATATAATTTCTATATATGTCAAGTCATCTTTAGGCTAATTTTAAAACCTAATATATGCCTTTAATCCTAGCAATCAGGAGGCAGAGGCAGGCAGATTTCTGATCTACACAGTGAGTTCCAGGACAGCCACAGAGAAACCAAAAGGACTAATATAGTAAAAATGGTGTAATAAATTTTATAATTTCATATTATTTGTAAAATTATCAACAAAAGTATCTGTATATGTTCAGATTTTTAAAAATTTTTTCCATCAGCCGGGCGGTGGTGGTGCACGCCTTTAATCCCAGCACTTGGGAGGCAGAGACAGGTGGATTTCTGAGTTCAAGGCCAGCCTGGTCTACAGAGTGAGTTCCAGGACAGCCAGGGCTAAACAGAGAAACCCTGTCTCAGAAAAAAAAAAAAGTCTTCCATCTTATGCCATCCATGATTGGATGATGTGATGGTTTATATTTGCTTGGCCTGGGGAGTGGCACTATTTGGAGTTGTAGCCTTTTTGGAGTAGGTGCATCACTGTGGGTGTGGGCTTCAAGACCCTCATCTTAGCTGCCTGGAAGTCAGTATTCTGCTAGCAGCCTTCAGATGAAGATGTAGAACTCTCAGCTTGTCCTGAGCCATCCTACCTGGATGCTGCCATATTCCCACCTAGATGATTATGGAGTGAATCTTTGAACCTGTAAGCCAGCCCTGATTAAATATTGTTCATATGAGAGTTGCCTTGGTTATGGTGTTTGTTCACAGCAGTACAACCCTAACTAAGACAATTGGATTCACAGATGAAGAAAATGAGGGCAGAGGGCTGATTTCCTAGCACAGAGCAAGAGGATGGAGGCAAGGCGATTCTCCTTATCTGAGATGCCTGTTGTCTTGGCACACGGGGGTCCGTCAGTAACTCAAATGCTTAGATAAAGGTCCCTGGGGTAAAACGAGGAAGTTTAATGTCCTAGTCTCTATCCTTGGCTGAGGTCTGCCTCCCCACCCAGTACCTGTTCTCCCAAATAGGGAAGGTTCTTCACCGTCTAATCATTATCCAGTTCTGGGACCACTCCCTTGTACAGTAAGGCTTTGATACCAAGGAAGTACCTGCAGCTTCCCACACCTGCCACCACCTCTCCAGCTCTCTGGAGCTAGAGCACTGTCTCCATTTGCTCCCCCTGACACCTAGGATGTTTTCCCCCTATGCCCTCCTCTCAGCTAACTCACCCTGAAGCTTAAACTACCTTGTGGTGTCATATAGTGAGGCTTCTTCTACGCTGCCTCCAGAGTTAGCTCTTCCTTTTCAGAGCTACCACCCACAGTGCTGGCTCCATCCATACATATCCTGGGTGAGCATCTGTTTTCACCACTCACCTGAAAATAGTGTGAGTTCTACCTCTTGTCTCCAGCTAGTGCTGGACCAGGAAGTACCCAGTGGAGGTTTGGTAAGTCAGCTTTCTTAACAGCAATTCTATACCTTCAGCCTTCTCTTCTAATAGCATGTGCACTCTGTACTTGAACCCACGGTGGTGCTGTGCACATTTAAGCTGTTTAGGGCTGAGGCCACGGTGATCACAGACTAGATGAATTACACGGCTTCCTAATCACTCATCCTGGAAAAGTTTTTGGTGGTCAGCCATTCCAACCTCTTCTCCCTCATAGTGTAGAATTCACTTATAGGTGATCATTGACTCTGTTCTGAAATAATTCCCAAGGCATTTGCATTAATTAGATTCAGAAGTACATTGTGGAAAACACTAGCTTGTGGGTAGACATTACCAAGAGAACATCCTGGCATTCACCACCTGACTCACTCTGTGGATGAAGACAGAGCAGTTCAGAACACACAGATGCTGGGAGAAAAGGACAGTCTGTTTTTGATGGAGCTTATTTTTCTTTCAGATTACAGTCGGGGGGTGGGGGGAGAACGGAGGCTGGGAGGCACTTAGCCTTATGGGCCCTGCTCTGTTGCCTGATTTCAGCTACAGTTCTACAGGTGACAGGACCAGAACCTTCTGCTTACTCTTCCAGGAGCCTCGTTATCACCACCAAAAAGTTCTTGGACTCGAACAGTTTTTGGAGATGAGAGAGAGGCAAGGACAGTGGCTCTTTGTGCCTCTCAAAGGCAGCACTGTTTCTCCAGGCTGGCACAGCACCCTATCAACGTGGTGCCCTTCAATCGAGATTGTTTGACTGCACTGGCACATGGCCTGCACAGTGCCAGCCCTCATAAGGGAGAAACGCTGCTGTCTCTTCCAGTGCCTTTTCAGAGCAGCAAATGGGGGATACCTTCCCAAAGGGGGCTGTCAATAACTCATCATATTTCCTGTTGCTGGCATACTAGTGTCTCCTGTGTCTAGTTTCCAAGTGGGGCCTTGAGTGCTCAAGTGGAGTTGCTAAAGGCTGCTCTCACGGTCCTGTATTTGGAGTTATCCTGCAAGGCTGCAGTCAACAGCATGTTAATCTGTAAGACAGCAGTCTGTTGGCACTACCACAGCTTCCGGAAAGCCCCTGCATTGATTCAGTCAACAAACACCGAGAACAGAATTCATGCCACCTGCTCAACCATCAAAGTGCACATGGATACACCTAGCTTAAGAGTCTCATCTGCAGCCTGCCTGTCTCTTTCATTTATTCTTAAATAAATGAAATAAATAAATGCCACCAGTTTCGTTTATTCTTAAAAGGGGTGAGACTGGTGGTTATGATGTTGAGAGAAACAGGCCACATTCAAGAAGACAGATAGCTCATGTTTTCTCTCATGTTTACATGGACTCTACACCATGTGTGATATATGCATTTTGGGGGAGGAAGAACAGCAGGAGGCAGGAAGGGCACGACGGAAATCTTAGGGTACAAATATTAGCAAGATACAATGACATACATCTGTGAAAATGTCAAAATGAACCCCATCATTTTGTACACTAGCTGATGATGATGATGATGATGATGATGATGATAAGTGGCATTCTGACTCCACCCCACCCCTAGCCCCTGAGACAAGGTATCTCTGTTTAACGGAGCCCTGGCTCAAGCCTGGGCATCCTGGAATTCACTATGTAGAGTAGGCTGGTCTCGAACTCACAGCAATACACCTGTCTCTGCCTCCCCAGTGCTGGAATTAAAGCCATGTGCCACCATTACCTGGCAATGATGTGTGAATCTTACTAGAGGAAAGATTATTACTGTTGGTGCTAGGTCCTTGTTTATTACAGAAATACCAGTGACAAAGGACAACACAGCTTCCTTGAAGCACCAAATATGCCTTTGCTGTCTTAAGTCTCCGAGATTCAGGGTGGATTTGTAACTAAACCAGAAAGTACTTCATCCTAATTAGCATGGCGTTTATCATACACTGCCATTCTTGTAGTTAGGTCATAGTTATTCTTTGTTTTAATTTCTGCCCTTGTTTCTATGGTGATAAATCTTGATTACTTTTCCTTTGGTTCCATACTGTTTATTGAGCTGCAACAATCCTCCCCGCTAACTTTCCAGTGGGTTTTATTTTCTGCGAAATAGTCACATCACAGAAATCTTTCTTGAATGACTGTCAATAGTGGAGTCGTTGGAATACATACTTGATTCATTATATTTGGCAAGGAAAAAGTATAGTTCTTTTTAGCAGACCTCCACCCTTCAGCTGCAACTCATTACTGTCTACCTAAATGGCCGGAACTAGCCAGAAAGCAACTGTTTCCCATTAGACAGGACGGCCAACATCAGCGAGTCTCAGCAATGGGCTCCCTTCAACGTTGGTCTAGCTTGGAAGTAACAGCTATGACTCACTACTGGATCTCTTCATGCTTTCAAAGTGAAAAAGCCCAGTGGATGATACCATCAACCTTGATGCACTGCATCTATCTTAGGCATACATCAGCCTTAGCATCTATTTCCCTGGTAAGATATGACTTTGGCCACCAGTTTCAGAGTGTTTTCCTCAGTGGATCTGACAGTCCTTCATCCACAGGCATAGGCTACGATGTAACCTGCTAGCTTACTCTGTAGGTGAACTATGCCGTGACTGTTTGAATAGATGCTAAGGTTCATGCATCAATGCTGATTGAAATATGTGAAGTATCACAGCTTCCACATGGGTTACATTCTGAAAACTTATGCTCTGCTTTTTGGAACATAGCTGACATTTCCCAGAGGTAGTTATGAAATCCATCATTTGCTCCATGCTAACTATGCAAACCCAATTTAACCATGAGAATAGGTGAAACATACTTCTTTGGTGTGGTAACTATTTTGGGTGAGATATCTGTGAAATAAAACTATTATTTATAAAAATATTTGTTGACACCAGTCTATTGGTATTAAAACAACGGTCCACTCTTGTTTTGAGAAATGTTTGGCCTCCTAAACCATCCATGTAAAGAGAAAGCAACATGGAGCCCCAAGAACATGTCCTCGTCTCTCACCAACATGTATTTCAAAACAGAGAGTAGCTGTTTACATGTCTGGTCTGGCCTGTGAAAGCCCGAGGGCCTCTTTCAGGAGCTCTGGTGGGGCCCTTAAGACATTGGCTATAATTTGACATGAATAGTTAAGACCAAAAGGTTTTTGTAAAACAGACTCTTCTAAATTTCAAAGGTAATCTTATGCCGTAGCTTTCAGAGTCTCTGGATTCAATCCATGTCACAGCAGCATAACTCAAACACAATGTGACCACCTGACAGGAATACCTACCAACTAGGACATCTCAATATGCTGATACAGCTGCCCCACCCCCTCCAACACCCCCCACCTCCCTCTGCCTTCCATCAGAGATAGAGGGAGGAAGAGAGGGAGAGAGAGAGGGTAGGAGGGAGGGATGGAGGGAAGGATAGAGGGAGGAAAGGAAGGAAGGAAGGAAGGAAGGAAGGAAGGAAGGAAGGAAGGAAGGAAGGAAGAAAGGAAGGGCGGGCTTCAGGGAAGTATATAGTGATCTGGATCTTGAACCAGGAAGCCTTGGTTCTATTTTCTATTTTCCTGATGATTTGATGATAGAGATTTGATTTATCCTTACACAGCCTTATTTTATTGGATTACTGCTCTTTCTAATTTAATGTGATCACACTCAGCATTTGTCATTGGTCTACTCAGTCAGATGTTGGCATATCTAAATGCTACAGGATAGACAACATTTGAATAGTTAAACATTGAATAGTTAAACCAGTCACCAAAAACTTACTGTGAGCAAGATTCTATGTTGAATTCCTTACATGCCTTCTCTAACTCAGTCCACAAAATACCTCCAAGGGCTGCGGATGTAGTGACATGATACAGTGCTTATCCAATGTAAGCAAGTCCCCTGGGTTCAATACTCAGAAATGGAGAAAACACAAAAACAAAAATGTCATTGTATGTATGTGACAGTGCCAGTCGTCAGTGTGACATATTCTCTCCTCAATGCCCCAGCTTTGTGTTAAGGTCAAGTCCACTTATAGTAGCAACAGTGTCTGCATCCCACTAAGTGTAGAAGATCAAGAATTTTCCTTTGATGTAGTTGAAGAAACTTGTGTCTCCAAAGCTTCACTGGGGCTGGAGGGCCACAGTTCAGTAGCCCAGCACCTACTGGATAGACCATAACTGACTGTAACTCCAGCGCCAAAGGATCTAACATCCTCTTCTAGCCTCTGAGGATGTCTGCACTCATGTGCACACACCTACACACATATGTACGTGCATACACATAGTTAAAAATAAAAATAAATCTAAAAAAAAAGAAGCTGTGGGGCTGGAGAAATGGCTCAGTGGTTAAAAGCACTGACTGCTCTTCCAGAGGTCCTGAGTTCAATTCCCAGCAACCACATGGTGGCTCACAACCATCTGTAATCAGATCAAATGCCTTCTTCAGGTGTGTCTGAAGACAGCAATGATGTACTCACATATATACAATTAAAAAAAATCATTAAAAAAAAAAAAAGAAGAAGAGGTTGCACCATATTTCATTCTCTCTTTCTGACCCAAATTTAATGATGCCCACCTCACTGACTTACTTGATGATGTCTGTTTCAGCAATTCTTACGGCCACAAAGAAATAATGGTCTCATTGGCTTTAGCCAACTGAGGAGATGCCAGGGTCAACCTCACTGCAATTATTATGATTCTACACCCCAAATCTCAGCATACTTCGGAGCAAAAAGCAGAGAGTTTGGATTCCAGTGAGGTTCTTAAAACTATCGACTCTGCCCTTAGTCCCTATTGGTTTTTTTTTTTTTTAAAGCAAAGTCTCAAGAAATATTATTTTTTCATGTTTTACATTTTATTTTATTTTATTTTATTTTATTTTATTTTACTTTTTGTTTTGTTTTTCGAGACAGGGTTTCTCTGTGTAGTTCTGGCTGTCCTGGAACTCACTCTGTAGACCAGGCTGGTTTCAAACTCAGAAATCCGCCTGCCTCTGCCTCCCAAGTGCTGGGATTAAAGGCATGCATAAATTTTATTTTAAGCTCTGTTATTTTTTAAAAATTTGCAAATAAGAAAAAAAATCATTGCCGGGCAGTGGTGGCACACACCTTTAATCCCAGCACTTGGGAGGCAGAGGCAGGTGGATTTCTGAGTTTGAGAGTTCGAGGCTAGCCTGGTCTACAGAGTGAGTTCCAGGACAGCCAGGGCTACACAGAGAAACCATGTCTCGAAAAACCAAAAAAAAAAAAGAAAGAAAGAAAGAAAGAAAGAAAGAAAGAAAGAAAGAAAGAAAGAAAGAAAAAATCACACACTGAAATTAACCAGACCTAAAGAATACACAACTCAATGAGCTTCTACTGTTGTGGTTGGTTGGTTGGTTGGTTGGTTGGTTGGTTGGTTGGTTGGTTGGATGGTTGGTTGGTTGGTTGGTTTTAAAAGACAGTGCTTCTCTCTGTGTCCCTGGCTGTCCAGAAACTCACTATGTAGATCAGGCTGGCTTTAAACCTATAGAGATACACCTACCTCTGCCTCCCCAGTTCTGGGATTAAGGACATGGGCCATCACTCGATGAACTTTTGTATGGTTAGTACCCATTCAAAACAGAAGCAGTGGAGCTTCACGTTGGATTTTGTATTTTTATAATAATAAATATAAATAATATAATTTATGCACTTATCCACCATCAAAAACACAACCCTTTGACAGAGTTACAACTCAGAGCACAGTTAGCTTTCTACCCTTATAATGACTTGAGCTCCCTGCCTGCACTCAGTCCGTCCTTATCCTCTAAGACTCAGCCCTTTGTGTTCCCTTCCCTCTGTGTTATACTGCACCAACATGCACATGTATTTACATATGTGGATACATTATTGGGTACATTCTATGTGAGGGAAACTGTGAATTTCTTCAGATATTCTGTGACCTCAGTTAAGATGCATTCTAAGTTCACCCATTTTCCTGAAAATGTTGTAATTTGTCTTCTTTAGAAGTGAATAATATCCACATACACACATATGTGTGTGTGTGTGTGTGTATAATTTTCATTGTCTATTTATCTAATAGATAAATAGTTTGGTTTCATATCCATGCTATATATGGAGTTCTTGGATATATACATATAAATATATACCCAGGAGTGAAATAGCTGGGTCATATGGCAGTTCTAATTTTTTGAGAAATGTCTAAGCTGATTTCCACAATAGCTGTCTAAATTTGCTAACTAAACTCACAGTTAATAAGGGTTCCTTTCTTTTAATACCCTTTCCAACATTACTTGTCAGATTTGTTGATGGAGGTTCCGACTGGGGTGAGAATTGAGAAAGTAATTTAAATATGCATTTCCCTGATGGGTAGGGATATTGAAATGTAAAAATATATAGTTATTGGTCATGTATGAAAACTGGCTACTCAGTTCATTAGCACTCGACTGCTGTTTTATTTTCTCGGCACTTACTTTCAGCAACTCTTAGTAGATCCTGTCTCTTAGCCTCTTGTCTGAAGTGTGGCGGGTAAAGGTTTCCTCACACTCTGTAGACATCCGTGTGCTCTGCTGAGTGTTCCCTGCACAGAAATGTGTGATTTTCACATAGTCCCACCTGTTGATGCTTGCTGTCACTTCTGGTGCCATTGCTGTTTCATTCAAACCACTCTTGTCTACCCCAGCACCTCAAATGGAACATCATGTATTATTTTGCTTTTTTTTTTTTTAAGTGCCAGGTTTTAAAGTCTTTGATCCATTTTGAATAGATTTTTGTCCAAGGTGAAAGACAAGAATCTCATTTCATTCTGCAGGTAGAAATGCACTTCTGTCAGCACTGTCTAATGGGCTTTTTTTCCCATTGTATGTTTTTGCCTTTATCAAAAATGAAGTGAGTGGGGCTTTGACATTTTACTTCTGGGTCCTCTATCTATTTGATTCCACTTATCTTATTCATGCCAGTCCCAGGCTGTAAGTTTATGACTATCTTCCTAGAATTTGAGGTCAGGTACATAATACCTCCACCAGATACATTAAAAGGCCATGTTGGATGTGGGAACTTAGATCCCAGCATTTCTCTACTTCTGGGCTACATACTTCACACAGTTATATAAAGGCCCTCCAAGATTAACTACAAATTCCAACTTGGTAAGCATCCATATAACATATTTCTAATGTTACCTATATTTTGAAAAGACATAGCTGGGCAGTGGTGGTGCACACCTTTAAAATCCCAGCACTTGGGAGGCAGAGGCAGGTGGACTTCTGAGTTCGAGGCTAGCCTGGTCTACAGAGTGAGTTCCAGGACAGCCAGGACGACACAGAGAAACCCTGTCTCGAAAAACAAAAAACAAAAAAAAGAAAAGATAAAAAAGAAAAAAAAAGACATGTGTCTTGGAGGTAAATATCATAGGTTCATTATAGTTGACTTTTTAAAGTTTGTAAATTAAAAATACCAAGGGAAAAAAGTCAGGTATGATGCTCCACTCTTGTAATGCCAGCATTTGGGGAAGAGAAGTGGGGGACCAGTGCAAGTTCAAAGTCAGCCTAGTCTGTAGTATAGTGAGTTCAATGATTGGGCATTCCCAGCTCTGCCGCTGTGTACATTTGGCTAATTCAGTAAACTGTCACTGGTTACAGGCATTACACTACACGTCTCTCTCCTGCCCCATTATGCAAGTTAGCATGGTAGCTACCACATGATCCTAGGCCTCCAGATGTACACTTCCCTTTTCTAAAGTGCTCTGACAGCCGAGAGGATGCTGCTCCAGGTAATGCAGTTCTACTCAGTTGCACTTGGAAGGGAAAGAAAAGGCATCAGTAGTCAACAGATCTACTTATTTCCAGTTGTGGTTCTCCAGGTTTAATGATCATGGAGTCTGTCTGTCCCACTACATTGCTAAAGATTAAGTAAGCTTATACCATGAGAAACACCCCAACCTGGTTCTACCTCAGAAATGAAGATACAAAAGAAGAATTCACACAGGTCTGTTTATAATTTAGAACAAATAAAATTGAAAAAAAAAAAAAGTCATGGAGATGAGTCCAGAACGTCCGAGCCAGCTTCAAGTCATCTGGCTTCTGAGTTGCTAAGGTTTATTTTTTTTCCATTCCTTTCTGAAACCATTATTGCTACAACATCCCAGAAACACCACTGTAGCAAAGGGACAGAACTACTTTATTCCGTCAACCCCCAGTCACCAAACGGTGATTAAATGGGTGTGAAGAGCAAAGCAGCCCAAGATTCCTAAAATGTCACATATTTGCAATTTGCCCAAAATGGAACCAAGCCTGGAGGGAGGCCTGTCTCATTACTTTTTGGCAAAAGACAGGGAATATCCATGGAAATGCTCTTAAATCTGTCCTTGTTTTCTTCAGAAAAGTGGTATCAATTTATAAAATAAACTTGAGCCCCAGTGAAAGGTATCAACATATCCAGCCAAGGACTCTCAAAGAAGCTATCCACCCCAAACGTTAGTGCTAGCATTATGCTTAGGGAGAGAGCCAATAGCTGGCCAAGCACACATGTCCTAACATGCCCTCACCTTTATTAACTGGTTATAAAGAGCTTTCTCTCTTTCAAAGTGGCTGCCTCTTTGAGGGATGTAAACTCTAGGTCTTCCAGGATAATCATTGGGACTTGTCTCTGAACTAAATGAACCAGCCCCTTTAGACCAAGAGAAAGCATTTTAATGATCCTGGGTTATGGTTAGGTTAGTTCTTTCTTTATAGAAACTGCCCATTAGAGAAGTCAGCAGACCCAGTAATCTACTCTCAGATTCTAACAATAGATTCTACAAGTAGAGCAGTGATGGTCTTGTTTGTGCCTCTGTTTATTTGTCTAGAAAATTTTGAAGTTGATAATAACACATATTGGTGCATCTTAACTATTTAAGAAGATGCCCACACCTATTCGCTTAACCACTACTTATGTTCCTCTCCTTTGTTTGTTGGTTGGTTGATTGGTTGGTTGCTTGGTTGGTTTTGTTTTGTCTTTGTTTTTTTTAAACAGAGTTTCTATGTGTAACCCTGCCTGTCCTGGAACTATCCCTGTAGACCAGGCTAGCATCGAACTTATAGAGATCCATCTGCCTCTTCCTCCCAAGTGCTGGGACTAAAGGTAAGCACTATCACTGGCCAGATGTCCCTGTACTTTTTAAAGATGAAAATGTAAATCAAGCTGGGCGGTGGTAGCTCACGCTTTTAATCCCAGCACTTGGGGGGCAGAGGCAGGCGGATTTCTGAGTTCGAGAGTTCGAGGCTAGCCTGGTCTACAGAGTGAGTTCCAGGACATCCAGGACTACAGGACTACACAGAGAAACCCTGTCTCGAAAAAAACCAAAAAACAAAACAAAACAACAAAAAATTATATATATATATGTATATATATCTCAAGAAGACAGAGTTCTCTGAGGTTCTCTTATATAACACACTATAGCCTGTGCCTTCCAGGGTGAGAATTTGACAGTCTTGGGGTTCTGGGCCTGATACTCTGAACATTAGAGCATTAGAGTTCTGCTGGTTTCATTCCTCATCAATGAGACAAAACATCTGCAGAGGGGAAAAAAAAAAAAGAAAAACAAAAAACATAATCCAGACTGTCACATCAGGGAAGACCTGGCAGAGTTCTTGCTGTTGGGATAATAATACCTGCTCACATCTTGGGGATAGGGAACTTGAGATAATCAGGTGAGAATCATCTTCATGACCTGCTCCTAAAGGGTCATCAATGCCAGCATCCCAAAGGTTCTATGATCTTCCAAAAGAGAAACACACCCTGGGGATCAAGTGTTCAAACACACAAGATTGTGGGAGACATTTCCCACTCAAGCCCTGACAGTAGAGCACTCGCTAAATGTTATTAATCTTAAGTGGTCTTGCATATGGCATTGAGATAATAATGGTAAATTATTCATTAGATGAAATAAGTGAATTCATATGTATCTAATCTAAATAAATAAAGAACGTATTTCATTTACTTTCCAAATGTTAAGCAATACATACTGTTTATAGAATAAACTGCTAGTTGGTATTGCACTACAATTTCTAACCTGTTCAGGGCTGGGGAAAGGTATCAGGTTGAAAATGAACAAATAAAACTTTCAAGTACTTGGCAGAAGAAGCGAGCAGAAAGATTCTCAAACAGCTGAGAGGATTGCTGAGAGTGTCTCTGGATATGTGTTCTAGTTAGGGCTTCTACTGCTCTGACAAAACACCATGGTCACAACGCAAGTTGGAAAGGATAGGGTTGATTTGACTTACACTGTCCATCGGCAAAGGAATTCAAGACAGGAACTCAAGCAGAACAGGAACCTGGAGGCAGGAACTGATGCAGAGGCCATGGAGGGTGCTGCTCACTGGTTTGCTCCATATAAGCCTGCTTTCTTATAGAACCAGGTCCACCAGCCCAGAAATGGCACCACTCACAATGGGCTAGGCCCTCTTGCTTCACTCACTAATTAAGAAAATGATCTGCAGGCTGGCCCACAGCCCGATCTATGGAGGCATTTTCTCAATGAGGGTTCTCTCTTCTTGGGTGACTGTAGCTTGTATTAAGCTGCCATAAATCTAGCCAGCAGATCAGGGCAGGGCTCTTGCATTCATGAACTCACAGCCCCTGCTGAAAATCAATACACGGGAGTAACTTCAATGGCCCCACCCCTAGCTGAGGAAATGTTTGCTGTTGATGGCTCTTGAGGGCAGGAAGGGTCAGTGTTCTCAGGAGTGTGGGCTATGGTAGGTTTCCATGGCTTCAGTGGATGACCTCATACGCATTTGAATATGGGCAGACCTAATTGGACTCGGTGGGTTTTGTTTCTTTAAGGTCTTGAAAGACTGTAATTAAAGGTGGTGGTGTACACCTTTAATTGGGAGGCAGAGGCAGGCTAATCTCTGTGAATCTGAGGCCAGACTGGTCTACATAGTGATACCTTATGTCAAGAAAGAAAGAAAGAAAGAAAGAGAGAGAGAGAGAGAGAGAGAGAGAGAAAGAGAGACAGAGAGAGAGAGAGAGAGAGAGAGAGAGAGAGAAAGAAAGAAAGAAAGAAAGAAAGAAAGAAAGAAAGAAAGAAAGACAGACAGACAGACAGCATTTGGGAGGCAGAGGCAGGCAGATTTCTGAGTTCGAGGCCAGCCTGGTCTACAGAGTGAGTTCCAGGACAGCCAGGGCTACACAGAGAAACCCTGTCTCGAAAAACCAAAAAAAAAAAAAAAAACCCCAAAAAAAAAACCCCCAAAAAAGGGGGGGGGGGGAGAAGAAAAAGAAGAGGAGAAGGAGGAAAGTAACAAATCTAAGCTGCTACAAATATGCTCCAGGGGCACCAGGGTTCACCCCACATTCATAGTCATTCTTAGCAGTGTTGTCCACATGATTCTGGCTTTACAGTCATGAATAAAATGGTTGTAGAATTCTTCCTCCTCTGTCATGAAGGAGAACCACTGAAGCCAGGCATGTCACAGGGGAGTCCCTGTAGAGGCCTGGAAAGGCCATCACATAAAGCTGTGAAGCTGAAACCTGGGCACTAGAGATTCGAGAATAGAACGTCTGCTGGGCAAGCTGCACACAGGGAATAGAACCAGCCTGAGAGAGAGAAATGAGTTGCAAGCAGTAGTTCCTCTCTATGCCTTTATCACCCCCTTTCAAAAAGGTAATGAACATTCTGGGCTATTGTGTGTTAGAAATATGTTATTTATCTTTTGATTCTAGAGGGGTAGCAGTTAGGAGATTGCTTTGAGTCTCAGAAGAAAACACTGGACTTTTTTTTGTTTTGTTTTGTTTTGTTTTGTTTTGTTTTGTTTTTTCGAGACAGGGTTTCTCTGTGTAGCCCTGGCTGTCCTGGAACTCACTCTGTAGACCAGGCTAGCCTCGAACTCTTGAACTCAGAAATCCGCCTGCCTCTGCCTCCCAAGTGCTGGGATTAAAGGCGTGCGCCACCACCGCCCGGCCAACACTGGACTTTTAAATAGTGTTAAGACTGAAAGACCTTTGAAACTGGACCAAATGCATTTTGCATTATGATATGGCCACAAGTCTACAAGGGGTGGGGGTGGGGTGGAGGCAGGGAGTGGAATGTGGTATCATGAATGAGAATGGCCCAATAGGCCCATATGTTTGAATATTTGATCCCCATTGGTGGAACAATCAAGGAAGAGTTTTTAAAGGAGGTGGCATCACCACAGGTGGGTTTTGAGGTTTCAAATCATTCACACCATTCCCAGGGTTCTCTCAGTACCTCCCACTGTGAATTAACATGTGAGCTCTCAGCTCCCAGCCTTTGCTCTGCCACTGTGGACTCTAACCCTCTAAAACCATAAGTCCAATTAAGCACTTTCTTCTATAAGTTTTATAGGTTGTTTAGGGTGTTTTGTCACAGCAACAGAAAAGTAACTAAAGACAGATGATAACTGATATTTTCTATATCTTGCTTATGAACTCTAAACATATATTTTTAAAGTATGCATTCAGTATTTTTTTAAAGCTGGCTTCAAAATTGTACTCTATAAACTATTATGCATTTGCTTAGCTAGACTTAAAATGTAGGTGTTTATAAAAGGTGGTGGTGTACTTCTGAGTCATTTCTTCACGTAAGAGTTAAAAGTTAGGAAAACAAAACAAATAAGCTACAACAGTGGGTGAGATCAATGGACTCCAGACCACAGTGAAATGCCACCGCAACAGGAGGGGACAGGAAAAACAGGGGAAACAAGAGCTTTAGTAATAGTGGAGTCCCCCAGGGGTGAGCCACGCCAGCAATGGCTGAGTAGCCAGCCTGCTAGGATCCCCATGGAGGAGCACAGCTCACTGCCAACCCTGCGGTGACCTTGGGTCCTGCTCTCATGCCATGCATACCTCTCATTCCATGAGACACAAATATGCCTTTCATATCAGAAAGAAGACTATTCCCTATATGCTCTGGCTCCACGGCCATCACAGACTTGGAAACAGACAGCTGGACAGAAGCTATTCATGTTCCAAACCCTTTATTTCTTTCCAGATCAGTTAATATTTTTCCCCCATTGGACTAACTAGATGCTATATTTGAAAATGAAATTTAATCACCTACATATATAGTTTGTTTGAGAAATAAAATGTGTTGTATAAGTCGTTACTGCAAGCTGCTGGGTTAGGGTGTCATGAGGGCTATAGTTGTTTTATATGGCCTGGTTTATGTGAAAACTGCTTGCTATTTCCTTCGCAGCTCAAGTTCAAATTCATATGAGCCGGCACCATGTTTTGGCTTCTCCTTCATGTCTTTGCCGCAGAGCATTTTAGCATGTCTGGACTTTAACAATTTACTTTATTAAAATTAATTGACTTGCCTTTTCATTCTTCCCTCTCAGGGGCTCCAGAGCATCTCTGACAAAAATTCCTCTCTTCTAGCTGCTCTCTTCACTCTTCTTGGTATGCTTGGAAGGTGCATATGTTTCATCCACACATCTCATCCTGACTCCTGACATCTCTCTCCTTTCCTGAGAAGGTCAATTGCTAAGTAGACAAATTGCTGGTCGGAGCCCAGTTTGCTCTACAGTTTCTTCCCAAAGAAAAAGCAATAAATAAAACAGAGCAAGCGGGAGCTGTGTCAACATAGCGAAACACCTGCAGAACAACTTCAGGGATGACAAAGACTTATGCAACCCTTCAGTGGTTGTCCTGGGTCCAACAGTAAGCTTTCCCTGACAGTAACTCTCTCCCTGCCAAAGAGTCATGACCTTTGAACCTGGTGGAAAAGTTCAGCATAATACTGTACTATTGCTTTGTGAAACAATAGGAAAAATATACAATTGGAGTTGGTCACAGACAGAGGCTATGTGTCAGTTAACACAAACTAAAAAAACAATAAAAATGATGGCGGCCTAAACAACCCAAAGTATAATAGGATTTACTGTTTGCAGGCCAAGTTTGCATACATTCTATCAGGGCTCCTTAACACCGGTTTTATTTGTAAAATAAACCTCAGAGTAGCCGCTGTTCTCTTCATGGTACCCAGGAGGAAAGGGGCTCTGGGCAATGGGGGATATTTATTCAGGGTCATGAAGTCATATCCCTCAGGCACTAATCATCGAACTCCATGTGAAACGCATCCCAGTGGGGAGTTTTAGTCTAGCCATCTCTCAGCTTTGATGCAATGTTTAAAGCTCCAGAGTAACTTCCCTTTGCAAATTTATAGTTTCTCCATTGTGCAAAGAAGTAAGCATAGAACTGTTGCAAGGAAGGAAGAAAAGTCACCATAAGAAAGGCTGGAAATGTAACTCAGAATGTTAGGTGTATTAATGAGAAATATTGTGTGCATATTCTGTATCAGGCCTTGTGCTAAGTGCTCATAGAATCTATGGGTCTATACCAGACTGGGGGTGTAGCTTGGTGGTTGCCTAGTAGCCAGGAGGCCCTGAGTTCAGTTTTCACACCATACAGACATACACAGGCCCTCTCCCTCTCCTTTTCCCCCTCCCTCCCTCCCCCTTCCCCCCTCCCTCCCTCTCTCCCTCCCTCCCTCCCTCCCTCTCTCTCTCTCCCTCCCTCTCTCTCTCCCTCCCTCTCTCTCTCTCTCTCTCTCTCTCTCTCTCTCTCTCTGAATAACCCAAGAATAATAATCTATGAAAATGTAGTATGAAGCCAGTGGAAAGGAATGATCTCTCTACAGAGTGCTGAAGAATTTCAGGAATCTTACAGACATCTTTACTAGAATGCCAGAAGATTCTGTCTCCATGAATAAGAACATATAAAAAGAAAGAGAGAGAGAGAAAAAAAGATTGTAAGAAGAATAGTAGGAGAGAGAAAAAGAGTAAAGGTAATTTGGAAAGCAAAGTAGAGAATATAAAAATATATACAAAAAGCAAAAAAGGGGGGGAGTTAAAGTTTTTTGTGTATGAAAACAATACAAATGCAGTGAGTTTACTGAATAAGCAGGAACTACGTAGTACATGATGATGATGACAGACTATAATCCCACCATGATGGAGGCAAAGGTAGGAGGAGCCTGAGTTCAAGGACAGCCTAGACCACCCTGTAAGCCCCCGTCCCAAAAACAAACAAATAAACTCATATATCCCACAAGTAACCAAAACAAAAAAGAAGAAACAGATTTAAAGGGCAGTGTCTCTGTCCCTGGTCATTGCTTCTCTTCTGGGTTACTCAGGGCCTTTTAGTCATGAGCTACGTCATGGGCTCATCCATGAGTCAGAAAGGAGAGAACAAGCTAGGAGGGTTAGAGGCCTCAGTGGTATTTACTGAACAAACGTGCACAGTTCATCATGTTTTCAGATATAAAGAAATAATTTGACAATATACAGATAAATATTTGACTCACAAATCACATTGAGTTATAAAACACCTAAGAATAAACTTAATGAAGGCAGGAGAAGGTGAGAGAGCTCAGTGCGCAGAAGTGCTTGCTGCCAAGACTAACTGAGGTTGATTCCTGGGACTCACGTGGTGAAAGGAGAGACCCAAACCCTGAAACTTCTCTGATATTCATGTGTGTGTTATAGTGTGTGCACACTCATGCAAACACACACAGACACACACAGAGACACACACACAGACACACACACACCCCAAATAAATGAAGTGTAAGAGAAAGAAAGAAAAGGAGAGGGAAGGGGGTTGGATGCATAAACCTGTAACACCAGTGTTCAAAAGGCTTGAGGCAAGAGGATTACTCTGAGCTCAAGGGCAGCCTGAGCTACACAGGATAAAAACAAACCAAAAAAGACTACGTTTAAGTATGACATTAAAAATTGTAAAGCTGGGTCTGTTGAGATGGCTCAGTAGTTAAGGGCGCATGTGATTCGTGTGGAGGTCCTGGGTTCAATTCCTAGCACCTACATGGAAGTTCACAATTATCTCTAACTCCAGGCCCAGGGATCTGATGCCCTCTTCTGACCTCTGCAGGCACCAGATGCACAAGTGGTTGGAAAACATACATGCAACCAAAATATTCATACAGCATCAAATAAGTCTGAAAAATAAAACATTTAAAAAATTGTAAAACTTCACCCCAAGTGACAACCTAAGACAAACATCTGGAAAGAACATCTGTATTCATGGGTAGGGAAGCATAAAATACCACATCATACTCTAAAAGCACATTCCTTCTTGGTCTGTGCAATACCATTTCAATTTAGAATTGGTGGGGTTTTTTTGAAATGAGCATTCAAAGGAGGAAGAGGAGTAGGAGTAGGAGTAGGAGGAGGAGGAGAAGGAAAAGAAGAAGAGGAAGAAGAAGAAGAAGAAGAACAACAACAACAACAACAACAACAACAAAAAGAAGAACAAAAAGAAGAACAAAAAGAGGCAAGAATCAAATTAGAAAAACACTACTGAAAATGGAAACTTGCTTCAGAAATGATGGGTACATGTTAAAACAAAACATATGTAAATATTCACTTTTAGTTCTGGTCTTGTCTAGACATCCAGGCTCAATGTGTGAATTAGCTGTTGGATATAGAACTTCAAAATCAACATATCTGATCCATTCCCTCCACACACTGTTTATAACCTATGAGACTACAAGTCAGATGGATTCTAATTGCACACACTTCTCTTCCATTTGTACTCCTGAAGCCTAAGGTAAATTCCCAAGCACAGCCATTGCTCTCCTCTGCTGCAGGCCTCTGTGACTCTGCACCATGGCCCCAGGCTTGGATTCCTCCTTCTCCTCCTCCTTCTATGCTTCTACGTGACTAATCTCCATGCAGACAGAGACTTTGGTCATACCATTCCTTCAATCACATGCTTCAGAACATTTAGTGACACCTAACTATCTACTAAATATAGTCTAAACCCTTTAGTTTGGAATTTGTAAAAGGTCCTGTGCTTTCTACACCCCCCCCACCCCTTCTATTCTCAGCTTTACCTCTGGAGAACTCCGTCCTTGGCAGTTAAAAGAACTTTAGTCTCCTTAGCAAAAGCCATCTTAGTGGGAAACGTAGAGAGAGGGGTGAAAGAAAACAGCAGAGAGTGAAGCATATGGAGACCTTGCATAAAGCCAGGCATGGTGGTGAGCATGCCCGAGACAAGAAAGTAGAGGCAGTGGGGTCTCTAGTTTGAGATGAGCTTTCAGTGAGACCCGTTTTCAAAAAAGACAAGGGTTAGGCCTATAGATCGGTAGGAGAGAGCCTAGATCACAAAAGGCTGTGGGTTCCATTTCTAGCACAAGACAATAAGCAAAACAAAACCAGAGAAGCACCCTGATGTGAAGCGGGTGGGGGACTGAACGCTACTCTAGAATAATCAATCAAAAGAGGTGTGATGTTGTTCTGCTTTGGAATGGAATATTTGGAAGACATTTATTTCATGTATTGGTTAGCCATTGCCCTGTAACAAACTACCCCAAAACGGAGTGATCTAACATTCAATGACCATTTATACTAGGTGTTTATTTAATTCCCATGTCTATAGGGCTGCTGGAGGTTTTGCTGATATGAACCATGCTTAGCAGATCTCGGCTGGGCTACCGTTAGTCAGCACATGGGAAGGCAACATGTTGGCTGATCTAGGACGGCTTCAGCCAATACAGTCGATCTCACTTCATCGAGTCTCTCATCTGCCATTAGGGAAGCCTGGCCTTCTTCACATGGTGGTCGGAAGGTTTTAAGAAGGGGCCTAGAAACAATAAGGCGGTTGTAAACATCCCAAGGTGAGTATGGGGAACTGAACGCAGGTCCTCTACGAGGATAGTAAATGATCTTGACCTTCTGAGCCATCTCTCCAATACCCACACTGAGTCTTCTTAAAGTGTAAGCTCAGAGTTGGCACACTATCACATCCTTTGGCAGAACAAGCAACAAGCAGCCTAAACGCCACGGATGAAACAGTGAAACTCCTAACTGGGAAAACTTCAAGGTCACATTGGAAAGAACAGACATAGAAGGAAGAGTGAGGACTTGAGGCCATTTTGTAACCATTAGCCACCCGTCCCTGCAGCTTATACAGCAGCAAGCAGAACCAGCAAGGGGCGGAACCATCTTTGATTGACAGATAGTTGGGTCAATCCGGTCGTTCATGGTGTGTGATCCAGGATCTCCATTTTCCACTAATCTCAATGGACCCTCAAGAGCTTTGTTGCCGATGAATCATTAAGAAAAGCAAGATGAAAGCAATAAGAAAATAATTTTACACTTGGAGGACTAACTCAGTGTTTTACCATATGGACATCACGATTTTGCAGCATTTATTTAGACAATAGATAAGAGCTGCTCGTCCTTCTGACTTTGTGACACTGGAACTCACCGTGTGTGAAATGGGTCTCTGTGTCCTCAAGATGCATCAATGAGCCCTTCTGGAAAGATTGGCAAACCACTTTTGTAAATTTTTTTTTTTTTTCGAGACAAGGTTTCTCTGTGTAGCCCTGGCTGTCCTGGAACTCACTCTGTAGACCAGGCAACTCAGAAATCCGCCTGCCTCTGCCTCCCAAGTGCTGGGATTAAAGGCGTGCGCCACCACCGCCCGGCTCCTAAAATTTTTTCTATTCATTTCTTCAAGCCAATTACCTAGCACCAAAATAATTTTCCCAGGGCTCTATTCTTTAGAAGCAGCCTCCGTTAGCCAGCCATTGCTTTTAGTCTTCTTTATGTAGCACATTGCTTTTAGTCTTTATCTGTATCAATATGTGACTGTTATAAAATACTGTTTGTTTAAAGACTAGTCCTGTCCATTGCAAAATGTCAGCATTACTGGATGACAACTTTAAGAGGTTTATAGACAAGAAAACAAGTCTGTCTTTTTCATTCAGTATTCAGTTTGTGCTCACCAGGAGTTACTGTAGTAAAGAGAGTCTGAGGGGACCAAAGGAGTCTATTCCGTACCAGCTGAGAGTCATCTCCTACCTGAAACAGCTTACAAGCAGAAGTACCCATGCCAAGAATTCAGATCGCAGAAATTCCCTCCCAAATAAGTAGAACATATGATAATTGTATTTTTTGGCTCATTTGATATATAACTTTGCTTGAGCCCTATAGCGCTGCTATTACCTGACATTTCATACTAAATATGAAATGAAATTAACAGATTCACAACTGGATCCACATGCTAGCACTTGTCAATATAAATTAAAAAACAAACAAACAAACAAACAAAAAACCCAAAAGACACTGTAGTCCAAATAATGTGGAATGTCAGAGCCCCAGAGATGAAGGTGCTCCATTGCTTCTTTTCTGTTGTTGACGTTCCCCTTCTCGGATTTATTCTTAATCTCTTCCTTTTTGTCATCAAAGAAACCTTGAACTCTTTTAAAATGAGTACCACTTAAATCCTTCGAGCATAGCTATGTAAGTATATTGAAGGTAACTGAGTTCAGTTTTCTATGCAGTAGCAGTCAGTATTTCTATTTCTTTTTATTTTCTATACTGTTTCTGTCGCTGTTTGACAGAAGAGTGCGATGTGTCAGCACAGGCCTGACATCTCCACACTGGGAAGGTTGAGGCAGGAAGGTCACATGTTCAAGGCCTGGCTTGGCAAGATCTTGATGCAAAAATAAAGCCAGATTGGGGGGGGGGGGGGAGAGAGAGAGAGAGAGAGAGAGAGAGAGAGAGAGAGAGAGAGAGAACTGGAGTGGGAGCTCCCCATTCGACACATTAAGAAATGTTACGGGCTGGAGAGATGGCTCAGCGGTTAAGAGCACGGACTGCTCTTCCAGAGGTCCTGAGTTCAATTCCCAGCAACCACATGGTGGCTCACAACCATCTGTAATGGGATCTGATGCCCTGACAGCTACGGTGTACTCATATACATAAAATAAAAAAAAAAAATCTTAAAAAAAAAAAAAAAAAAAAAAAAGAAATGTTACCCCAAACATCCTAAAATCTTAAGTTTCTTTCAATGATGAGTTAAAACTTGATTTTTTAATTGCATATAATGTTAAAATTATCCAAATAACATAAAATAAACTCAATCTCAACCCCATTACCTGGCATCTGGTCTAATTTTTCAGTTAGTTTATATGTTCCTGACAATAAATGTCTATCCATGAGAACATATGAATTATAGCTCAGATATATATAATCAATATTTATTGTGTAATTCCATGGCTTGTGAACCAACCCATAAATATCTGCCCAGTTTATTTTAACAACTACATAATGGTTTTACCAATTCTTTTGTATAACCATTTAAACCAAATGTTCTTTCTTTATTGGCACAGCTTTGCATATTTAATAAAACTATGTTTAGAATTCTGCATCCTATTTGTTGTAAAATGTATAATTTGCTGTTGTTTTTTTTTTAAAGATAGCTCAAAGGCAGTGGTTCTCAAGTTTCCTAATGCTGTGACTCTTTAATACCCCTTAATTCTTCATGAATTAATTTTCATTATTTTCATTGCTACTTCCTAACTGTAGTTTTGCTACTGTTATGAACCGTAATGCAAATATCTGATATGCAGATGACCCCTGTGAAAGGGTCCTTTACCCCTCCCCCCAAGGGGTCACAATTGACTTGTTGAGAACCCCTGCTCTAAGGTGGCTCATGGTTTCATTATCCTTGCCTTGTCACTGATAAAAGGACCTTCTCCATTCTTATAATTTAAGCGCGTACATTAAAAATATATAAATTTGGGGCTGGCAAGAGAAACACAGATAAATAAATAAATAGTATATGCTTAAAATATTAACTTACTATAAACCTTAAAAGGCTCTTAGATACGAATAGAGCCTATTTATATCTTTGGCTTTGAATAGATAATCGACACTTTCTTCTCACTCTTTGAAATGATAAAAGGAGCTTGATGTGGAAGAGAATGTGTGCCTTGCATGTGTTCAGAAAGTCAGGGAATCTGAATCAATCTCTGAAGGCCTTGGGAGTTGCAGAATTACAAGCAGTTTCAGACTGGAATGTTTACAGAGCATTTTTCAGGAATGACGAGAACCTTCCTTACCCATGGACAGCAAGGAACTGTACAGTCCTGTAAGGGACAACTCTAACTACACTGCACAGTCCTGTAAGGTACAACTCTAACCACAGTCAGGGTAGATAGCAAGATAACTGGGCATCAAATTTATCTTCTGTATTAGTTTTAGTTTGAGAAACTACAAAACACATGCATTCTACATAATAATTCAAATGTAACATTGTTTAAAGTATTTTGCATGGATTAGCTCATTAAATCTTCAAAACAAAAGGCACATGCCAGTAATTCCTGCACTTGGGAGCTTAGGGAGGAGAATCAGAACTTAAAGGTTGTCCTCTATCATATGTATGGGTAATCTGGAAGCCTGCTCTACCCAAGATTCTGTCTCAAAAAAAATTTTTTTTTGTTAAAACATGTCCATTTCCAATACTGGAGAAATTAAGGAAAGAAAGGCTGCCTAAGTTTGCAAAACCAGACATAGTTATAGCAGCATTTGAACCACGTGAGAAGAACCTGATTTGACCACTGTTCTAATTTGACTCATGTTGAAAGACAGTACAGTATCTATTTTCTTCTGCTACTTCTAAATAAAGTGTAAAGCTGCAGACATCACATATAATATATAAAATATAGTGATAAAATATACATTTCTTTTTTTAATTATATATATATATATATATTTAGGTTTTTTGAGACAGGGGCTTCTCTGTGTAGCCCTGGCTGTCCTGGAACTCACTCTGTAGACCAGGCTAGCCTCAAACTCAGAAATCCTCCTGCCTCTGCCTCCCAAGTGCTAGGATTAAAGGCATGCACCACCACCACCCGGCAAAATATACATTTCATAAACAATGTATCTACATATATATGAGCGTGCAAGCCATGGTTCAGCACGACCAACCATGAGAAAATATAAATGGACACCACAGGGAGACATCACAGAGGACACTCGGAAGCCCCACTCTTTCAACAGAGCGGAGGATACAAAGCTAGTGTGAGAGGATCAGTAGCCTTCCTCTACACACTGACTGACATCTGAGAGAGGAGTCAGGGAAACACTCCTATTCACAAGCCTTGGAAGAAAAGCAAGGAACGAACACATTGGAATAAACGCAGTGGAGCAAGAGAAAGACCTGCTATGAGAGCAACCCAAATGCACTGGAAACAGGAACACCTTATGCTCCTGGATTGGGAAAATTAATATTTGAAAAATAGATGTTCTGCCAAAAGCAATCTACAGATTCAGTGCAGTGCCCGTTGGAATCCCAACACCCTTTTGCACAGAGATGGGAAAAACAACAGCAACAATGAAAAGCCTTTAAATTCATATGGAAGGAACAAAGAGCCCAGGCAGCCAAAGCAATTCTGAATAAAAAAAAAAGAATACTGCTGATAGGAAGCATCTGATTTCTCGTTATACTAGAGCCATAGTAATAAAGCCAGCATGGGACAGGCACAAGAGCCGATACGAAGGTTACAGAGAGAGAAGCAGGCACCCAAACATAAACCCCCGAAGCTATAACCACCTGATTTCTGACAAAGGTAGGAAAAATATACATTGGATAAAATACAGTCCTTTCGGTCAATGGGGTAAAGTGAACAAATTGGATTTAACAATTTTTCTTTTAAAAACTATTATCTGTAATTTTTATTGTGACAAAATGCATATTTCATAAATCCCCCATTTCAGGGCATTTTTAGTGGCCATACAAATGTTAGCACTGTTGTATGTCACCATCCTCCATCTCTACAGCAAACCTGAGATGGTACCATGGACCCTCCCTGCCTATCACTGCCCTGCCCGCTGCTCTACAAATTTTATCACTAGACCCTCATGAAGAAGACAGCGATATCATTTGCCCTTGTGTGAGCTGCTTATTTTATTTCACATAATATTTCAAGGTCATCTGTGCTTGGCATGTGTTTCAGGAAGTCTTCCTTTTCTTTAGTAATAAATAGCCTCTATCTGTCTCTCTTTCTGTCTCTCTGTCTCTCTGTCTCTCTGTCTCTCTCTCTCTCTCTCTCATCCTTTGTGTGTGGATGCATGTGCATGAGAATGATGTTTTATGTATTCATTCGTCAATGGACACTTGGAATTTTCCGTGTTTGGGCTGTTGTGAGCATTGCTGATGTGAACATGGGTGTTGGGGTACAGATCTTGAAGGAAGATTATTGGTCACATGATAATTCTAGTTTTATATTTTTGAGAGCCCACATGCTGTTTTCCCCGGCAGCTATATCATTTTGTATTCCCACTGACAGTCCATGTTTTCACAACTTTGCCAATGCTTATCCTCCCCTCCTCCCATGTCTCCCCTTTTCTGCCTCTCCAGTAGGCATCATCATGAATGTGTGCATAGCCCTTATTTCTATACATTGCAATGATCAAGAATACTACCTATATAAAGAACGTTGGTAAACACCCTGAGAATTAGTAACTATCCCGTGCTTCTGAGGCTGCCATCATCCAGAGCAACCCAATGGTCTCAAGAGAGCCGGCAAAACTGCAGACACAGCGTTAGGAGAAATTGCCCTGTGCAGGGATGCCTACTCAAAGCTGGCAACAGCACAGGAACATCACAACTAGCCAGTGATGGAGACTACATTACAGAGACATTTCTCCCAGGAACTCACCTATCTAATGCTGCCTACTTGGTCCTCTGACAGCCAGGTCCTGACTCTTTTTTTCAGTTTTAATATTGCTTCACTTCAAATTGCTCACTTCAATTGCCCACCCATTGGAAATATAGTTCTTCTCTATGAAAATAAGAAACCAAGTGTTAGACTTTAATGGTAGTACCATCTGGAAGCGAGACTACAGAAGATAGGTCACTGAGGGAGTGCCTTGGCAGGGATTTGGGCCTACCAGTCTCTCTTTATCCTTCCTGCCCACTATGACATGAAGAGCCTCCACGGTAATGCACTGCATAGCCACACAGCAAAGCCAAAAACTGGACAGATCATGGACTGAGAAACCTGCCGGGTATCTCCTAGTTAGCTCAAGACATCTCAAGACTAAGCACAAAGGAGAAGTATTTGCCTCACGGACAAAGGGCAGGGAATAAGGAACAAAAACAGTAGATATAGGACAGAGAGAGGGAAGAGGTATTTTCCCCAGGTTGGGGTGGGGACAAAGGAGTGTCTCTGGTTAGACAGGAGACAGGCATTACCCATAGGAAAATGGTGGTTTATAAAGGTAAAAGGGGAAACTGAGTTAGGATGAGGTGTTTGATTTTAATTGGGCATGTTAATTCAGGTGAGGCAAAGGGAGCTTTTGATTGCTGGACTTCAATACTTTGTTAGCTGGACCTTGGTAGTCGCCTCAGGAAGAGGAAGTGGCCAAATAAGGGATTAGATCTTGGGGGTCCAGCTTCAGGAATGTAATCGAGTAGTTTTTAGCAAAGCAGAGAGAATTGGGTAGAAGGGCAAGGGCTGCCAGAGCCATGTTTGCCATGCTTGCTTTGGGCAAAAATGCCACGGTGGAAGAGACCTGAGGACTTTCCATGCTGCAGGTCCCACATACAGGAGACCTCTAAGGTTCCAGAGGCTGTAGGCTTTGGTGGCGGCAGACCCCAATGACACGAGAATGTCCATAGTTCCAAAAGGGTTTATTTTCATGGCGGGTGGCAGATGGTCTGGATGTACCCACCCCACTCCCAAACTCAGGGCCGACCTGAGTTAAATAGGGAGGGAGAAAGGGGGAGGTTCTGGGAAGAATGCTTAGTTTGCTCTGCCCTCTGGCCTTCATTAGTATGTAAATCTCTAGGGCCGGACACCTGTAGTTAAGCTACCGGTGCACTTTGGGAAGGGCTGTAATGGCCTACTTGACTGAACAATGTAATTCTATGGAGACTAGACTGCTTTTCAGGACCCTGGGTTCTGGGGGCGTGGCCCAACACCGGCCGTTTCTCCCTTGGAGTCTCCGGTTCCAGGCCCATGCACAACCATGAACCAAGGTACCCATATGTAGTCCCACAGCTTGCCATGCTCTGACTGGCTAGAGTCCCTTCAAAACTCTGAGCCCAAATAAGCCATTTCCTCATTTTAAGTTGCTCTTCTAAGGTACCTGTTACAATCACAGAAATCCAAGGCAGTGGAGAGAGAACTATAGGGCTGACGTAGGACCTGTGGAAGGTAGATGTGGTGCCATTTTAAAGTACCGGCGTCGGCGAAGTGCTCTTTAAAAACGACCTTTAAGTAAAACGCATCAATGACATTCGGAGGCTTCTGGGCCACTTGAGGAAAGCCTACTCCAGCCTGGGCGAATAGCAGGTGCAAACACTGGTGAGCAGGTGTGGTGGGAACAAGCTCACAGAGTTTGGTGAATAGCAGCAGACAGACAAGACAGGTTATCTTGAAGATGGACCAGGAGATCCAGTGTAAGTTATCGGAAGAATTTGGGCTTAAAGGGAAGCCATTGAGGATTTTTAAGCAAAGAAGTGTCATGATCTGATTTAGGTTCCCAAAGGCTTTCCCTGGCTCCCGTGCTGAGGGTAGATTCTGGAAGGTAAGGACAGAAGACTAATTAAAAAACTAATTAAAAGTTGTCGTTAATCCAGGTGATAGATGACTTGGATTGGTTGGACAGATGACAGCTGTGAAGTGACGGATCCTGGGTATAATCAGTGTATCGGTCACAGCTGACTGCGGGGTGGGAGGGAAAGAGGAGTTCGGGGAGCCTCGCAAGTTGGAGATTTGAAGCAGCTGGATAGACAGAATTGCCACCCATGCCGGGAAAGGAGATTCGGGTTATTTCATATCGACGAGCACTGGATATCATGGACGAGTCAACCGGCAACAGATTTTGCAGCCAGTTTTGAATGGAGGACTGAGGTACCTGTGTTGCTTTGAATTGCAACTTCGAATTGTCCAAGTGCAGTGAACTCAGCACTTCCGGTACCAAGTTAACAAGGTACGAAGGGTTTCTGCTGCGGTTCTGCTGAACTCATCATTTTGATTTGCATCATCCTGATTACCTTTTTGTGAAGCGCCTTTCTTTAGGCTTAGGGTCAAAGGAATTTTCTCTTTTGTGAACTATTGGGTCTTTTCTGTTTTACCTACTGGCCTCTAGGAGCTATTTCTACACCTCACTCAATATAAACTCCTCTGTGTGTTGCATCTATCTTGTGCGTTAGCGATTTTCTGTCTCACTCTATGTCTATGTATTTAGTCTTTAGGATTTACAACAGCTTATATAACTTAAAGGTACTGCCGCAGTCCTTGCAGGCAACGAGGACATTTGCATCAGTAACCTTTTCCCACCTTTCCTATCTCTCCAACTCCCTCATTTTTGTGCTGTCATAGTATATTACTGTGGTATTATTATTACTCCCTTTCCCCGATAGCGATCTCCTTCCTCACTTTATCTGCACTGTGTAATAATGACATAGTGATGGCCAAAGGTATGTGCCTGTCACCGCCAGTCCCCAAGTGTTTAAAGAAATCCCTTAGTAAGCTGCACTGTCATATGTCATTACTTTAGAAAAAGTGATGCATTTCCTGAATTTCATGTTCAAAGTGTCTTTCTGCTACTTCTAAATAGGAATAGCTATATGGTTTTGATCTTTTGAATCATTTTCTTTTTTTCTTCAAAACTCCTTCCTTATTAATTAATAATTAGAATTCTGTGGCCAGTCACTGTTCTTACAGCTAAAGGTCAGCATTTATTTTTAAAGAACTAGACAGAAAATATGTTAAGCTCTGTAGTTCATAAAGTCTGACGCATCTACTTACTTACTGCTCTGGCGCTGACATTATTATTAATGCTGCAGACGATGGACCTCCCTTCCAGTAAACTTGCCATGCAAAGGAATGAAGTTCTATTGTTACCCACATGCATCCCATTGGTATGTGAAGGTCAGACAACAACTTTTGGGAGTAAATTCTTTCTCTCCAGCAGGGCTTCCAGGGGGGATGAACTCAGGTCATTAAGCCTGCCCTTCACAAGTATTTAATTACAGTTCTCACTATCTTTGAGAGACAAAATATTGGCCACCCACTTCAGTGTAAATTATAGATAACGGACACATACATTGCTACTAGCTCAGTTGTCACATCAGGTTTATACTAGAGAATTATTTGTTGAGATCTACGTTAATGTTTTTATTTGCTTTGTATTTGAAAGTAAAATGGAACTAGGTGCCATTTATGTATTAGAGACAAAGTTTCATTCATATGTATTAGAGACAACAAAGACTTATCTTAAAACTTATGTTGAAGAGTGATATTTAACCTGATCCACCTTCCAAGTTCTGAGAGAACTGTCATGTGCCACTATGACCAGTTGTATCTAGCACTGGGGATGGAACCCAGGACACTGTATATGACTTAGGAGGAAGGCTGGGGAAAAAAGCCCTAACTTTTTGTTCCAATAAAACACTATTATTGCCGGGCAGTGGTGGCACACGCCTTTAATCCCAGCACTTGTGAGGCAGAGGCAGGTGGATTTCTGAGTTCGAGGCCAGCCTGGTCTACAGAGTGAGTTGCAGGACAGCCAGGGCTACACAGAGAAACCCTGTCTCGAAAAACAAAAAAAACCCAAAAAAACAAAAACAAAAAAAAAAACAACCCAGTATTATTGTGGAAGGAGAATACAGAAACTGGGGATACCCAGCTCTGAGCCCTTTTTACCTCCAATTTTTTTTTTTTTTAGTTTTGTTAGTGCAAATGCTTTGTTGGATAGCTTTATTTCTCCAAATTAAATTTTTATCATTTAGTCCTTACATTTACTTTTATCCCTTTCCCCATTCCTGTTATATAACAGTCTCCTCTGAGATGGCCACATTCCATCCTGTAGGGAAGTTCCTCAAACAGGAAGGTAAACAACTCAAAATAGCTTCAGGAAGTTCCTGAAACTGACCTGATTCACTAGACCCCCCTCCCTGCCAGAGTAAATAATAAAAGCTAAGAGTCCCTCTTGGAAGAGTGTAGGAAAAGGTGAGGTTCAGATAAACCAAATTGCAAAGAAGACTTAAGACCAGACCAGCTACCTGGAAGAGGTTTAGACCAAATGAGTCACCGGGAAGAGATACTCACCAACCTGTTGAGCTGCCTGCAGGCTATGCAGTGTGCTCCAGGCTCCTAGCTTTTATGAGCTGTCGCCCATTCTGGGGTGGGCCTTGGTGATGCAAGCCTTCTTTGAGTCATTTCTGCTGCTGTAAGTAACCCCTCACCCATATCCTGGTAAGTAACTCCAATAAAACTCATTGGTTTACCAGGTTGGACTTTGGTGTTACCTATTCCTTGGTCTGTGATGCTTCCCTGGGGTGAATATTTGTGTTATTTTTTTCCCCAGGTAAAATTTAGTCAGACAACACCCACCAACCTCCTTTGAAAAGATTACCACCACCTTTCTCTAGGACTTGCTATAAAGTTCAGGCTGGTCTTGAACTCATGATCTTTTGCCTGATCCTCTGGCATGATTTTAACCTCTAACCTATTCACTTTACACTTCTTCTTTTCCTTTGGATTTCATATGGAAAACCTCAACAATCAGAGCAATCTTCCCCAGCACCAGAGCTGCTCCTCAACTACACTGCTTTGTGCTGGCTGCTACTTCCTCTTCTAAGTGCTCGGTTTCACTTGTGTGATGGCACAACTATTCCCTCTCAATATCTTCTCAGCTCGCCTATGCCTTTTATGTTTTCTTCATTCACTTTTAATATATCATTTTTACCAGTGTATACAATAGTTGTCTATTTTTCTTCAGTTAATTTTCATCCAGGAGTAATATATTCTTTTCTCTCTCCTTAGAAGAATACAGTCCGTTTTTGACTTTCAACAGTTTTTGTCTTCTGATGAATCTGCCCTGTCACTGGAGATCCAGCTCCTGCAGACTTTCTGTTCCTGAGGTTTGCCGACGCTGACTGACAGCATGCAAGCTGACGATGCTGACTGACAGCATGCAAGCTGACGGCATGCATCCTCTCTTGCATTCCATACACTGCAAGGCTGGCTGAGCCGTTTCCTTCACACACTCCATCAGTTTCCTTTACCACCACCAAAATGGGTTCAGAACCAGCACAAAGACGACACTGGGTATAGTCTTGTACATTTTGGACAATTTCCTCCTAATATTTGTCTTAGGAACCATTACCCTCTCGGAGTGAAAAACAATAATGACCATTTTGTTTCTTTTGAAGAGACTGATCACAAACCTTTCTATCCAGACCATTTCTGTTGATGATAAATCCTCAGGAAGGATAAAATGTTTTCATCAGTTAAAAAAAAAAAAAAAGTAGCCGAGGTATGCCTGGAATACTGAGGAGCCCTGTAGGTTGGCCTTGAACTTTTGTCTGACTTAGTCTTAGAATGTCTGAGTCTTCCTTAGCACAGAAATTACAGGCCAGCCAGCATTTCTGCCTCTCCATTCCCTTTTCACAAGGACTACACACACTGCTTTTTCCACTTGTATATAAACAGACTTCAGAGTGGATGAAATATCTTTGAGTAGCTCAGGATTTCTGTTGGATTCAACCAATAAGGAGCTTTTGCAAGATCAGAGAATGGATTTGTAAAGTACAATATGAAGTCAACTCTGCATAGTTTGAATGTGTGTGTGTGTGTTGTAAATCTTTTAGAAGTTAAAATATAGCCAGGTATGTTGACACACCCCTTTAATTCTAGCACTTGGGAAGCAGAAGAAAGTCCCTGTGAATTCGAGGCCAGTCTGGTCTACAGAGTAAGTTCCAGGACAGTTAGAGATACAATATATATATATGAGACCTTGCCTCAAAAAAATATACACACAGATACATATATATATTCAAATTATATGTTGTTCTTATTGGAATATACATAAAACCATATATGTATATACAATTAGATTTTGTGCAAAGAAAACAAGACATATACATATTAGAAATTATATTTAAGGGAAAGTTATGCAAGCCTCAATCTATCCTTCTTAAACCCACATGTAAATTGCCACATAATTATTCTGTCATGTTCATGTTGTCCTATCTAAAGGAAGAATGTTCAGTTAGTTGACTTTTGGATTAGTATGGCATGCAGGCAGTTTTAGGAATTCAGGAGCCCAATGTTCAAAGCTAAGGAATATGGAGAGACAACCGGAGTTTCACCGATGTGAGAAATGGGGCGGTCTTGGGAGGCCTCTCCTGTGTCTGTCCAATAAGGGCGAAAGGAAAGGCTAGGACCTTTTAAAATTATTATTTTCATTTATTTTTATTATAATTGAGTTACTGTGGATTAGCTTACCATATGGCAGCCTCCTAGTTAGAATAACATAGCTGGGATGTAGCCTTCTCTTCCATGATGATAAAGCACTTAGCTTCTCCGACTATAATGCGGATTCCTCCCAGACTGCATCGTTTGCACAGTATGTTCCAGCTCAGATTAGGTGAGTGGGTGGAGACATTTTAAAAAACTGGTCTCAGATTTTTAAAAATAGAATATTTCTAAATGAAAGTCACGATTCCCAAAGCAAAGTGAAAGTTGAGCATAAACGTATTCAGTCTCATTATTCTTAAAGTGGGAGAAATAAACCTTCCATGTTGCTGGTTCATTGTTTCGCACTACTTTTGAAAAACACACATTTGACTGCTGAAAAAAATCATCTGAATCCAGAAGAAACGGTTAGATATATGATTCTGAGTAAAACTGAGCTGAGATTTTTATACCACTCAAATTTATCACTACTCAAATGCAAGTGAGATAGTTTCCTGGATAGTGTCATGAGCCCAACGGTCAGCCATTAGAGATGAAGTCAGGTAAGAGCTAAAGCCCAGCATGGGTGGACCTTGTCTGCTGTTCTCTTTATGGCTACGGCTTTGGGTTTCTATTCCCCAGGCATATGCACTGTTATCTAGACAGTTAGTGCTCAGCTAGGAATTTAATATAGAACCATTTATTAATAATAGTGGTACTGGGGGTAGTACACTTGCTTAGTGCACTGGCTGGTTTTGTGGGTCAACGTGACTCAAGCTGGAGTTATCACAGAGAAAGGAGCTTCCGTTGAGGAAATGCCTTCATGAGATCCAGCCGTAAGGCATTTTCTCAATTAGTGATCAACAGTGGGAGGGCCCATGGTGGGTGGTGCCATCCCTGGGCTGGCAGTCTTGGGTTCTATAAGAAAGCAAGCTGAGCAAGGCAGGGGAAGCAAACCAGTAAGTAACATCCCTCCATGGCCTCTGCATCAGTTACTGCTTCCTGACCTGCTTGAGTTCCAGTCCTGACTTCCTTTGGTGAGGAACAGCAATGTGAAAGTGTAAGCAGAATAAACCCTTTCCTCTCCTATTTGCTTCTTGGTCATGATGTTTATGCAGGAATAGAAACTCTGACTAAGACACCTAGTGTGTATGAGGCCATACATTTGAATTTTAGAACCCCAAATAATAAAAAATCATAACACCACCTTGATTATTTATTTGTTGATTAATTAAGTACTGATTTGTGTGGGTCAAAGATATGGCAGTTATTATGGGAGTCTAAGTTAAAGCTTCAAAATAAATACTAGTGTTCTATTATAGAACTGGGGAAAGATAAGCTAAGAGCAAGGAAATTATTCAAAATTAGCAACACTTTGCTGGTTACTATATATAAGAAACTAAAGACTGTTATCTTCAAGTTCAGAAATTAATGATAAAAACTAGATTACCTTAAATAGCTAAGAAGTAATATAATTACTAATTACAGAATGCTAAATTAGTAAAATAATTTACAATATTTATTTTAAAGGGTTTTGATGAAGGGTCCTAGAATTTCCTTCCTTGGAGAATCACTGTCTCTGGATTACTATAGTTAAATGCCGTGTAAGTAAGTTTTCTGTAGTTATTCAATTTAACATGAAAATGGTTCCCCCCCCAAAAAAAATGTTAGGAGGTATCATATCCTTTTTGAAATTATATGAATAAGAAATAAAGCACACAGTGTTTTCCTATTTAAAAAAAAAGTGGCTCCTCTGATGGCATTTGGTGTCAAATATCTCAGACACATAATTTTGCAAATGCTTCATACTGAATTACAAATTTCATTTGTGGAATTCTCTGGCAAACACTTGTGCCTCTTAGACTTGCCAGCTTCTATATTCAGAGTAGAAATCAGCCATAGATTGTCACAGAATGACCTCAGACCAGACCAGGCCTGGCCATTGTGGTTCTATTTCTAGCTGTGACATTTTTCCCTGATAATGGTTTGCCAAACACTATTATTATGCCATCCTCAAAGCCAAAATTTATATTTTGAGATATTCTAGTTGCCATTTTTTAAACTGTCTTGCTTGCACTGCAAGAATTATGGTTTATGAGTTGGCCTTGTAGTTGTTCATCTAGTGATGTATTTATTTCAAGTTCGATGATGGGAAACCACATATTAGACATGCCCTGGGGAGGAAAAGATCAGCTTTCAAGTAAATAGTTAGAGTTCCTGTTGGGTCTCACTGATCCAAGAGACTTGGGATAAACAAGTGTCCAGGTATCAGTCATGAAGTCCATGAAGCTCAGAGTTCAGTCCAGAGTTTGCTCAGTTACCATGACCCCTAAACGTTGTTTCACCAAGTCTCTTAGGAGAGTTTTTAAGGGTAGCCACATGATTGAGTGCTTGGCCCATTTTCCTTTCGCTTGCCCTCCCTCTGGTGGAGGTGTTAATGAGTGAAACACCAGGATGGGCAGCTGAGAGTCCAAGGCCTTGCATCTTGTACCCCTTACTCTGTTAGTCTGTGGGGTGGTGAGTGACTGGCTGTTGGTTGTCACTTTGCAGAGACCGGAGAGTGCCTGTGCCCTTTGGTCTACACAGAAGGAATCTAAATGGGAGATGAGTCACTTATTCAGAGATTACTATTGCTCATATCTTCAGGCAGGTATAGACCTAACTTTTCACTGCCAATGTGTTCCTAGTAAGTGTCAGTGAAAGAGTAAAGTTCTGTTGAGGAAACAAGACAAAGTCTTGCTTCATAGCAACCTAATAGTTTAATAGTTAATACACAAGATTTTGATACTTTGATATCTTAGTAACCAACATAATGTTTTTATACTTTCAGAGTCCCTATATAGTTGTGATTTCACCTGATGTTCACAGCCCAACAAACTAAAAATGTATGGTTACATTCATAGAGTCTAGTGAGCAGGCCAGAAGCATATTTCCCAAATCCTAGTCATACAGTCATCTCCATTCATAGAGTGTACGCACATAAGACATACATAATATAACTCATAAAGTTATGAGAAGCATTCCCATGATTTATTTTGGGACACTATGCTCATACCTCTCCTAGGGATAGGATTAAATTCTTACTTATAGACCACAAGTCTATAGGCACATAGTAAGTTAAATGTTAGCTAATATGGTTATTATAATTGAAAAGGATGTTTGAAGTAGCTGTATATAGAATGGATTCTGGTGCTCTCTGTCTCTGCCTTTCTCTGCCTCTACTACCCTCTTAACTCCTCTCCCCATGCCCTGAATAAACTCTATCCTTGAATAAACTCTATTTTTTTTCTCTCTCTCTCCATATATATATATATTCTCTATATATACATATACTCTCTATATATGAATACACACACACACACACACACACACACACACACACACATATATATATATACAATGGATTCTGGAACCAGACCCTCTGGGCTTGACTTCTGCGTCCACATTGCAGTCTCATTAAGATGTATATAAAACTCTGAGAGTAGTACCCACCAGGAGACAGAGCTAAAGAGATGTTGGTTGCCATTGTTTCTGATTAGCTCTAGTCCTTACACACGTGTAAAAATTTGCACCATTACATGGAAAATGAGGAAGATAGATTATAGTATTTTAAAAAGACTTTTTTTTTTCTTTTTTTGAGACAGGGTTTCTCTGTATAGCTCTGGCTGTCCTGGAACTCACTCTTTAGACCAGGCTGGCCTTGAACTCAGAAATCCACCTGCCTCTGCCTCCCAAGTGCTGGGATTAAAGGTGTGTGCCACCACCGCCTGGCAAGACTTTACTTTTGTGTGTGTGTGTGTGTGTGGTTATGTGCAGTGAGTACAAGTGCACTCAGAAACCAGAGGTGTTGGATATTCATGGAGCTGGTGTTTCTTGTGGCTGTAAGCCGCCTGGTGTGGGTACTAGGAATTTTTTTTAACTGCCGAGCCATCTCTCTCTCCAGGCCCTGGATAGACTCTTGGTTCTCACATGGTACTTCCTTTGACTGAAATGTTGCATCTGTACATTTTGTTACTCCATAATGATTTTTATTTCCTTTCATGGCCAACTTTTTATTCTCTAGTTCTAAAAGGAAGCCTTCTTCCCAAACCACCATTTGTAATGATCAAAACCTTGTAGATACCCTCAGCTGTTACGCACTCAGTTATGCCATGCACACACATTTGCATCTGTAAGCGGTGGATGTTTTTGCCTGTCCCCTCTTATTCTCTAAAGCCCACTAGCGATAAACCACTTGAATGTTATATTTCTATTCCATTTTTGCTGCTTTACCCAGTGGGAGGGTATAACTAGATCTGCTGTGTAACAGCATGCTGCTACTCAGTAAATCACAGGGTAGTAGGCTCTATTTTCATTTATTTATTATTTATCACCCTTGGCTACTGGTTAATTTGGTTAGGGGCAGTTACACCTTACATATTTCATAGCTACTGAAAAAATGATCTAGTTAATTTCTCTCCTCTAATGTCAAGATTTGGTGGTAAATTCTGTCTGGATTTGGTTGTAAATTCTGTCTGGCCTCTTTCACTGTAAGGAACTATAAATAAACTAAGGTTCAGGTTCTTTACCAGCTCCTGAGTGCTCTTTTGAAAACCTCCACAAGAAACAGGACCCTAGGCGATGGGTGTGGAAAACGGGAGGAGTCTTTAGAAGGTAATTGTAGCCAAGATGAAAAAGGTAACACGTCCCACAGCGTCTTGGTTTTTGTTCTGTTCTTTCGGGATGGTGGTGACAGTTGATCAGACACAAAAGCTGTCAGTCCCCTGCCGAAGTGAGGATCGAAATGACCATCAACAGCATTAGCAGGACATAGACCTGGAGGGGGTATGTGCATAAGATGGGGAGAGGACTGGGGTGAAGAGGTGCCAAGCACCACTGCCACAACTAGAGGCTCCTCTGGGGATCAGAGCTGGTGAGCCACCTCCCGAGATGGGGTGGGGATGGGAAGGGGCGGCTGAGGGGCGGGGCAGAAGACGAGCCCGTAGGACCTGATTGGCTCGCATACTCTCGCAGCGTTACCGGATTGGGCGGTTTGCAGCGGGAGATGTTATGAGGCACAACAGGGCGGAGCCAGGCGTTCGGGTCTGAGCCCAGGCTGGGAGTGGGGTGTGGAGCGGCTGCCGCGGGGCTGGCGGCTGAGCCCGAGTGACGGGAGCGTGGGGAAAGCTCAGCCACCGCCGCTCGGTTCCGCTAGCCGCGCCTAAATCGCTCAGTAGCCCTGCAGGTTAAAAAAAAAAAAACACCCTCCCCAAATCTGAACGACACGTAGTCGCCAACCACCCGGTCCCTGCTTACCGCAGGAAGCTACCTTTCAGTGTGGCGGGCGGGGACACTCCCTTATCTGGAAGCCCCACATCCCGTAGCTTCTCGCCCCACCCGCTGCAGAAAAGGGGCCGCTGTTCCCCAAGACCTGTCCCGCAGACAGCTGCGGGGCTGTGCCTGCTTCTGGAGCGGCGCTCGGGAAGCGGCCGGAGTTGTGTGCCCGGCGTCGGGGAGCGGGGACGAGAGGGCTAGCGGGTGCCCAGGTTTCGAGGCGCCTGGGGAGCACCACCCTTATCCCGACCCGTCTTCCTCTTCTAGCTTGGCTCCCGGGGCTGGGTGACTGCAGACCGAAAACTCCTCGCCCCCGAGCGTCCCCCGGGAGGGGAGGGGAAAGAGGTGGGGTGGGAGGAGGTGGATCCAGAAGGAAGGCGCGAGCAGTCCGCCCCCGGGAAGCAGCTCGCGCGCCCGCGGGCTCGGCCAGTCTCACGCTCGGTGATCGCGGGCGCGGGAGCGTGGGGCCCCGGCCGGCCCGGCCAGGCGAGGGGAGAGTCCGGCGGCCGCCGCCCCGCCCCACGCCCTCCCGCGGCGCCCAGAGCCCGGGGCCGGCCGGGGCAGGTCTTGGCGCTGCCTGGGAGCCGACCTCTAGCCCGCGTTCTCCGTTGCGTGGCCGCTCGTCTCACCGCCCCGGGCTGAGGCGCGGGCCCGCGGAGGCCGCGCCCGCGTGTGCGCAGCGAGAGAGGCCGGGGCACAAAGGCGAGCAGCGGGCGCCGGGGTCCGGCGGGCCGCGGAGGAGGGGCGGCGCCTCATGAATATTAACCGAGCCGCGGCCTAGCGCTGCCCGCCGCGGGCCGAGCCGCCGAGCGGAGCCCTTGCTTCCCGCACGCGCCCGGGCCGCGCTTCCCGGGAGCCCGCGCCGGCGACCCGCCTCAGGAAGGGGCGGAGGAAATAGTGGTAGGTGGGTGGTTTCCCCTCTGCCTCAGGTGGCCACCGGGAAGGGCTAGCCGGAGCCCGGGCCGGGGTCGGGGGTGGGGGGCCGCAGCGGCGAGCTGAGAGTTGCCGGGGCCGCGGCTCTCCCGAAGCATGCCCGGGAGCCGGAGCGGGAGCGGCGCCGCGTCCCACCCGCGGCCGCACGCCTCCCCACCCATCCCAGCCGCGGGCCAAGGAAAACAGCCGCCTCCTCGGGGGCGCGGGCCGGGGCGCAGGGCAGGCTGCCACGGCCGGCCGGAGTCATCCGCGGTCCGGGCGGCCGCCGCCGAGCCCACGCCCGCCCCGGTCCGAGCTGGCTTTTTGTTTGTTTGTTGGGGAGTTGGAGGGCGTCTGCGAGTCTAACCCAGTGCGGAGAAAACTTCGCTTAAGAGTAGGTATCCGGGTGCTGCAGAATGCACACACCGCCTCGGCGTTGCCCAGGAAATGCAGCACTTGAACCGGGATTTTTTTTTTTTTTCCCTTGAAGGATTCATAGCAGCCGGGCGTGTTTGACACAGCCACCGGGGCAGTTCTGAGGTCTCAATCTCTCTTTCTCTTCCCGACGTTCGGGCGTTTTCTTTCTTTTAAAAAAAAAGTATTGCATGAGAAGATTGTTTTCTTTGCAGGGTTCACTTCGTAGACTGAGTAATCCTTCGGATTGTGGGAGAAGGGGAACTTGTTCTGGGCTTGTGGCAAGGCTAAAGATCGGCGCCCGGGGAAAGTTCATGTCCTTCATTAACTTCTCCCTGTTCCAGGAAGGATCTCCGAAAGCTGATTTTTCTCTGGCCTCCAAGTAACACTGCCTGGAAGTGGACCTCTTCTCTCTGCACTTGGCCTCCACCCGACCTGCCAAGGAAACCTGTCGCCCCTGAACTTTTAAGTCTGGAGAAATGAAGAGGGCTAAGTCTGTTGAACAGGGTATTTAAAGGGGCTTCCTGCAAATCGTTTTTGACCAGTCCTTACCCTGCATCGCCTCAGAACCTGCTGTGGAACTGCTTCCCGTTTGGTGTGTGGTGCACCTTTCCAATGTGTACTCCAAAGGATTTGTCCCTTTACAATTTGAAATGAAATGATGGCCACACATTGGACTGGTCTGCCTGAGGGAGATGGTGACAAACTCAAGGCCTGTGGAGCCGCCTCTGTGTGTGAGGTAAGCCAGCTAGCTGGGCGGTGGCTTATGTCTGTGAGCGTCCTAAGAGTACGGGGGTCGTCGGCCATGGAGTCTGTCAGCTGCTTGGTGGCAGTGCCCCAGTTGACCAGGAGGGAAGTGAAGCCTGGCCTACTTTTGCTTCTAGGGACTTCAGCGATTAATTAGCAGGGAAAAGTCTCTGTCTTACATGCCAGAGTCTTGGTTACCCTTCTGAGCAGAGGCATTCTTCCATGTCTGGCTGAGAAGCCTGAGAACAGTAATGTCCAGCATCCATTTTTCCTCCAGTGTTTTGGACATTGGTCTGCTTGGGGATGGCTTTATGTAACGCTTGTGTGTGTTACATCCTCAGTGGTGAGGGCAGCTGGTATGCTTTGGTGCACTTGGAATCCGATGTTTTCGACTATGATGGGAGGGGATCCTGGTTCCTAGTGGTGCCGATAGCAGCTTTGGGTGGGAATTGAAGGCTTCCCATGGACAGTTTAGACTCAGTCTTGGAAAACGCCTGTGGTGTTGAAATTCCAACCTCCTGGAAATCTTCTGGCTTTGCTGTTCTTTTATTTATGCCCAGTTGGCCCTTACACTGCTGCACAGTTCTGTGGGCTGCTCGGGTGGCAGGTGGCTCTCACTGAAGTGCAGAGAATGGCTGGCTGGGAAGAATTTACGTGGCCTTATAAAAAAAAATTTTTTTTTGAGCCACCTGAACAGAATTTGTAGAAAATCTCCCTGTTCACGTATGGCATAACTCGGTCTGCTGTCTTCTCTTACTCTCCTTGTATTCGAGCTGGTGTATGTGTGGAGTTTATGTCTGTGATGGTTCTGTCGTGTTTACTTTGTTTTGTATAGTTCCTGTAATTTGCTCGTTAAAGGTGCTGATCATTGTTGTTCTGAATTGAGACGTGTCTTTATTGAGATGACACTGTTGGCAGTAGCAACATCTCCAGTGAGCCCTCAGGAGCTCTCGATTTCTTTTCCTCTGTTGTAAATTTTCTCTTCATGGTCTTAGGACATTTAGTCAATTAAATCTTGGTCTATAAAACATGCGGAAAATGCTTCTCAGTTTACTTCATTTGGGGATAGAAAGTTTATGTGGAGGGGGCTTTTTGTGTGTTGCTACAGTTTATCGGACAAAGCCTCAGGTTTACAGCTAGAATTAGTTTTCTACTTTTTGATATCAGTAAACACCTGCTTGCAGGTAAAGTGTGATTAAGTCTGACACCACAATCCTCTGATCACAGTAAACCATAATGACGCCTTTTGGAAGACCTACCTACAACCTGGTGATTGCTTAATGGGTATTGTAGTTACATAATAATATATGCTGTGGTCCTAAAGCCTTATTTGTCATTGTCTTGTGAACACTTTAATTAGCATGCTGCTGGCTTTGTGTTTGCAAGAACTAACGTTTATTTGATAATATGTGTGTGTTGTTATTGTTTAAGGGTTACTCTCAAACCAAGAATGTAGACACATCTTGTACTTGTCTAGAAAACAGTGTTCTTCCAGCTAGTTGTGTACTGGTTTTATTGATAGTGGCAGTGTGTGTGTGTGTGTGTGTGTGTGTGTGTAACACACACACACACACACACATACATATCTTAAAGGCTGTGAAATGTGGCATTTCATTTGGGCATTTTGCTTATGTGGCTATTGTTTCTAGTTAAGAGTGAAAAAACAATATTGTCTGTATTTTGTTCATTTAAAGAGTACTTGAATTTGGTATTAATATGTTTTGGCTTTTTAAAGACTAGTCTTAGGTTCTTTATGCTTCAGTAAACATTTGCAAACTGGCAGGTGGGAAGTAGGGGGACAGTGATATTAGTGCCTTTGGTTCGCTGTGATGTGAGTTTCTCTTTGATGCTGGGAACAGATTGTGACTATTTCTGAACACTAGAAAGGGAGTTGCCATAGTTGGGTTTGATAAGTATTTGTTATTGAACACTTTGTTTTTAGTTTTATTGGAAGTATTGTATTCTGTAATACTGTTATTTGATACTTAAGAAAAGGAACAAAAAGAAGAAACACATTCCTGAATGTGTCTGAATAATATATTGATATATATTCTTAACTAATCAGGAAACAAATACGTAGGTCTTGGTTTTAATGCTGATTGTCAATCGACCAAAATGCCTAATTTGGTGAGACCGAGGAAACCAGTTTAGTCATTGAATTAGCATTTCTTTCATGCCTTATTTAATTAGCGTATTTTGTGTTCTGTGGATAAGGTCAGTTGCTTTGCTTAAAACGAAGATTTCATGTTCCTGTTAAATAGTCCATTCGTGTTGATAAGTATATTAATTTAGGCACCCTTCCTCGGGATTATATTGGAAGACCAAAAAGCTTGGAAACCAATAGCTTTCATAGCTTAAAGAATTACGTTAATTTTAGAAAGTGTCTTGATATTATACAGTCAGGACAGTCAGATTGTGTTCAGACAAATTTACTCTATACATCTAAATGTCATTCCCGTCCCCCTTCCCCTAGGTCCTGCTGTGTAGCCCAAGCTTGTCTTACCCTCATGGCAGTCATCCTATGTCTAGCACCTTCCAAGTGCTAGGATTATAGGCAAGAGCCACCGGGGTGGGCTTTAAAGATGTGCTTTTCAGTAATGGTTTTAGTCACCCTGAGCCATGGTGTGTGTATGTCTGTGTGTCTGTCTGAGTAACTTTGGCTTGCTATTTTGTTTAACATAATAGACTGCTTTAAATATTCTGTGATAAGATCATTCCCCTTACTTATTACTTAGTTTTAGGCTTCAAGGTTTAGCTTCTTGTTGTTGGTTATTTTTTTTAATATACCAGAAAACTGAAAAGTTTCATTGATTTTTTTTTTAAATTTCTGCCCATTTTAAACACTGATTGTACCTTTTAGTCTGTAGCCCAGTAGTCTACAATAATGAAAGTTTTAGCAATTCTATTATTAACAACTTAACTGTTATTCTTAATTTCATTAATTCAGTTTGTGTCTTTTGCTTGCTGATTAATGGAATACTATAAGCACTAAGGGTGTTTTTCTGAGTAGGAAATTACATGAAGTCTTGCTTTGGCTGTCTTTTATAGTAGTGCTAATTTTGTTTTGTCCCAGACTCCCTTGTTCCATCTCAAGCTCTTTCTGTTTTTTAGTTTTGTCTGTCTTTTTTTTTTTTTAAATAGAGTTCTTTTACTGTTTGCCCATTTCATATTGGATTAAGCCAGAGACAATCTCTTTCTATTCCTTTATCCACTAAGTTCCTCCTAGGTTCTATTTTATGTTTTCCTATGACTTTAATTTATCTGTAGTAGACACCCAGTCTCTAGCTCTATCGCAGATTCTGTGGTTGCCTTCTAGACTTACATAGGAACTGTGTTTATCACTCAGTGGTGTTTGAGAATGTCCTATAAGCAATGCACTCTTTCCAGATCTGTTCTGCCACCAACCTGCCTGTCTGTGCGGCCAGCTCTTTTATGAGCAGTGTCACTGCCTGTATACCTGTCAAAAAGTAGGTGGTTATGCTTGATTATCTGAAGTTGTCAAGTCTCCATTACAGATTTCAGGCCACTACCTGAGTTTGGGTTGCTGTCTTGCTGATGAACAGGAGCTTCCTGGTAGCTCAGCTTGTCCCTGTGTCCTTCCAGAGCTCAGTCTTCAATGAGTTCAGTAGTCGGGTCACCCTTCTCCTTTCTCACTCCCTTTCTCCTTTCTGTACTTCATATAATTGGATTTGTGGGACTGTGGGCAGGAGAAGCCTGCTGTACTTCTCCTCACAGGTGTCTCTGAATTCACCTTGCAGACACCTTCTCCCTGAATCTGCTTTTCACTCAGCCCTCCAGGCGGTTCTCCTGTGTGATTCCTAGGGTAGTCTGCCCTGGCTCTCGAGGGTTGATGATTTGCTGCTAGTGCATTAGTCCAAAACACACTGTACTTTGTTGGGAACGAGTGCTTACAGCTCTGGCCAGCTCTGCCTTCTTTGGACTGCAGCCTCCATAAGAGCACAGGGCATGTTTATTTCTACAGTGTCTGACACGTAATAAATGCTCAGTGTTTGTTGAGCAGATGAATGGATACCGTGGAAGGGCTTTACATTTCAGTGACTGTTCACTGAGATCTGGTACACTATTGTTATCTTCACTACTCTACTTCATCCTTATACCCTTCACTGTCTGTGGGATTTCTTCAACTTTCTTTCTTTTTTTTTTTTTTTTTTTGATTTTTCGAGACAGGGTTTCTCTGTGTAGCCCTGGCTGTCCTGGAACTCACTCTGTAGACCAGGCTGGCCTCGAACTCAGAAATCCACCTGCCTCTGCCTCCCAAGTGCTGGGATTAAAGGCGTGCGCCGCCACTGCCCGGCCTTTCTTCAACTTTCTTACCTGTGTACATCTCAGGATTTAGTTTGTACCTCTTCCCCTCCTAAGTTCCATGGTTTTGATCCAGGGTTGCTTCAGACTGGATATGTAGCTGTGGGGTGACCTTTAACTTATGACCTTCCTCATCCCACCCCACAAATTCTGGAATATGCTAGGGAGTCTGCTTTTCTCTGTTGTTCTTGTAACAAGATCTCACTGTAGAGCCAGTGTGGTCTTGAATGTACCATCTTCCTGCCCCAGCCTCCCCAGTGCAGGGGCACATGCCACCAAGTCAGGGTTCCTTTTATCTCTTGAATTCAGATGCCCACATCCTACTAACTGGGGTATGCAGAATCCATCTGCCCTTGGAAGTAAGCCGGCAACTCCACAGCCAACCTGCTGATGTCTGCCTCCTGCTGCTCACCTTCCCCGTTTGCTCTCTCTGGGCATGTTCATCACAAGCAGTAGCAGCCCTGCCCTGCAGACTCTGGAAAGATCCCTGTCTCTTTTTTAGCTCATACATGGTATGCATATTTGCTCCACTGATTTCTCAGCTTGCTCTGCTGGTGTATTCTTTCTCCCTGTTGTAAGCAGAGCAGATTGTTTATGAAGCAAATCAAGTCATTCCTTTTTTCAAATTCCTTTAATGGCCTTTCATTCATTTCCTTAAAAGTTACAGGGCAGAGTTCTTTCATTCATTTCCTTAAAAGTTACAGGGCAGAGTTCTTTCAGTGACCTTCAGGACTTTTCCCTTTCACCTTCCTGCCCTCACTTCCTGTAACTCTTCTCCTCATTCAGTACTGCCTATCCCAGACTTTTGATACTCTGCACACAGAGACCAAGCCTGGCAGCCTCCAGCCTCCCACCTGCTGCCTTGTACAGTGCTCTTCCTGGTCTCTTCATGGCTTGCTCTTGTCTCCCGTTTGTGTTTACAGGCCACCTTCTGAGTGACACATTGTTACACACCCTGCTTAGTTCACAGTGCCATTCCTGCACTTGGCTGCCCACTGGTCCTTCCCAGCATCTCCCATCTCCCGTCTCCAGCAGACCAGCTTAGCTAGATGATTTTACTGTTTTTTTGGGGGGGTGCAGATAGAGAACATAGAATATAAAAGATCCGAGTTTGACGGTTTCATTCAAGTGTTCTTTGTGTCATACTATATTTCTTACATGAATGAAGATGAGAGAAATCCCACAGTGTCACTGAGTTTGTTCTTAGGCATGTAATGTGTAAATACCGTGTGTTAACCTCGGAGGAGGAAGTGCTCTGTGTTCTTCAGAAGGCCTCTCGCACCTTCAGTTCCCTTCCATTTCCGTCAGGATTGGTGCTGTGATGTTTGAGTCATTATTTTCCTTTGTATCTTTCTTACCTTTGGGAAGTTGGTTACCAGGTAACAGTAACCAGGACAATATGTAGTACAAATGAAGGAAACAATTTTCACTACTGGGTTTGCTCTCAGACTAGAGGAATGGTAATTAGAGTAGTGGATGCCGAAGGCTTACTGAAAGAAAGGTAATACACCTAGGGTGAGATGTGCATGCTAGGGTCTGGCTTTGAGCCCTAGCACTCTAAAGAAAAAAAAGCAGTGTGTCTGCAGTAACAATGTTTCTTTAGTAAAAGGATTGTCTTCCATATGGTATTTACTTTATATCTTTTAACATAACAACTAGACAAACTTAACAGTTGTTAATTTTGATTCGAGTATAGAAATGCTAGTTTTTTTTTATCATTTTTAATCCCAAACTGCTGTTTACTGAGTTTTAAAATAAGTCTTGTGAAAATCTGGTTTTCCAGCAAATCTATACTCAAAGCAATACATGAACAGCCTTTCAGAGGCATATGCTTTGTTCTAGGAAGTCTTGGGATTGAGTCTAGCTAGTTATGATACACTGTAGCACTATTACTTAATTTTAAGTGTTTTTTTCTTCACATACATGGATCCAAAGCCAGAATACCACTCTGCCAAAATCTCTCTGCAGAACATTAGGACGGAAAGCAAAGCCTGACAGGACTGAGAATAAATAGTGCAGTAGCAGAACCTCGTATCAGTTGGGGCATCGTGTGAGTCTGGGTGGGGATGCATGAAGCCAGACCCTTCACTAGATAAGAGCCACCAACAAAGAAAATTTCTCCGTGAATGATTAGTGTTCTTTAGTATTCATTTCTTTTGACATATCTCCAAGTCTGTTGTGCTTTGATTTCCTGGTTTTAATTTGAGCTACTATGGGTCAGGTAATCTACAACAAAGGTAATACTCTTTCTTTTGTTCTCTGTGCTGTGAAGAGCCTTGTCATCTTCTTATATTAACAGTATGCTTGCTGATTTAAGGATGGCCAGTGCTAGTGTTGATAGATGCACAGATGCTGTTATTGAATGCAGCTATTTTCTCTTACAGAAGGACCATATGGTAGGCACTTGTTTTTCTTTCTGGTTGATGTGATTAGATTACTAAAATGAAAGGTTACTGTATTTAAAGACTTTCCTAGTATTTATCTACTTTTAATCGACCTTATGGAATTAAATGTGTGAAACTATTATAAATAGTTGTCTGTGTAGTCTTTGGGGTAGTAAGACTTTGTCTAAGTAACTTTTATAGTTTCTGTGACAAAACACCTGCCATGAAGTAGCCTCAGGAGGGACGGGTTTATTTTGGCTTAGGGTTTACCAGGATATGGTGCATTGTGCGTGGCAGGGAAGGCATTGTGCAAAGAACAGAAGGTGCTGGTCACATGTGTCTGCACTCAGGAACAGAAAGTGATGACTGCTGCTGCCCAGCTTGCCTCTGGTTCTCTCCAGGACTCCAGCTCATAGAGTGATGACACCCACATTGAGACCTTCCTCAATTAAAGTTTTCTGGGAACATCTTCATAAACATACCCAGAGGTGTGTTTTATAGATGTTTCATGCAAAACCCCTGGTTTTGCATTATTTTCATGGAAATAATTTTGTAATTTAAGGTGTCATTGTCTCATCAAACTGAGTATTGTACAAAATAGTTTATTTCACAATGGAGTAATCAAAGACAGTATTTTATGCTTCTGAAGCAACCTGATCATGGGCCTGAGAGATGGCTCTGGGGTAAAGGCACTTGCCATGGATTGCTGGCAGCCTGAGCTCAAACCCTGTAAGGCATGGTGAAGGGAGAGAGCGGATTCTCTAGAGTTGTTCTCTCACCTCCACCTGTGCACGTCATGTGTGTACCCACACCTGCACACCACACACACACACTACAAATGTTTTAAGAACCTGAAAGACAAATGGATATACTGTATTATAGTTTTAAAACTTGACATGATAGAATTTTTTTGTTTTCTAGTTAATGTAAAAAATTCTGTTCTCTCACATTAGGAGTAAAAGACTAGGTTTCAGATTTAAACATGGTGTTTCTGAATACTTACCTATCTTTGGGAACATAGACCAGAGCAAACTGTTGTCTGTTACTATTAAAAAGGCTAAGTTAAAGACTTTTATTTACCTTGCTCAGTGGCTGGCTATTCTCTGACCTTCTGTTTGATGTTGAGTATGTTTGGATTCTGGCTTGGTTACTTTTTGCCTTTTGCTCTGTTGCTTATCTCAGCCCTGGATGGACATCTGGCATAGCTGTGAGCAGTGCCAGGTATGCTCTGTCCTTATAACCCAGTGAGCACATGGTCTCTTGACTTCCTGGTGGTTTTTTTCTACTACATTTATCCTTAACAAAGTTTATGAGGACTTAGGACTAAACTTTTGTTTTTAAAAAAGACTTATTTATCTATGTATTTAATGAATATGGGTATTTTGCCTGCACATCTGCACAGCAGTAGACAGCATCAGACAGTTGAGCTATCATGTGGGTGGTAGGACTTGAACTCAGGACCTTAAGGACAGCGAGTGCTCTTAACTACTGAGCCATCTCTCCAGCCCCAAGGACTTAAATTCTTCCTAACATGGTGATTATTAGATATCAGATGGGGCTAGTACATTTAGAGGTTTTTTTTCTGGATATCATTTAACTAGTATGGTCTTGGTCTTCAGGCAAGGTATTTGGCTATGCTAGTGTCTTCTGGTATAGCGGGGTCTGTATGGAAGGTAATCTGGGTGAGTTTGATCAGTGAGGCCTACTTGCTTTTCTGGGCTCTGAATCCTGGCTTCTGGAAATACTAGGGATCAGTATGTGAGGTGAGAGAAGGAAATGCTCGGGGCACTCATTTTAAAGTCAGACCTTTATTACAAAGCTTTTAGCAAATTGCTTTTTATTTCAGTCATCATTCATTCATTCATTCATTCATTCATTGATGTTTCTCAACAGATTTGAAACAGAGCAAATCAGAGACAGGAAAATATAGAGCTCAAAACTGTCCCCAGGGTATCCACTTGCAGATTCTGGTGAGGACTGCTAAAGTTAAGGGCTGAGCTCATGTCCCCAGTCTTCCTCCATGGCATTCCAGTTTGTTCTTCAGTCTTTGAAGGGACAGAAACCCAGTAAGGAGACAAAGGCAGAAAGCAAACATGGCGGTAGTGAACTTCTGTGAGATCCACCACAATCTGTGTGAGATCTCTACCACAATGCTGGTGCTTTCTTACAGGACTCTTTTCAGTATGGTGGATGAGCCAAAACATTAATTTAGCGAAATATAGTGGATCATGATGAGAAAATTTTTTAATGATTTATTAATTTTATATAAGTGAGTACACTGTCACTTTCTTCAGACACACCAGAAGAGGGCATTGGATCCCCATTACACATGGTTGAGAGCCACCATGTGGTTGCTGGGAATTGAACTCAGGACCTCTGGAAGAGCAGTCAGTGCTCTTAACCGCCGAGCTGTCTCACCAGCCCCAGAAAAAAAAAAATTTTTTTGCTGTTTTTATTTTTTTTTTAAATTTCATATTTGTACTGTATTTTAAAAAATATTTCATAGTATATCACAGGCACATGTCTTTGTTAATAGGTTTTATGAATGGATCATATCCATATTGCATATGTAGGCGAAGAAACCTAAAGAGTACAGGCCAAACGGAATTTCATAGTCTGTAAGTAGAACTAACAGAAGATTGGCTTCTCTGTCTGTGAAGATATAACTAGGTGGTCTCAGGTAAATAGTAGGTCTATTCAAGATAGAAATGAATGGAAGTTAAAGTTTTTCAGCCGAGATGGAAGCCCTTCAGGAGTGTTCATTCTAGTGGTGACCACTGCCTGGGCAAGATCTTCAGTCAGGCAAGTTGGGGTCATTTGAATAACTTTGTGAACTACAGGTTTCTACTCTAATCATTAGTATAATGATTGGAAATCCCTGGACGTCACATGGAACCACTAACTCCTGACTGGGTTTTGTGATATCCCAGTCATCATCCAAATTTGAGAACAGCAGAACCCTAGGTCACATTCACGGACCTTTCCAAGAAGTTTTAAGTGGCCATAAACTGGCTTACTGTTCAATACTGAGATCATGGCCATCTTGTGCTGCAGTCAAGCATGTTCACGATGTTGTACTGAGGTGACATCTTTTCACATACAGGGAATTGTCAGGAGAGCCAGGCATGGTGGTGCAAGCATGTCTCTAGCTTTAGCTGGCTTGGAAGCTGAGACATAAGCATACATACAACCCAGGAGGAGTTCAGGGCAGCAAAACAAAACACACTTTAAAATGCAGCACTTGTGAGTGATCATGTATTTTTGAAAAATATCTACTGTCCCTATCAAAAGTTAAACATTTTAAAGTGATAGAATTCTGCTTTTTGGCTTACTGCAGCTACAGCTGTTACTTCAGTTTTATTATAAAAATAATTTATTTTGTCTCATTTGTAGAAGGCTGTATTTGAAGAAACTACTGCTAGAATAATTTGTAATCAGTTGTTTTTTTTTTTTTAGCAAGAACAGAAAAAGTTGCAGTGAAAATATATATGCACATACAACATGCATGCACATACATCATGCACAGACAGACAGACAGACACACACACACACACACACACTGACCTCTGTATGTGAGTACACATTGTGAGTGACAGAAATCATTGTAACATAAATCTTTAATAATGAAGTGTTCATTAGTGAGATAATTTCCCCTATAAATCTGTCCCCATTTACTGCCAACAGCTCTTCTGATTCTGTCCTTTCAGTCTGACTCATAGTGGCCAGCATACGATAATATGATGCACATACAATGCAAACTAATTGCAGTGTCCAGTTGCAATTCAGAAAAAAGAAGTGTGGTTTCTGAAAACAGTGAATGTGAAGGAGAAGGCGCCCAGCAACTGACAAAGAGGATCTGGCAGAGTGAGACCAGTTCACAAATGAAGAAAATGTAATCAGGGTTGATAGGCATCTCAAAGGAGAGCCATGGAGAGCATGTTTAAGGATTAAGAGCTTTTGAGAAATTGATGTCTTTGACTGTGATTGCATCTAGGAGGATGCAGTTCTTCTCGAAAGCAAAGTTTAGCTTAGATTCAGTCTTTCAGCAGCTCTGTTTGCCAAGAGACAATAAAAAGCACGTATGAATATACTGATGGATGGATGGAAGTAGTGAACAAATTTCTCTTACTGCTGAGAATTAATAGAAAACCCTAGCTTTTCTGGTTGACTTTCAAATGAAGCTGTTTAAAAAGAGACTTCGGGATAGTTGCTAAAAAGGTTACAGTTCTTAGATGCCCACATAGTTCAGAAGTGTGAATATTTTAGCTGTACCATTTGTGACTCTTACCCTAGAATACCAGAGATGGAACCAAGTGTTCAGTGATTTAAACTGAGACTGACAGGCACAATGAAGTTATAAGCTTAGTGAGAGCCTTCATTGGGATATGTGAGTCAGTATCTCCAGGCGGTGGTATCAACAGAACCAGATATGGGGCTTTCTAGGCATGCAGGAATACAGTCTCTCCCGGCTCAGGAGCTGGAAAAGTTCTGTCTGGGCTTTGATTGCTGCTGCCAGTTTTGACGGCCTTTGTGGCTGTAATCATTCTATTTAACTTTGACTTTTAAGATTAAGATGTGTTTGGATTAACTGATATATCTAGAAGAAGGTAGACAGTTATTTAAAGGCCTAAACTATGTGTGTCCATTCAGAGCTCAATGATTCCTCCAAACATAGGGACTGGAAAGTATGTGCTGCTCACTGTGCTGAAGTGTTAGGCCATCGTCGGCAGGAAAATGGTATGGCTTCTAGCTGGCTCTTAACTGACTGTAGACTAGGAAGTCTGAAGTCTCTTAATAGGATTTGAATTTTAGAAATAATTTTATATATTAACTAAGTGAGAAGATAGATGACCAATATTATGAATAAAATAGAGTTTGTTGTTCAGAGCCTACACAGATTGTAGAAAGGGAATTTCATAAATTAATTTATGCCAGTGAACTTGGCAAATGAAATTGTTTAGTTCCTTAAGAGGGACAAATTACTGAAATGGACACAAGGAGAAATTAAAGGATCTTAACAGTGCCATGTGTTAAAAGTAATTACATGTGAAATTATAAATCTTTCGAAACAGAAGATTCTAAATCCAATCTTTATATTGGTATAGTTGTATATATTATTACATACATATGTGTATAATGTATGCATGTATATATAGCCACATTTCTAAGAAGAGATTCTATAAACCAGTTTTATACAAACTCAAAAAAAATAGAGGCAGAGAAAACTTTTCTGATCTCCATTTTGTGAGCCCAGTGTAAGCCTGTCCAGATAAAAACAAGAAAAAAAATTGTATTAAGAGTTGTCATGTTTAAACTCCTTATGAATATTAGCAATTCAGATCTAGTGAAAAGAGGAATATGTCAGAAATAAGTTGGAGTTATTCTAAAAATGAAAATTTATTGTCAAACATAAATTAGTAATGAAATGTGAGAGTTCATATGATCTCAGTAGATGCAAAATATTTGACACAATGTAAGTCAAAAACTTGGAATATAATGAAATTTACCGAGTTTGATGAAGAGCATCTATAGGAAAAACAGCTGTCGTACGTTGACGATCATTACTGACATTCAGGATCGTACTTTACTGTGAAAATCCACAGAGGAATAATCACGCCTCAGACAGAACGCACATTGAAACCCACAAGGGATGTACCTTCAAACTCCCACTAGCACTAACTAGTTAAAACATCAAGCTTGGGGATGTAGCATGGCCGTGCAGGAGACCCTGTTTCTGTATGCTGGCAGTAGCTGAACAGAGACATAAAAGCAAGCATTTTAATGTCTGAAGTAGACTAAACTGAGAGTCAGCCACAAACTGCTGTTAGGTTCAGTTTAGTTCCAGTTAAAATTCTAGCAGGCTTTTTGTTGTTCTTGATGTTTGCTTGTTTTTTGAGACAGGGTTTTTCCTACTAGACCTGTCTGTCCTGTCTGTTCTAGAACTTATTATGTAGGCCAGGCTGGTTTTGAACTCACCGAGATGTGCTTGCCTCTCCTTCCCAAGTGCTGCAACTAAAGGTAAAGGTGTGTGCTATGCAGCCTGGCTTTTTTTTTCCTTTTTCTTTTCTTTTTTTCTTTCTTTCTTTTTTTTTTTGAGAGAGAGAGAACTAAATAAGCTGATTCTAAAACCGATGTTACTAAAACTATACTGGAAAAATATGAAGTTGGTGGACTTAGAGTATCATACTGACTAAAAGTTACGGAAATCAAGACAGTATAGAATTAATATACTTCTGATGTGTGCAAGAATGAAGGTGGATAGAGAGTTGAGGGTAGTGTTCTCAACAAGTGGAAATACAGAAAAGAAGAGCCTCTTTTTTTTTTCTCTCACTGGACAGAAAAGTTAATCCAGCACTGGTCACTCTTGTGAATACCAAAGCTGATTATGAAGCTACAGTAAAGCAGTAAAATTGGCAAAGTTTTCTGGAAAATGGAACAGATAGCATTAGGTAGAAGAGGAAAATGGAGGCTATTTCTATTTTACCATAACTGTAGTCTTCTGTTCTTCTAAAATGCCAAGAAGAAAATGGGATGTTTTCTTAAACCAGACATGGGGAGAGGTTTGCAGGATATGCATTGGATAATGGGATTGTGTCCAGAGTCTGTGTAAAAAACTCTCAGGACTCAGTGATAAGACAGCCTAGCTTAAAAATGGGCGAAAACTGAGCTCTGCAAGACAAGATAAATGAAAAACATATGCACACGTGGTCATCATTATTAGTAATTAGGGGAAACATATTAGTTTGTAGCATTAGCTTTTCTTTGTCACAATAAAATTTGCTGCTATGATAATTTTTTACTAAGTTGGCTGATAGAACAATTTGTGGGAACTTCTCAATTTAGGTCCACTATGAAGCATTAAAATAATCTTGCTATTACTTTTAAATTTCATTTTCCAATTATCCATTACTACCCTATAGAAGTAAGGGATTTTGTGTTACAGGTGCAACTTTGCACCTGTAAAATGTACAGATTTCACTTGTTGGGTACTACCATGTACCTGTTAGAGAATGGCCAGAATTAAAAGTCAGAATACGCAGTATTGGTGGGGAAGGAACAAGTGAGCTCTGATACATTGTAGCTCACATGATGACACAGCTGTGAAGGAGAACATTGTGGCAAGTACCAAAATTCAGGCATTCATTCACTATGCAGCCCACCTTTTAAGCTAATTATATTTGTTATTTTGAGACAGAGTCTTGCTGCTTAGTAGTCCTTAGCTAGCCTACTGCTTGCTACACAGCCCAGGATAGTCTTGAATTTAAGACAGTTCTTCTGCCTCAGCCTCTCAAATTCTGAATTTACAGGCATGCAGTACCGTGTCTCTTTTTAGCTGTTTAGCATTGTAAAATTTGAAACAGACTACATGTCTACAGATAGATGAACCGAAAAGCAAATTTTAATGTATAGTAGACTTCTGTTCCCCACTTAGAATAAGCTACTGATGCTTGCCACCAAACAGATACATCTCCTTTTTCTTTTTCTTGGTTTTTCAGTGCAGGGTTTCTCTGGGTAGCCTTGCCTCTCCTGGAAGTCACTCTGTACACTAGGCTGGCCTTGAACTTGGAGATCTGCCTGCCTCTGCCTCCTGAGTGCAGGAATTAAAGGTGTACTCACATCAGATGCATTTCAGAAAGTAAGAGAAATCAGAAATGAAAAAGCATGTATAATATGCAGTTCCACTCTAGGAAATCCTAGAGCTGGAGAAAATAATCTCTAGTGATTGAGAGCAGACTGTTGGTGGCCACATGGGGGAACATTGATTGCTGATGCCCAAAGGTCTTGTGTGGTAGTAGTGGTTACGTGTATACATGAACTTGCCCAGATCAGCTGTGCATTCAATGGGTACATTTTATTCTGTGAATTACACCTCAGAGAATATATTTGAAAAGAAAAAAGCTTGGCAACATACAATTCTAGCAAGGCTGTGCAGTAGTAAGTTCTGATACAGTGCTGCCTGCCCTTTAAACAGGACCATTAGACCAAAGCCTTGGTAGCTTCTTATAATTCATTGGATATGCAATGTATGATCCAGAATTTCCATTCCTAAATAATGCCCCAAGAGAAATGAAACAAATGCCCACAGGAGTGTTCGTCCATAAAGGCTTGCTTACAACAAACTGGAAGCAAGTTACCTAGCCATCAGTAGGAAAATAGATAAAGCACTGTGGTCTGGTTAGACAACAACAGAGGGGATGGATATGAAACTATCCTGAATAGAAGCAGACAGACAGACAGACAGACAGACAGACAGATAGATGGGCTGGCCCAACATCATTATCGCAGAACTATCACATGGTGATAGAACACAGAATTTGCTTTTGTGCCAGGACATCACTAGGAGGCACACCGGAAACTTCTGAGGTATTAGGAATGCTTTACATCTTCTTGTGTGTGTGTGTGTGTGGGGGGGGGGTTAGGTGCATGGACTTGGAAAATCAATTAAATTATGGGCTCAGGGACTGCATGTAACTGTATATATACTCAATTAAATGAGTAAATACTAGGGAGGGAGATGGCACAGTGGGTAAAGCACTTGCTATGTAAGTATGAGGACAGGGTTTTGAACAGTACCCCCTCCCCGTCCTGCCCCCAGCACTCACTTGTGTGAATGCTGGATGGGCATGGTGGCCTGAATCTGTATTCACAGTTCTCAGGAGGCAGTAGACATTTGTGATTATGGGAGCAGGATGGCTAACTAAGCCAGCCCAATCAGGGAGCTCTGGGATCAAGGGAGAGACCCTGCCTCAATTTCTAAAGTATCTTCCTTGATTCCTGTCCATTTGAGGTCAGCCTATACACATACACACAGGGCACTAATTCTCCTCGCATGCAGTCACATAGACTCTGATTCATCTCTTGGAATTTTGGCTCTCAGGAAACTAAAGTTAAGCCTTGTACTTAATTTTCATTTCCTACATACCAACCAGTTTCTCATATCCTAATAATTTGGCAAAATTTATCAAGCTTTGGCTTTCTCTAGAAAAAACCTTTTAAAAAATTATTTAATTTCCTTAATTGCAGTCATATTAAAAAACCATAGTGAAACTGTACAGCAATTGAAAATTACATATGCTATAGGTGGTTTAGTTGTAAAAAATTCATTGATGTGTATTTATTTATTTATTAGATTAAGATTCTGGAGTCTCACTGTCAGGCAACTTAATTTTGTATGACCTTTGATTGTTTTGGAGGTGGAAATAAGTAAATAAACTCTGAATATACTTTGTAAAAAATGCAAATTAATCTGTTAGCTATTCTGCTTAAGTGCTTTATACAGTGTTAGAGTCTTTGTAGGAAAACTACTTTGTACATGCTTTCTTTGGCTATGTCCAATACTTGTGTGTTTTTTAGTGGTTCAGGTTCTTAAATTTTAAGGTGTAATTTTAAACATAGTTAATATTCATGCATGCATATCATGCATTTTGATCAAATGCATCCTGCATTCCCTCTTCTCCAGTGCATCTCATCCCTCCCTACCTCCAACTCCTTTTTCCTCCCAACTTCAGGTACAGTGTGTCTGGGGAGGGGCTTGTGAACTCCTATTCCTGTCTGAGGAGTTTTGGCAACTGATGGCTGTTGTGAAAGGAAGAGTTGGTTTTCTTCAGGGTTGCAGCCCCCCAGAGGCTCTTTATGCTCCAATAGATTGTCCTCCCCTCATACATGTGCAAGCAGCACTTAAGTGGTGTTCAGCTTTAAAAAGAGACCACACTTTAACTTGGTGCACAGCTTGGTATATTAAGCATATTCATAATTTTGTGTAAGCATGACTATCTCTTTCCAGGACTTCTTCATCACATTGAACTGTCACTCTGTCTATTGTCAGTATGTTGCCCCCAGCCCTTGGTGGCCTCTGTCCTAGGTCCATCCTAGGTCATACAGCATTAGTCTGTTCCTCCTGGCTTGTTTCACTTAGTACAGTGCTTTTGTGTTTCACCCACGCTGCATAGATTAGAACTCCATCTCCTTTTATGGTGAGCAGCATCTGCCGTCGGAACATACCGTAGTTTTTAATGCACTTGCTTGTTTATGGTTTCTTAGGTTGTGAATAGTGCCATTGTGGACATAAGTATCTGTTTGAGTTCCTGTTTTCTTCAAAGAGTAGAACCTGGTGACAGTTGCAAGCAGAGAGGACAACAGGACAGAGGCAAATGTGAGATAACAACTAATGTCCGGAACAAACAAAAATTGTGACAGAGAACTCGTGGTAAAATACTCGGTACTACATATATTAATTTCCCTATGAGATCGTATACTGTCACGTCTTCCAGTGATGATGCAGGAGCAGGCTTGAGTGTTTGAACAAGTCCTTGCTGCGTTCCGTTCCAGCTCAGACCTGTTTTTGGCTCATGAGAGCACCATGCAAGGAATCTCTGCTATAGTCTGCATCCAATATCTGACTTTTAAAAAACACCTAGGGTCTAGTAAGCAAGTGAGATTTTTGTCCAAGTCAACTGTCATCTGCTTGTTCCCACAAGTTGAGTGTTTTGAGGACTGAGAAGCTGTAACATTAGTGATAGTACTTTTCAAAGCTTTTCCTTTTTAGTGAGTTAAATCAGGATGTCTCCATTTTAAGTATTTTAATAAATTCTGGTTTTGTTCTCTTCATTCACTTAGGCTTGTTTCTACCCATCTCTTTTCATGGCTAGTTTATGGCCCGTAGACTATTGTGGACTTAGGTGGGTGGCTATCTTGCTTTTTCTGTAAAGGGAGCAGGCACAGTCATAAAAATAAATTTATTTCTACCTGATTAGTTAACGCACAGTTTCAGAAGTTTGCTTGCCAAGCTATTTAAACTCTTAGCAGGATATGATATTAGTTAGATTGTTTTGTCTGTAGATAAAGATACAGACTATGAGAACAGATTCTAATTCTGCTAAGAATTTTTAAAAAATTATGTGTATTGTATGTCTTTGAGTGTATGTCATGTGTGTGCAGGTGTTGAGGCCACAGAGGGGGGTTGATCCTCTGGAGCTGGAGTTACAGACAGTTGTGAGCTATCTACTATGGGTGCATAAACTCAAGTCTTCTGGAAGAGTGAGAAGCACTCTTAACCAATACGCTGTCTTTCCAGCCCCTAGTGAATTAAGTCTTATCAAAGATTGATATGGGCATATGGGCTGTTAAATGATCATATAGCTTATGACATTTTTTTGTTCCTATAAATGTATACAATTATAGAAAAGTAGTAGTTGGCCTGCTTTCTAGCATGCTGTATGTAATTGGATCTGTTTTTAGTTTTGAGTATTTCACAACCATTTAATATCGTCTTCCTGCTGTACGGTAAGCATATATGCTGTTGACATTTGTTAGCGATAGTGTTTGCTTAGTCTTAGAGTACTGGTTAATTTTTTGTAATATTTGTTTCCTAGAAATTCACCATGAGACAGAGAGCATTTTAGATCATTTTATAGTGCTGAAGAAAGAGCATTAGCATTTCCTGAGTATCTGAACACTCAGCATGTAATCCTCACACCATTCAGGGGTGTCTGACTATATGCGTTTTCAAGATGTGGAAACTGGGGGTCAGCAGGCTTAGCTAACTTGGCCAAGGTCATGCAGATTTATAGCTGTTTTACTTTCCTCCTTTCGTTAGAGTGGTAAATTGGAACCTGACCTAAACCAACCTCCTGTGGTAGGATTAAAGGTCCTTAGAACTTTCCACTCTGTCTCCTTGCTGCATTTGTCCTAGATGTAGTTCCTGGAGCTCATGACACACCCGAAACCCATCCTGTGTGTTCATGTTCATTGTACTGTTCCTTTCTCATGTCCTGTCATGTACACAAACCTCACACTTTATTCACGCCTGCCTCGGATTCCACTATCTTTTCTGACCTCACTGACCCCAGGTAGAAAATATTTTACCAGTCCCAAGGTGGATGGTCATGCTTTTGGTGGCTTCTCTCTGCCTTTTACTTTTCTGCTTTCTCTCCCTCAGACTCCTGCTGCATTTCCTACTGCATTTGCCTTGTTTTAGTATTGTCTGGGCAGACTGTGACCCCTTACCTACATGCCGTTTCAGAGTTTCATACAAGTGTAGTAGATGCTGCTGCACACTCTGTCTGTGGCCTGTGTAAGTATTTGCTTATCCTGAGATAAACAGAGAGTCTGGTCAGCTTCAGTCAGGTTTTACTACCAATGTGTTAAAAAATATCTTCACTTTCAGAGCTGTTCGGAATTTAGGATAGACAATATGTAATTATAAATACACATCATCTGATGTTTTAAGAAACCTATCTTGTAGTCACATGACACCTTATGAATTTTCTTTTGTTTTTCCTTTTTTAAATTTTTTTTGTTTTTTGTTTTTTGATTTTTGATTTTGTTTTTTTTTTTTTTTCAAGACAGGGTTTCTCTGTGTAGTTCTGGCTGTCCTGGAACTCACTCTGTAGACAAGGCTGGCCTAGAACTCTCGAACTCAGAAATTCTCCTGCCTCTGCCTCCCAAGTGCTGGGATTAAAGGCGTGCACCACCACCGCCTGGCTTCCTTTTTTTTTTTAAAGGTATTGATTACCTTAGAGATAATGTGAGTGTGCGGGTATCATCTGCCGATTGATCAGTCATTAGCTGGCAGATGTAAGCACATATGTCTTCCAAAGCCTATTGTACTTTGATTTTCCTTCTTTCGTCACCTTTTAAATCCGTTAGACACAAACCTGATTATCATCGATGTTTTTCTTATTTTCTGTATTATTTTGTAGTTCAATTTTCTGTGCTATTACAGCCCAGGATCTGGAATCAACCATTGTTTCAGGACATGCTAGTATCCTTTAGTGGACGCAGTATTTCAAGACCTCACCTCTCCGTTAGAGATGTTCATTCTTAATGAGTTGATTTTGAGGCTTTTCACACAAACACACACTCAGAAAACTGCAGAATTTTACTGAGAGGTCTGTCGGATCCTTCATCCAGGAGCCACAAAGAGGTCCTGTCACTCAGGCCAGCCTGGTCTACAGAGTGAGTTCCAGGACAGCCAGGGCTATACAGAGAAAGCCTGTCTCCAAAAAAAAAAAAAACAGTGGTAATTATATTGCTATAGTATTGTTAGGAAACTATAGACCCATTTGCTGGTTTTTTTTTTTATATATATATATATATGATACTCTATGAGTCATACTATTTGCTTTTGAATTCAGGGTCTGGAGGGTGGTGGTGTTTTTCACAAAAGGTTTCTCTGTGTAGCCCTGACTATCTTGAAACCCCCTATGTAGACCAGGTTGGTCTGCCTACTCACAGAGATCCTCCTGCCTCTGTCTTGTGTGCTGGGATTAAAGGCATGCAGCACCACACCTGGCAGTTAGTTTGTGTTTGTCTTTAATATTCTGTTTTTCTTGATTCCCAGGAATTTAATTTTATCCCAAATAATATATACAGTAATCTAGAAAAAAATAGTAATGCCTAATAAATGTAATTGCTGAAAAGTTACAAATATTTCTTACTCTTTCTCTCCCAGCCCTCCTGTTTTCTGTACTGAATCTGCTCTGTCAAACGGTCAGGAACCACAAACAGCTCCACTTTCTTCCTTTAAGACTCTTTTAGTGTTGATTCTAAAATACCTAAGGGTCACTCGTTTGCCTATTTCCAACATTCTTGCTGCTTTAATGTTTTGTTTTGACACAGGGTCCTTCTTTGTCTCCAACACTGGTCTATGGTTTGTTCTCTAGCCCAGGCTGGCCTGGGAGCCATGCTCCCCTAAGACGACAGCACACCTGCTTGCTTTTGTCATTGTGATCATCTAGAGTTTCTGTTTTAGAACACAAAATTCTTGGAGTTTTTAAGAGTTTGTTTGTGGCTATGACAATGGAAGCTTGAACCTGGGCAGTTGTCCTGGACTCATTTTCTTCTTGGAAATCCCTTAAGTCTGATGCTGCAGATTGGGTTTTAGCATAAAGGTTTGTTGTGGAAAAGTCAGATGGCCATTTACTTTTATTTCCATAAGTTCTCTACTCTTTCTGCCTCAGTTACTAAAGGTGGCTTTGTTGGGTACTTTTCATCGCTGTGGTTAAAACACTGTGATCAAAGTTGACTTATGGGCTGGGCGGTGGTGGCACTTGGGAGGTAGAGGCAGGGGCATCTCTATGAGTTCAAGGCCAGCCTGCTCTACAGAGTTCTAGGACAGCCAGGACTACACAGAGAAACTCTGGCTGAATGAATGAATGAATGAATGAATGAATGAATAGAAGAAAGAAAACAAAACTAAGTCGACGTGGGGAAGAACGAATTTATTTCTGTTTACAGTTCATGGCAGGGAGTCCGTGATGGTGGCAGAAGTGTGGCAACAGGCAGCCAGAGCAGAAACCAAGAGGTTTTATCTTTCACTTGCTAACACCAAGCAGAAAACAGACTGGAAGTGGGGTAGGGGTATGTACTCTCACAGTGTGTATTCTTCCAGCCAGAGTGCACCTCACAACCTTCACAGCCTCCCCAAATGATGACATCACCAGGACCGGACCAAGGCTCACACCCAGGAGCCATGGCGACATTGCTCATTCCAGTCACATGGTGTCACCATTGTAGTGATGGCCGTGCTGAGGCTTTCCCTTTCCATTTCTGATGTTTTTATTTCAGGAAAGCGCAGTGAGTTAACTTCTTGTGCATGCTCTCTGAGTTTCTTAAGGGACTGTGTTGTGTGGCATTTTCAGAATTACCACATTCTCTTGCACCTCCCCTAGCTCACTGATTTCCTCTTGATTTTGTTTCTTTTTCTTCTTCTGAGTTTTATCATCTCAGTTCTGAGTTGATATAGTTTGGAAGCGAACTTAGTTGACCAACTGGTGATTGTTTTACCCAGTTCTAGCTCACATCTATGTCCTGTAGAACAAGTGGGAACATACTTTGAGAAACGGTGCGGTATCCTGACAGAAAGCGACGGAGGAAGTGATGTAGCCTGTGTAGTCCTATGAGTAACTGGTGTAAAGCATTCTTCTGTTAATCCCGTGGAGCAAGACGGCAGAGGAGTGGCGGAATGGAGAGGAGAGCAACCTGGGAGAACACTGATGCGTGTCCCATTTGCGAGGCCACGGAGTAAGAAAGGGACTGTGTTTTAGAGATGTCAGACTTGGTAGCTGGGTAGAGAGAAAGGACTAAGGATGGCTGTTGCTGTTTTGGTAGCCAAGGGCTTGAATTATGCTGTCATTATGTAGATGAGGAGATTATTGGGGCTGGGGAGGTTGGGAGAGGGAAGATAATGAGCCCTGTTTGGGGCATGTAGTATTAGGCAGCTAGGTACCCATGCTTAGCAAGTGTTCAGTCATGCAAATTGGAGCTGGGGAGAAAGGATGGCATTGGAGAGGGTTGGGAGTAATTCATAGTCATGAGCCTGGAGGATGACATCATCTAGGGAGAGCACAAGAAAGGAGAAAGTGGGTCAAGGGGAGAATTCTTAGATAAGAAGGGGCGCCAGTCTTAGGAATATTAATAAGAATGATTGGGTGGTGTTCTGTTTTAATCTGGCTATAATTGTTCATGCTAAAAGGTCCATGCAGGTATTACCCAGTTTACAAATGAATGAGTTGGGGTTCAAAGGTTATACTGTTTGCTCCTTGTTGCACTTCTAGCAGACAGCCATCGAGAAAGCGGAGCCTGTGTGACTTGGACCCACACTTTTCTTATCTCCTACCTGGCCTCTTGCTAGGCAAGGAGTTACAGAAATATTACACAGAGTGAGGTGTGCTACATCTAGGGTGAGAGGGGTGGAAGGGTGTTAGTGTGAGGCGCTGCTGAAAGATTAAGGATGGGACTCCGGCCCACTTTGAACTGAGTAAAGGCGTCAGTTCCTGTGTTGGAATTGGTTTGCTGTGGGATGTAGACAGTACGGTTAGTTTATTGTACCACTTTCCTAAGCTGTGCTTTTATTGACTAAGTAAATGACAGCTCATAATTCCCCCAAAGAAGAAAACAGCAATCGTTAAACAACCAAAGTGATGCTGAATGCAGACTAAGACTGCCGTGAGACAGGCTCTGCTGCATGATGTAACAATGTCCTAGTGTTTGGGAGGGTGATGCAGCTTGGCCCGCTCCTGACGCAGCTCAGACAGGAAAGGGAGGGGAAGAGCCTCTGTGAGCACTTGACTGCGGACGGACGGAGGGAGGGAGGGAGGGAGCGCTGCTTGCTGACAAAAGCTGAGTCAGAGGATGAAGGCTGCGCTCTAGGCAGACATGGCCCAGCTCAGGCTGCTGGACTGCATGATGAACCACAATTGGAGTTTGCTCTGCAATCTCTACTGTGCGTGGAGTGGCCAGGTTTGTCTGATGGGCACATAGTTCTGCTTTTTAATTTGAGACTGCTGTAACTGTAGGGCAGAGTGAAAATGTTTGATATGAGAGCATTGCCTTTGTTACAATCATCTTTTGTTACTTTGGGGTTAGTTTTTTTTTAACATGGCATATGGTAAATCTGGTGATCTGAGTTACTTACTTTAAAGGATGCAGTTAGCTGAAGTAGCACAGCCAATGCTGTTTGTGGAGCATTAGGTTGTGGGGGAGGGGATGTGGGACTGAATTACTTAACCTAAAACTAATAAATGAGAAAACAATACAGTTGTGAAAGACAGCCAATTCACAGCTTTTCCAAGGAGCTTAAGATTGAATTGTGTTAATAAGGTAGCAGGAGTTTGGAATGAGCTGCCTTTAAGCAAGCTTTTTATTTACAATAAAGTACGGTTCTGGATTTCTTTCATGGTGGTACTGAATGAAGTTCCTTTCTGAACTTTTCATGTTATAAGCCAGGCTTTTATGAAAACCATTGTTTTATAGTACAGAAAACTCGCTGGGCATATTTTTTAGACTAGCTGTCTGTTCCTGAGTGCTCTCTAAGAAGCAAGCCTTTCCCTTCGCAGCCCCGTCAGCACTGTTATCAGGTAGAGACCTCTTCAGTGAGTCGTAAATCATGTTGTACATGCTCAGCCTAATAGCTTGGCTTTTCTAATACAGAAAGCCCAGCCACGCCCCAGCCGTGTCTCAATTCTCGCACAGGCCAGACACAAACTTCCTAGATGGAAAGACTTGACATTAGTTCTAAGCACATCTTACTTCTTTTCTGTATGTCCTATTTGTTTTTTAACTGGTCTAGAAAATAGTTTCATAGTTTAGCTTGGACAGTAGACCAGAGAGTTAGAGATAGAGAAGGACATTTAGTGTCTGTTTCTTCCAGGTTAAGATTGATCCCTCATCGCACTTTCTGTTACTCTCCCTAATGGATTTACATTACCATAAAAATATGGGGTTTATATGGCTGCTCAAAGACTAAAAGAAGATACATACTGCCATTATCTTAACATTTAAAATTCATGATATCAGGAGCCCAGCACAGCTGAAACTTGAACTCTGTGTGTTACACGCTTCGTCTTACCAGGACTTTCTTGTTTGAGGTCTGCCCCAGAGGAGTGGAGCTGTGCCATAGATGTTTTGGGATGGGTCGGTGCAGCTGCTGATGCTTAGTGCTTTGCGGGTGCCTTGGCCTGAGTGTTGCTAGAGAGTTGCCTTCCCTGTGGTTTTGATCTGACAGTGGGCCATTTAGCCAGTAGCATCTCTGTAGAATATAGCCTAAAAATGGCACAGGGCACCACCTTCAGTGATATTGATGCCACTACTTAAATATATTTAATGGAAGCCACAGAAGGAGGGCCTCTGAGACCAGGCAGTTGAAGTATGGAAGGAGACTGGTCGGTTGTGATGGCACACATTTGTAATCTCAGCACTTGGATGCAGAGGCAGGAGGATCAGGAGCCAAGGCCAGCATGAGATGAAAAACTTAAGACCTGCATAGAGGCAGGGATTAGAGACTGTCTTCAACAGGAGAGCAGGCTCTAGTGCTGGACCTGGTATTGACAGATACTGCCTGTGTGTGTTTATGTATATAATAGGCATAGCTGGTGCTGGCCCAGATCAGAAGAGGGGGTTGGATCCCGTGGAACTGGAGTCATGGATGGTTGTGAGCTACTGTTTTGGTGCTGGGAACTGAACCCAGCAATGAGTGCTCCTAACTTCTGAGCCTTCTTTACAGCAGCCCCTTGAGATACTTTAGTTTTAAAAAAGCTAAAATTTTAGGTTTGCATGTGAACTTGTCTTATATTTTAAACATTGATGACTTATTAAAGATATATCAAAACAGTAGGATCTGAAGCAACCACATCTGGTGGGCAGATGTGGCTCTAGGCTTCCTGTGTGTAATGTCTGATTTATAGTAGACTTAGGCTAGCTCTTGGTTCCCTTGATTTCACCATTGAAACTAACCTGCACCCAAGAATGTTGCAGGATAAAAGCATGTGGTGTTGATAGTGTGGAGGACGGGGAGGAGTGAGAAAAGAGGGAACCAAACTGGAAACAAAGGAATAATATGCTGAAAATAGGAAATACCACCACAGGGCAGAATGCTGGCCACCATGCCGCGCTGAGAATTCTGATCTAGTTCCTGTTACTTGCTGAACATCTCACTGCTGTAGGGAGGCAGAATGGTGGAGTGCAGTGCAAAATTTAGTGTTCAAAGCCACTGAAGGCAGAGGTGATACTGGCTCTGTGATGCCCACAAGCTGCTAGCTTCCCTCACTCACCTCCAATAGCATGGGCATCAGGAATCGCTGTGAAGGTTAAAGCAAGGGACCTTGATTCAGCATCAAGCACAGTGCTTGGTGCGTTAGTTATAGTTGATATGTACTTACTGTTATCGTTAATGTATTCTGACTTGATACAGTGTGCAAAAAGATCATCTATGAGTTACATTAGGAAATAAAAAAATTTAAATTGTATGTAAGTTGAGTGATCACTTGTGAAACATTGGAAATATAAGTGAAAATTGATTTATACATTTTGGTCATTCAGCTCTCACTCCTATTAATATTTGATATGTATACGGCCAGTGTCTTTCAAGTGCATTTGAGTGGTTCATTGCTTTTAAAAACTGTAGTCATATTATGAAATTTCCCCCCAATTTTTAAGGCTTCATTAAAACAGATTTATTTTTTTAAATTTGTGTGTGTGTGTGTGTGTGTGTCTGTCTGTCTGTGTGTAAAAATGTTGAGTGCAGGTACCCATGGAGGCCAAGAGAGGATGTGGGATTTTCCTGGAGCAGGAATTAAAAGTGGTTGTGAGCTGCCCTGTGTAGGTGCTGGGAACCAAATTAGGTCCTCTGCAAGATCTACAAGAACTCTTAATTGCTGGGCCATCTCTCTAGTTCCCAGGACTTTGCTTTTAATAACTATAATACTCTAGCTAGAAAAATTATGATTTTAGTTACATTTGTTGGGCATTTAAATTGCTTGTTTGCATATTTTGTCTGTGTACAAGTTGTGTGCATCTGTGTGTGCATTTGCACAGTATCCTTTTCCAAGAAAGCCAGCAATCTTTCAGTTTTATATTTTGGTAACACAGAAGGTATTTAATTATTACAGTTTTAATCAGCTAGGGAGTCTCAGAGGGACTTTAGGCAAGAATCCTAAAGGTTTTGTTTCATAGTGGGCACATTGCTATAAATGGGCTACCCTTAGCCTGACCTCCAGGACAGCTTTGTGGATTTGCTTCTGGAGGCTTGTGCCTGCTCACTCTGTTTGCCGCTCACTTGCACACAAATGTAAAGGAGATGAGTAGGTAACATCAGCTGGAAGTGGCATGGGAAAACAGGCTAGTGGGCAGGGCAGTTACAGTACGGAGCAGGGGACGTGGGAATGGAAGAACAGAGGTCTCTTCATCGGTAAGTCCAAACTGAGCAGCTGTGTGTATCCAGAGGTGCTTGAGAACAGCTATCCAGAGGTGCTTGAGAACGGCTGGCCTCAAGCCTCAGGGCTGGAGCTCTTAGGACTTCTGATCCCAGGAGGAGGAGGAGGAAGAAGCACCTATCCACCGTTAGCCCTAAGATTTGTTCCACTGTAGGAAGCTAGCACAATGATGAAAGGGGCCAAGAGGAATTTTAGTTCAGTATTTTCAGAGTGATTAAAAATAGATCCCAGGCATTTTAAATATTTAACTGTGTTTAGTACTTCTGATAGCTCCATGGCGATGGTGTAACTGTCACATTCCTGGTTTTGCACACGAGGAACCTGATGCAGTGGTAGGTTTAGTCACTTGCCCAGGTTCCCACAGCTGGGATGATGCAAAGCAGGGAGAACTGGGAGTCAGGCTCAGCTGAGTGGGGACTGCAGCTGTGCACCACCTGTTACACTAATTTGGTCCTTTCCAGGGCTTCTAAATTCTGATTCTAACAAAATAAGATACACTTTACACACTGCTGTAGCTTGACATATGATGACTTAGTTCTGCTTTGTACCATGGTTGATGGTTAAGTCGATGAGGCAGCTTCCTAATGGCCTTGAGTTGAGAAAGTGGGTGGGAAAGTTCTTCATGTGGAATGAACTTCACCTGAATTAAAGAGCAAAGGGCTTGATTTTCCTGCAGTTACACAGACACAGCACCTATTAATGTTATTGGCAAAAGGCCTGAGAATATTTCTGTCCACGTGTAGTACATGCTTGTCTTATACTGTATTTTCTCTTAGTTGAAGAAAATTGGGCTCAATAATTCATCAGGCTTTGAGATAGGAATCATAAAGGTGCATTCAGAATGTTCACGAGGTAGGGTGGTGTTCAGAGCTGTGGACTAAGTCAGTAATCAGAACAGGGAAGAGAAAGGATGGCCCGGGACACAAGGATAACAGGTCACTCTTCTGTCCGTCTCACTGCACACATCCCTTTCCTTTCTCTTCCATCACAGACCACTTTACAAGTTCGTCCGCTCATCCACCATAGGCCCTCCAGCCACCTCCTCAGAACAGTTTCCTTTAGCTGATGAGATTTGCCTCTCCTGTGACATTTTCCTCACTCTTTGGAGCAGGTGGAAGCTAAGGTTGGGTCATTCAGGAACAATGTGTTTTATTACCCTTTTCTATCATTTCTGGCTCAGGCCTTTGGAACCATTCTGGTTGGGCCCCCATCACGATCACGCCACCCACATTGCTCTATCACAAGGCTGTATCTTCATTCTTAGTACTTGCTGTTGAGAAGAGGAAGATAGAGCTCTTAGCATCTTGGCAGCCTAGTGCTGCATTGGTAATGAAGCATCCTCTGACCCCTCTGCAGATTTCTGTTAGCCTTTGTCTCCTTTTGGGATACGTTGACCTAGTCCTGGATGTCCAGCTGCTGAGCCCTTAGATCCTTCCATCATGGTTGTCTGTAACAGTTCCGACACCTGTTTAAAATGAAGTCCAGGCTTCTTGGATCTTTCCCCATGGTGTATGTGAGCCTCCCTCTCCCTCTCCCATCCCAACTTCTCCACAGCTAACTTCTCATAAGCCAGTGAGGATTGGCAAGGGTCTACAGTTCTTGGGAAGTAAAAACCCCTTCCCCTTTCTTCTTGGCCTTGTTTCTAGCCTTTTATAGGTGGGGCAGATCACTTCCAGTCCAGAGTGGATTCTCCATTAGTGGGCAGTGCTCTGAGTCTTGGCATACCATGACTTACCGGATTTCCCCCTCTCTTCTGTTCCTGGTCCTGTGTGCTCTCCAGGGACTGGCCGCTGTCCTTTTAAGAGGGTCTTTCTTCAGGCAGACTAACCTTGGCTTGTTGAACCTGGGCTTTGTATGGGGCAGAATCCTGCCCTGAGCTCTATGTACATGGCTTTTTCTGTTACTTAGTCGTCTGTCCTGCCTGTTTTCCTGTTCCCTGTGCCCAGGTCTTACAAACTTTGTGTGTTATAGCTGGGGTGGCCTAGGGCTCATATCATTTCTCAGGGTTCACACTGCCTCTGCTGTCCGCTGATCCCTGTCATAGCTTCATAGATGCTATGTGAGCTTGGCTGTTTGTGTGGTACAGTGTTACTTACCTATCGCTTGAGTAGCAGATTACCTCTCCAACTCAGTGACTAGGAGAACGTTTATATTATCTCAGTGTCTTGGTGGGGTTGAAATAGAAGCATGCTTTCTTAGGGATTCTTGCTTGGCCCTTGTGCTTGATTTGCCTAGGGAAGGATCTGCCCCGAGGCCTATTCCTGTTCTTGACTTCAGAGGCTATGAAGCTGAGAACCATAGTCATTTTTTCTTTTCTTTGATTAAAAGTGGTGATTTCATTTTACTTATTATTTTTAACATGTGTATTTGTCTGCATGTATGTATGTGAATCACATGCAATTCCTGGTGCTACAGAGGCCAGAAGAAGATGTCAGATTCTCTGAAACTGAAGTTATGGATGGCTGTGAGCTGTCACGTGGGTGCTAGGAACCAAACCTAGGTCCTTGGCAAGAACAGGGAGAACCACCTTCCCAGCCCCTCCCCACTCCACTCACACTGGCCTTAGTTCTCAAGCTGGCTGCTGGGTGGATGGCATCTTCAATTTGTGTTTTGTGCTACATGGTCCTTTCCAGAGAGCGTTCAGTTTTCCACATGGCAGCTTGTTTCATAAAGAAGATGTAAGGGAGAAGCAGAGACTGGGCAAGACAAGAGTGGCAGTGTTTTGGAATCTAACCTTGGGAAGTGACATTCCTTCACTTTTATGGAATCCCATTCTTCAGGAGCTAATCACTAGGTACAGCCCACACTGAAGGGAGGGGTTTGCACATAGACAGGAGTGCCAGAAGGTGGGGAGATTGATTAGAGGCCAGTGCAGAGCTGGGGAATGTGCTGGAAATCTCTCCAATATCCCTTGGTTTGTGAGGAGGCTCACAGATTTGAATCTGTCGTATTCAGCTCTGGTAGATAATCACAGTGAACAGACGCAAAGCAAATCAGCAAAGAGGAAAGGCAAAGGAGGTTGGGACAAAGGTCAGTGGAAACCACACACCGGCTTCCAAGAGTCCTCCCCTGGTGAAGTCACACAGGATGTGCTTAATTGCTTCAGCAACAGCCTGTTATGGTGCGTGAGAAAAGTGCACCGGAGAAACTCATTCAAGGTGAGATTTTTTTTTTTAACTGCAATCCTTAGTCACCTTGTGCCTAGAATATACCACAATTCTAGAATCCTAGAAAGAACGCAGGTGCTTAACATAGAATACTGTCTACACTGCACAGGTTAGGCGAAGCAAGCCACTCTCATCAACTAGGGTTGATGGGAACATTCTTCACATCCAAACAGCCTGGCACCCGTGGCCACCTTGCAGGCATCTGTAAGGTCTGGTGCACACTCTTCTGAATAGGATGGAGTTGGAGTTTATGTTCATCTCACCAAAAATCATAGTAACAAGTCAAAATATGTTGTCAAAGCCAGATGTGGCCTTACATGCTTGTGATTCTAGCTTTCAAGAGATTGAGTCAAGAAGAAAGTCAGGTCCACACCAGCCTAGACTGTATAGTATAAAGTAAATTACCTAATTTCTTTGAATACAGTGTTAAAAACTCATATAGTTGAAATAATGTTACCTAATTTTTACTTGTTAATAGTCTCTTTAAACAAAACAGGTTAATGCAAATTGTAAGGCTTTGTATTTTTTTGAGCAGTTCATAAGAACTAGACATAACTATTTAATATTAGCTTTTCTACACAAGCAGTGTCTACGTTGGATGTAGATAGTTTTTAAGACAGTAGATCCAAGTGTGACTTAGCGTTATTAAAATCAACAAGAACTGGGGATCTGGCTCACCTGGTTAAGTAATTGTTTCACAGGCACCTGAATTTGATTCCCCAGAACCAATGTGAAAATGGTTCTGGTGGTGTACACATGTATCCTGTGGAGGCAGGGACAGACATTCTCTGAGGTTCACTGGCCAGCCATTCTTGCCTGATTTGTGAATTCTAGATCAATAGAGGTGCATGCAGTGTTTTGTGTTTTGCCCCCTCCCCCTCCCCCTCTCCCTCTCCTCCCTCTCCCTTTCCCTCCCCCTCCCCCTCTCCTCCCTCTCCCTTTCCCTCCCCCTCCCCCTCTCCCTCTC
>NW_021604604.1:1901035-1997876 GCF_004785775.1 Grammomys surdaster
CCTCTCCCTCTCCCTCTCCCTCTCCCTCTCCCTCTCTCTCTCTCTAAATAAGTGAAAATCAACTTTCAAAAAATAGGATTAGCTGGGGATGCAGGTGAGTTGGTAGAATGCCAGTCTAACATGCTGGAGGCCTGGTTCCACCCTTGTACCATCTTAAACTGGGATGGTGGCATCCAACACTTCAGAGGCAAAGCAGGATGATCAGGAGTTCCAGATCATTCTCAGTCCCAGCCAACTTGGATTATATGAGGTCCTATATAAACTAAAAACAAAAACCCCAAAACCTACTTTATAAGAAGATTCTTGTTCTTCTTTCACAAGAAACAACTTAGTTACTTAAGCCCAGTTTTGAACAAAATATCTTACATAATCTCATCAGAAAACTATACCAAGAAATGTCCATGTTGTGCATTCATTCTGTGACTTTACTCCCTTATGTTCAGTATCTGTCACATCACAGACTGGCCATTCTAAGTGTGTAGGTTACTCTCCACACAGGTTCCTTTTCACATCTAACTGTAAAGTCTCTGCATATGCACCTTCCAGGTACCCTGGGCCCTGTATCCAGCATTTCCTAAACCTGCACAGGAAGAGCATATCAGTGCTAACAACAGTCCAGCATTTGGTTTTGGAGACGCCCTAACTAACCAGCATTTCATGCCTTGGCCCCCTGGCTTGCAGCACACACAGATGCACCTGCTCTGTTAGCAATGCAAACTGTCCTTGTCCATTTACTATGAATGATGCATGTTTCTTTTAGCTTCTAAATGTGTAGTATGTTGCCTTTGTATTGTCATAAGTTTGATAAGTTGTATAATATGCAACCTTCTTAAAAGTTGTGATGGATTCGATTGCTGCTCATTGGTGGAGTACTTGCCCAGCATACAAGAGCCCCTAGTTGGATCTTAGCATTTTCACTTTGTAGATGGCTTCTGAGTTTCCAATTTCTACTTTGCTTCTTTACCATTGTTGGGTTATTTCTGGGTTTTGGAAGCATTTTTTCTTTGTAATCTCTTAAAACAATCTGTTCTATATGATGTTTCTAGAAGCACAGCACATTGATAGACAGTTGTATTGTAGAGTTATTGAAACTCTTCAGTGCTTTTAAAGATTTACATTAAGGTTCTTTTAAATATCAAGCTTTCCCACAGTGCTCAAATGTGTTTAAAATTACTTTCTTGATATTTAACTATAGCCTTTTCATGACCCAGTTGTAAAATAAATACTTCCCTGCACTTGGATTTTTTTTACTTCACTGAGTTTTTAGTAAGTTTGATCCCAAAACAATACCTTTGAAAGCACATGGAGAAATGGTATATTTCCACAATGGAAATGGGACAGCAGAAATCTTGGGAAATTGTCTTAGTGGATGAGGCACTTGTCGTGTAAGCTTGAGAACCAAGATTTAGGACCATGGAACCCATATAAAGTCAGGAGGGAATAACAGCCTATCTTTAATCCCAGTACACTGGAGGAGAAGGCAAATTGGTGATCCCTAGGTTCAAATGAGACATTTTGCCTCAGTTTATAAAGGTGCAGAGCAATTAAAAAAACCTGACATCAATTTCAGTCCTCCATCACATGTGCTCACACAGGGACTCATACCACCCACAGCATGTCTCCCTTATACATGGATGTGCAAATGCACGCGTGCACGCACACACACCACCCACACACACACACCGTACCCCACACATAAAGACAAAAGAACTGGAAGTGAAGCCTCCTGTTCCATCTCCTTGGTACTTCTCCCCCCAGGGAACCTTGCATTTCTAGTTAACTGCTCCAAGGTCAACCCACTCCACTGTTTCTACTGAGTTAGGGCCCATTCCAGTGCTGTGACTAATCAGATTATAAAACAGTTCTATCCTACTGTAGTTTGGGCATTATCTCCTCTATGAACCCAAACACTGCTCTCTTCAGTGATAACCTTGTGAATCTGGTGCTCTTTCCAGCCCTCAGGGATTTTGTTTTGTTTTCTGCTACCTGGAGCTGAGACATTCTTGTCCACGAGAATTGCTTTTTAAATTTCAGTAACACCACATACTTTTGTCTCGAAGACGCAAAGGCTGTGTGTTCTCGTCTGTTATTTATATTAGAGGAGTCTAAGAAGAGTTTTAGGTGCCTAAGTCAATGAAAACCCATTTTCATTTTAGCATATTCGTAAAAATTAAGAAAATCCTAACGTTGATTCAAGCACAGCCTCCTGCTGTGGATGGATTTTTGTTCTCTATTTTACGCTTAGCATGTTGAAGGTTTGAAATGGAAAACAAATAAAATGTTAATATATTAACAAGATGCCCATTCTCAGGAATCTACCCTGTGTTAGTCTCTTGGTTTTTCATAGCCACTGTGCTACAAAGTAGTAGTAGTGTAATAGAAATGCTCAGGGACAGAATAAGAGTGACCAAGCTTGAGAGACTGCTTGCTTGTACTTACAGAGAAACAAAGTTCAGTTTCTCGCACCCTTGTAGGCAGCTAAACAAATACCCATAACTCCGGTTCCAGAGGAGTCTGTGCCTTCTGGACTATGGAGGCACGAGTACTCCTACCAGCACTGATGTGTATATAAAGCCACACAGACAGACAGACAGACAGATCCACACACCCCTAATTTTAAAAATTCTTCTTAAACAGATAGTGAATATAGCCCAGTCTGGTGGTGCATGGCTTTAATCTCAACACTCAGGAGGCCACAGAATTTGAGGCTAGTCTAGTCTATTGAGTGAGTTCTAGGATAGATAGCCCAGGGCTACACAGAAACCCTGTGTCCCAAAGCAAAATAACAACAAAAGATAGCGAACAGTGGATATAGCTAATTTAAAAGTTTAAACGAATAAAGTATGTTTTATTCTTGTGGTGAAGTACTAGAGAGTTTTAAAAATAATATAGACATGTATGTTCATATGGAAAGAGACACCACTGAGAGGTTGTCCTGTGTTGTATAATAAAGCAAGATGAGCGTGTCCCTGGGAGCAAGGCAGTGAGCAGCGCTCCTCCATGCCTCTGCATCAGCTCCTACCTCCTGCCCTGACTTCCCGCAGTGATGGGTTGCCCTGGGTGTTGGGTATGGTGTTTATCATAGCAACAGCAAACAAAGTAGGACCAGAGGGAATGGTAGATAAGTTCAGCTAGTTTACCCTTTGCTTATTTTTATCTTTAGTGAACATTTATTTTGTGTCTAATAGTTGTAAGAAAATGGTATGAAATCCACTAATATACTTTTTATATTGTTGAGACAGTCTGCTGATGGTGCAGTTTACTGGGAGAGTTCCAGTTCAAGAGACTGGAAACTTCAGCTATAGTGCAAGCTGCGCTGCTGCTTAGCTATGAGACCGTGGTTTAGGCTCTCTGGCCTCAGTCCGTGTGTATAGTAAGTTGGTTGGTCTCTGATTTTGAGGGCTTTAGTAGTCAGATGAAGGAAGGAAGTAGCAAGGGTTACAGAGCTCTCCATGTTCCCTGCTTCTCTCTCCAAGGAGCTGTGTGTAGTTGATAATGTACTGTCTCTTACTTAGGGTTTTACTGCTGTGAACAGACACCATGACCAAAACAAGTCTTCTAAGGACAACATTTGATTTGATTTGTGCTGGCTTGTAGGGTCAGAGGTTCAGTCCAGTATCTTGAAGGCAGGAGCGTGGCACCTGAAATGTTACTGTTCTGGAAACCAATGTTCATTGAGCAGCAGTTGGTGAATGGTTACTCTTCTTGGGCTATATTTACACATGTGAAAGCCACATCAGCATGTGCCATGTGTTATTTTTCTTAGTCTGACGCTTTGAACAGTACTGTCTTCTGCTCTGCCCAATTGATGCTCGACAGACCTAGTGGATAGTTTAAGTCACGAGTATTTGCAAAGGGTTAGGCCATTTGCTTGGGGTTTCAACATTATACATTCTAAATTAAAATCTGTATTATTAGAGTGAGTGTGTGTTGTACATCAGCATGTGCAGCTGTTGCATGTGTGTGAAGGTCAGAGGACAACTTGGGGAATTGGTTCTCTCCTTCCACAGTGGGCTCCAGGGAGCCAGCTCATCAGGCATGCAGGACAGTTGCCTTCACCTGCTGAGTTATCTCACCAGACAGAGTTTTGTTTTTAAGATGCTAGATGACCAACTTGGCTTACTCCAGCTCCAAGTTTCCTTTAGCTGTAAGTTTCTGTGAAATTACATACTACCTTTATGATATTAACTAGTGAGTCCACTGGTAGGTTAAGTTGATAATACACAGTCTCCTGTGTAGCCTTGGCCACCCTGGAACTCACAACATAGACCAGGACTAAAGGTACACACTACAACAACCAGCTGATAATACAGCACCTTAATACTATATTTGGCATTGATTTATATTTTGGAAAACTTTAGTGACCATTATTTAAGAAGATGGGTATGCTTCATGATGGCTGACCTACCATGCTTTCCCTAGCTTATTATATATGTGTCTTTCTGTATATGTCTCAGAGGGACTGCATTATTTTTTTGGTAACTAGGATGAAGGGAAAATTAAGTGTGACTGCTAATTAAGAGTAAAGAGATTTAATCTGTTTAATCTGAAAATGCAACCCATTCTCAGCTTGAGAAGAAACAGACTTTTTATTCTTATTACAAAGGAAGAACAATGTGAAAACATGCCCTATACAGGATCTATTACTATTATTTTCTTAACAAAATACATGTAAAAGTAGACATATCTGTATTTTTCAGTTTCTGGTTTTGGCCTTCTTTGTTACAGTTTGCTTGTGTTTATGTGTATGTGTTTGAGCACACATGTGGTGGTCAGAAGATAACTTTTAGGAGTCTGTTCTCTCCTTCTATCCTGTGGGTCTTGGGACCTGGATTTGGGTGGCTGACTGTGACAGTACCTTCACTGGTTGTGTATTTCTCAAGCCCAGTCTTTTTCATGTAATATAATGCTATACATACTTTGTATAAATATGTAAACTGCAGCAATTCCTAAACAAATTCTTAAGGTAGTTGTTTTCTTTTCTATCATCTATGTTTTTTATATAAACTTTAATTGATGCACAGAAATTTAATTCAGCCTTTTGACTTTCTGTTAAGATTTTGTTTGTGGCACTAGAATAAGTCAGGGACTCTCCAGCGCATGGCTCTATAACTAAAAGGATATGTTTATGCACATAAACACGCAATTCCAGTGTGCTGGCAGTGCCTAACAGGGGAGTTGGAGGGTTGGACTCTCCCGTTGAAAATTTGTGCTGAGGAAAGAATAAATGACTCAGGTAAAGTAGAAAAAGACATTTCAAAACTAATGCAACTTAGTGGGACATATCCTCATACATTCTTTTCTTTAGCATTATACATTGGGTATCTTCCCAGCGCTGACAGTGTTTCACACTCATGACTTTAGAAGCTCTGTCATAATCACTGGTGGTGTTGTCAATTGCTTTGCTTCCTCATTATTACAGAGATGGATAGTTTGGCTTGACCCATGGCTGGAAAGTGCTTGACTCCTGAATCACACACCTAGCTCAGAACATTTTACCAACTTCAACTTCAATTTATTATTGTATTAGGACCAAGGAAAGATGGGGATGGGAGTGGGGGAACGGACAGCGGGAAAGCTTTGCTTTTGAAGAGCATTGTTTATGAGAAATTAACTGAACTTCAGATACTGAGGTAACTTCAGAAATCCTTATCAGAAATGATACTGCAGACATTCATGCTGTTTTTCCTTTCTAGTATGAAAGTCTCATCGAAAGATATTTTAGGAAGAGTCTAACTTCGAAATGGAGGGGATAGTGTATCATAGTGATGTAGTTAGATAGGAACAGGGGTATTGGTTGAACTACACTTGTGTGACAAACTTTTCCTGGGGAGAAACAATACTTACCCTGGATAGGGAGCCCATGTCAGAGCAAAGTCAGAATATGATCAAAGTCCAACTTGGTGAACCAGTGAGTTTTGTTGGAGTTACAGGAGAATGGGTTAGGGGTTACTTACAGGGGCAGTGATGACTCAAAAACACAAAAGAACTGTGGGGTAGGTGGGAGAATGGCATCACCAAAGCCCACCCCAGCATGATGCCGATTCACAAAAGCTGGGAACCTGGAATGTACCGCACAACCTGCCCGAAGCTCAACAGATTGGTGTGTCCTTTCCCAGTGACTCTGGTCTTAACTCTTCTGTGTTGTAGCTCAGCTTCCTTTGGTCTGAGAGGGACTTGTTTCAGCCTTTGTTTACTCTGGCAGGGATGGGTCTAATGAATCTGGTCAGTTTCAAGAACTTCCTGAGGCAATTTTGAGTTGTTTATCTTCTGAAGAACTTCCCTGTAGGATGCTGTGTTTCAATCCAGGAGGAAAACTGTTGCTACACAACAACTATCATTCTGTTATTGTTATCTATGGTTCGTAAATACTTGGGAAAATTAGAAGTAAACCTTCAGTGCCGGCTTTTGGTAACACATTTGAAGCTGATGGACTGTAAATGCTCAGTGCAGTTGGTGAGGCTTTGGAAGTAAAGAGTGAAACTGATTGTGCCAACTGAAATTGTAGAAAGCTGCAGATGTCTGCCCTGATGGAGTGCTGTGGGTGGTGTCAGTGCTGGTGTATGCCAGTGTGGTTCACTCTTGCTTACACTCTACAGTGTAGGTTGCTTCTTATCTTTAGCCCTCTCCCTGCCTTTAGGAAGTCACATGTTTGCCAAAAGGAACAACATGTGAACAGAAAAGCTAGTGCTTATTAATACAGTGCCGCAGCAGGATTTGTTGAGGAAGAAGTCAATGAAGGCCTACAACTGTGTCCCAGATTGCTTTGTTTTGTTTTTTTCCCCTGTTTTAAACATGCATTAGATTTGGTCACTCTAGGTGGTGCTCCTTTAACAACTAACTAATAATTGAAAAGAATTTATTATTTGACAATTTTGTACATGTATACAACATATCTTAGTCCTGTCCAACTCCAATACTCCCACATTCCTGTAGCCATCTCTTACTTTTCCTCCTTTGCCTCCTCTTCCCTTGCACCCCGAACCCCCTCCTATTCCCCCATAGCGTCCACTTGAATCCAATTACTAATACCTGTATACCCATGGACTGAGAACCAAAATTTCTAGAAAATTTTGTTTTTTTACATTCATTTTGGTATTTTTGTTTCAAAGTTCCTCAATCCTTCTTTTTTAAAAAATAAAATACCTGAAGTATACATCTCAATGAGAACAGTTTTTGTTTACAAATATGATACATGTCTTGCCATGTTCTAAGTATCTAGCAATTGTTCATTGAACTTCTGGCCTCCTACATGCTGGTGTTTAATTATGATTAATGTTTAAATATTTATTGCAGTAACATATTTTCAAGAAGAAGCACTTGAATTTGGGCCTTCAGTTCCTTAGGAGACAGCCCCTTAGTGTGCTTACCTTATTCAAAATACCTTATAAATTTTTCTTTTGTTAAATGCTTAAGCTATAAGCCATTATCCTAAGAGTGAACAATTTCAACTTTCTCTGATGCAATGCTGAGGGTTGTTTGCTTAGTTTTTTAAATAAAATTCTGAGCAAATCCCACACATGTCCAGAGAGAGGTGACATCCTTCTCTAGTGCCTGTTCTGGGTGAAAATGGCAGACAGACCACATTGTTGTAGCTGACGGGGGCCACAGCCCAGCTCACATATTTCAAGTTCACTGCGTATTACACTACAAAGACATTCTATACCATCCAAGCTAACTTAAAAGATATAAATACTGTTAAACATGTGTAAGTACCTTAAAGAATTTATGAAAATACTGTGTAAATGCCATAGTTACCACCTGTGATATGTTTCCATACAGGCAGATGCTCCAAGGAACATTTCAACTTTTTATTAGTTTGATAACTGGACACCCCATTTCCATTCACTGGAAAATGCATAAATACAATGTAGTCTTTTTTTTTTTTTACAGTGGAACTGTATATATATTAATAGAAAGTAATGAACAACGTAGGCATTGCTGGCTAGCCATCCCCAGGAGACCCCTTTCTTTGTGGTAAGCACCTAGATTTCATGTCATTTCATCTTTAGTTTGGTGAGTATTTTTAATAGCTAAAAGCAGTGGTAGAGGATATTAAAGTAGTGACTGCAAACATATTGTGGATGCATTTGCATTTTGGCAGAGAGAATTCTTTTAAACTATAAGTAAAGCTATACAAATGACAGAGGACAGGTCAAATTTTTTATTCCAGGCACAATTTTGAAAACTTTATATTTTACTTTTTTTTTTAAAGTATTTTTCTTTTTCGTTGTTGTTTTTTTTAAATTTATTTATTTATTATATGTAAATACACTGTAGCTATCTTCAGACACCCCACAAGAGGGTATCAGATCTCATTACAGATGGTTGTGAGCCACCATGTGGTTGCTGGGATTTGAACTCATGACCTCTGGAAGAGCAATCAGTGCTCTTAACCACTAGCCATCTCACCAGCCCCTAAAGTATTTTTCATTATGCATTGTGAATGCAGGGAGAAGGGAAACATGTGCGTGTGGAAGTCAGAGGACAGTTTTGTCGAGTTGGTTCTTTCTGTCCACTCCTTTACTTGGGTTCCTGGGTGGAATTCAGGTCACAGTGCTTGTGTGGCAGACACTTTGCCTGCTCAGCCATCTGGCCAGCCTCACTTTCTCTTTTCAGAAGCCAAATCACATTGTCCCTGCTATCATGGAGATATGTAGTTTGTCACAAGGAAGATAGGAGCTCCTGATTGGAATACATCCTTACTACCAATAAAACAGCTCAGAGAGTATGCCCAGATAAATAGTCTGAGGAGGCACTGTTGGTTGTGAGAAGGAACATGGTAATAAGTCTGTAAACCTAAAAGCTAATGAGAGATAACTTTGAACATCTACCCGCAGTCAGAGCTAACCTGCTTGTGAAGCATTCCCGAGTGCTCTCAAGCCTGCTGGATTTTTGGTTACTTTTGCTATTATATAAATTTGAATTATTAAAGTGAGGGTTTAGGAATCCATCTTTGAAAAGTTGGGATCTAAACTTTTCAAGAGAGCAAGGGAGCAGGGACTTACCTCGGGAGAGTGAGAAAGGGGGGCTTAGGTGCTAGGTACCCTGAGAAGCAGAGGCCTATCAGTCTGAGAACAACAGCACTCACTACCCAGCCCAAATCATGCTTTAGTGTAAGTAGGGACTTTGGATGCAGGGCCACAGCGAGGCAGCTTCTGAGGCCAGCTATGAGCGAGGCGCTGGAAATGAATGTTCACCTCCAGGATGAACTGAAGCTTGAGCTGTTTGTGAAAATACTGAGCTCAAGGGGTTTCATTTGCATTATTACAGACAGAAGCTGCCTGTATTCCAGCCCCAAGCTGTGAGTTCATTCCTTTGTCCTACTAATTGTACTGTGAGCTAGAATCACTGTTTAGAAAAATACGAGTAGGTACAGCAAGATACTTTGTATCAAAGCAGCTCTCCTGGTTTCACCTACATTGCCAAAAAGTCTGGAAGGCTGGAGAGAGCTCAATGGTAAAGTACAGGGTAAAGATCTGAGTTTGATCACCCACCCCCACCTCTCATGGGAAGAAAGCAGACGTGGCACATCTGTATTCCCAGCTCTGGGGAAGCAGAGACCGGTGGGACCCCCTGGGGGCTCTTTGGCCAGCAGAGTGCTGGGTGAATTCCAGACCCATGGGAGGACCCTGTCTCAAACAATGGATGGCATCTCAAGAATGACACCTAAGGCTGTCCTGACCTGACTCACCCTCTTCCTCTTGTTCTCACTCTCAAACACTGGCTTTCTCCTCTTACCCATATAAACAGTCAAACAAAAAATTTAAGTTAAAAAAGGATTTACCAGCAAAATGCTTTCAAGCACACTTGGCATATACAGATTATATTTTAAGTCTTTTAACTAAGTAAGAATCTAAACTAATAGACCCCTGCCTCCCTCGAAATTCTTCAAAATGGATTTTCTCTGGCATGAGTCTGGGGAAATTAGTTTAGAGATAAACAACATCTATGTAATTATTCAATGCCATATTATTATTATATTTCAGCTAATGGTGGGTATTGGAGAAAGTAAGCAAGCTCACTTACTAGCTGTCTAGTTTTGAGAAATTACTCAACCACTGTAAATCCATTTCTTTATCATACTTAGGATATAAAACAATTTTGGCTGGCAATGTTGACTTGGTGATATTGAGTATTTGTCAAGCATGTTTGAGTCCTTGGGTTCAATCTCCAACACTGAAAAGTAATCAGTAAAAAATTTTTAGATATTCAGGTTTTGTTTGTCTTAGACAATCATATTTTTACATTTGATCTCAGTATCTGAACAGTAATACTTTAAATAATCTTTGTGTTAGTGAGACGTGTAATTTTATTTTACAAAAGTAACTGGTTTACTTTCAAGGTGCTGTTTTAAGTATTATATATACACGTTCAACTCATCGAAGGACTTAAAGATGATTCTTGTTTGCTGCCTCAGCACTTGGGAGGGAGATAGAGGATCAGTTTAGAGTCATGGGGTTGGGGGAGCAGATTCAAGGCCAGCTTAGGCTACATGACACCCTGCCTTTAAAAAATTAAAAACATCTTTGAAATGATAGACAATAGTGACACAAACAGGCATATGATGTAGTTACTTATTTAGGTTGACTATTCCTTACCCAAAATTCCTGGACTAGGGTGTACTCGATTTCTTTCTTTTTTTTTTTTTTTGATGGATAGGATGGATCCTAGTGTAAACCTTGCACACAGTGTCTGAAGTGCAGTATTTCCAGTTTCCTGAGTTCTGCCACGTAAAATATGGCATTTTCTACTTCTGTTGTGTGCCATATCAATACTCAAAAATGTTTAGATAGTAGAAGGCATTAGGTTTTAAATTAGTGGTATAACTTATCCTCAGAGCAAATCAATCAAGGCACAGAAACGCTTTAAGATGCTTGATGACCACAGTCTACAGCTGTAAACCAAGGATTAGATCAAAGAGTCTGGCTCAGAGTCCGTGTTCCCCGTGACATATCCTAGAGACATCAACAAAATAACATCAAGCCAGATGAAAGTTGCAGCCATAAAGTTAACAATTCAAGGGCATAAAAAGAAAACCACGGTTTTGTGTTTTCTCAGTGAGTAAAATCACCAAAAGATGTTGGATGGCCATGAAAAAGATCTGGCTCTTCAAGCAGACTCTTAGTTACTGTATGACCTGTGCTAAGAGTTTAAGAGAACAAATCTTCACCAGTAGGACTAGAATTTCAATGAGGACCTTTTAAGACAAAAGGATGCAAAATGCTTTCTCAAGAGTGCTTTCTGGGATGTGCAAGGAGGATGAGCTCATGATACGTTAAACACAAATAAGTACATAAGGAGATATACCTATACCTATTATGTAATGAGCATTCTGTCCTGTTACAGCCTCTTGTAAACCAGCCCTATCTCCCCCTTTCCTCCTGCCTCTCCTTTTCTTCTCTCCAACCCTGACATTGATCCTAGAGCCTTCCATGTTCTAGGCAGACTTTACCCTAAGCAGTCACCACAGTGATTTACAAACAAAAAATATCCACCCACTGTAGGTGTGCATTTCAGTGATTTGTGGCAAAGTTACTTGTGTAAAATCTTTACCACAATCCTTTAGAACTTTCCCATTTTTCTAGTCATGCTAGTTTCCCTTTTTTTTTTTTAAAAAAAAAATACTGCTTTTATTGTTTTATGATCGGTGATTCATTCTTACACTCGTATCTCACTGTTTTACTTTGCTTTGTTTAGTTATTGTATCTATTTTTTAGAGCAGTTTGTTATCCTTTCCTTTGAACAATAGCTCAAAGTTAAAAGAAACCAATCAAATGACCTTGTTATAACAATTTTTAAGGGAATGGTGTGGCAGTCCTTAGGCAGGAATTTAATCTCTGTTACCCAGCCCCTGCCTGCCTTCCTTCACTAAGGTCCTTAAATGGATGCTCATGGCTGGGAAGTGAGATGTGCTGGGGAGAAGCGCATCAGAGCCTTCTCACTGGAGGGATCTGAGTGCTGTCTTCACTCGGCCCATAGTTGGCCCTTGTTACTAAGTCAGAAGATCAAAGGCTCTGTGGGTATGTAGGAGTGAAAGCCGGCTCATGTATGTTTCTTTTTATCTCCTCTTTGTAAACAGGCCAATGAAAATGTAACCTTCCCTTCTTTCCTACAGGGGAAAGGTCAGCGACTAGAAGGGCTTGGATGTGTTCTCTGGGTGGATGGAAAAATTGAAAGGACTGAGCTATGTGCTCTGAAAAAGATCAGCTTGTGGAGGACCAAAGTGAAAGTGCTTGCCCATATCTATCTTTTCTGTTGTGTAAAGAGTTTAGTAAAACACGACCAATCAGAAACTGGATGGACCAGTGATCCAGGAGAGGTTCCTGTGTGATTGAAAACTTGATATACCCGGGAGTATGAGTCTATTAAAAGAATATTCTAGACATCAATTTAATGCACAGTTTGCTTTTTAAGTGTTAAAATTAGAGTCCTAGGGCTGGAGAGATGGCTCAGTGGTTAAGAGCATTGACTGCTCTTCCAGAGGTCCTGAGTTCAATTCCCAGCAACCACATCGTGGCTCACAACCATCTGTAATGGGATTCAATGTCTTCTTCTGATGTGTCTGAAAACAGCTACAGTGTACTCATATACATAAAATAAATAAATTTTAAAAAAAAATTAGAGTCCTAAAGGAAAGAGAAATCTTAAAAGATGCTAGGTTATACATAAGAACAGAAATATATGCAGATTACAAGATAGAAGAGATGAGAGACATATAGAATGTACCGTTTGGAGTTGGGAGCCCTTTGGTTTGGGAGCCCCTGCAGGTTTCCTGAGATAAGGCCTTGCTGTGTATCCCAGGTTGGCCTCACATCCAGTCTTCCTGCATCAGCCCCTTCTCTCACCTCTAATACTGGGATTACCTTGTTCATCTTAGAAACCTTCATGTTAATTCTTGCTCAGATTGTAGTCGTTCACACTCAAGGGATAAATAAATCGTTTTAGAGTTGGCCTCAGTGGGCTTGTATGTAACAGGAAAAGAGTTCACTTACAGTAAAGCTCAGAGGGTCTTTTGTCTGTGAAAATCATATAACAGGGCAACTAAATAGGCTAAGGAGGAGCTCTTTATCATTAGCCATTAGGGGGTGCAAGTCAGCGTCACAGCAGGCCGTTGCTCATGCACCTGCCACTCTGACATGACGTGTTTAAAGATGCTGCTCCTTTCTCTGTAAACGTCCTGTCATACAGCATCTTCTCTGATTCTCTTTTCAATTTTATTTTTCTTGATATTCTTAAGTCACAATATTTTGACATGTTTATGTGTCAAACGCAGTCAGGAAAGGGCATCAAAGCAAATAAGAACTCTGGAAAAAAAAATGTGGTCAGAGATCAGTAGAAGTAGCCAGATGTTAGATGACCAGCTAAGCCCTTTCCCCCTTGTTTTTAGTGTTTTGAGTGAAAAACTCTGAAGTCACTGATAGTTTATCTTCCTTTGTTGGACTTAGGTTTTTTAGAGAGAGGGCTGGGGAACCTGAAAGTATAAATAGGAGGTCACTGTGTTAGGTAATTTTCTGAATGAAGAGCAACAGACAAGACTGAGAGTCACAGCTGCCAGACTGCAAACACATTGCTGTCGGAACTCCTGAGCAGCCAGGGGCATGATACGCACATTCCCAAACAGGCCATTTGATCCACACCATAACCCTTACAAATCTGCACCCTGACCCTTACAAAGAAAGGAAGCTGAGGCTAACTCTCAATCACTGCCTTATGTTTTCTCTCCCTCTCTTAAACTGGAAATTAAAATTGTGGTCTTATGGAATGAGGGTATGAAAAGTTACTGGGTTATTATTCTGCAATGTTAAATGATAGTTACTTTGCACATCTATGTTTGATCATTTAAATGATGTAAAATATACGTTAGTGTGTTGTAATAAACTCAGGATTGTCCATTGGTCTTAATTACGTCACCACTGCTCTGTTGAAGGAGTTCATATTTCTTCTGGATTTCAGTCTTGCTTTCACTTTCACAAACAACCATGTTTCTATCCATGGCGTCCACCCTATTGCAGCTCATCTGTTTAACTGAGGTACAGTTGGCATGTAACCAACTGTATATATTTTAAGTTGTGTTATCACACCATATAACAACAGTGTTACATGCATGGTCAGGATAGCAAATATACTTAACTCTCTTCCCACTGTTCTCTCCCTTCCTCCCTCCCTCCCTCTCTCTCTCTCTCTCTCTCTCTCTCTCTCTCTCTCTCTCTCTCCTTCCTCCCCCTCCCCGCACCCCCATCAAGGTGACCAACATCTGCTTCCAGGTAGTATAGATTTCGTTTTAGGTCATTTATGAATGGAATAATGAAGTATGTACTCTTATTAGTCTAGATTCTTAGGGTCATTAATAGATGCTTATATAGTAGTTCATTTCATTTGCTGTGTCACGGGTCAGCTTTGTTTGAAAACCTTTGGAATATTTTCAGTTTATAACAAACGAAGTTGCCATGAAAAGTTCTGTATAAATTTTTATATTGACATAAAAAAATCTGAGTTTCTCTTGAGCAAATGACTGTGTCACATAATAGACACATATTTAACTGTTTATGAAACAGTGAGCCGGGCGGTGGTGGCGCATGCCTTTAATCCCAGCACTTGGGAGGCAGAGACAGGTGGGTTTCTGAGTTCGAGGCCAGCCTGGTTTACAGAGTGAGCTCCAGGACAGCCAAGGCTACACAGAGAGAAACCCTGTCTCGAAAAACGAAAACAAAAACAAAACAAAATAAAAAAAAAAGAAACAGTGAGATATTTGTACCCTTTTAGATTCCTAGCAGTGTATGAGAGGTCCAGTTGCTTCTCTAGCCACTGATTATAGGCCTGGTCTTTACAATAAACAGGTCTTGGTGTTCCATTGTGGCCCAGTGTAAATTTCCTAAGCAGTTACAATGCTGAACATTTCTTAGCTTCTTTGGTAAGGTATGCTCAAATTGCTTGCCCATTTTCATTAATTATTGGATTTCTAGAGTCATTATTTTTATGTTCTGTTTATCAGTTCACGACAAGATTTCATTTACAGATACTTTCCCCTTTGAAAAAATTGTCTTCATTTTCTTACGTGTTTCAAACAACAGATTTTTATGAAATCCAATTTCTTATTTTAGAAGACAGTATGAGTATATGGAATTTGTTTTTCAGAGTTAGATTCTTAGCAGATAAAGTGACTTTTAGAAACTATATTTTCATGCAAAAATGTTTTGTGATCTTGATTGCTTTGAGTCATTGTTCAAATCTAAGTGTGTAGATATGTGTAAAAAACCACAATAAATCTCTAATCCATGAATGCACTCCATGTATATAGTGTTCTTTCAGATCTTGGTAGTGTTTAGACTCAAACCTTCAGTTTTTACGTCTTGCAAACATTTTGTCAACTCAGAGCTCAGTGCTGTTGGTTAATATGTTTGGTTGTTTGGTCATACGTGTTTGTGTGTGGGTGTGTGCAAGTGGTTGCAGGTTCTCCAGAGATATAGGCTCTTCTGGGGCAGGAATAGATAGGAAGTTTTGAGCTGTTCATTGGGGATGATGGGAACCAAACTCAGGTCCTCTGTAAGAGTGGTACATGCTCTGAAGCACCACTCCATGGTTCTAGCCTGACCAATAAATAACATCGTTTTTAACTGCCAGCGTCAGTTGTTTATTCAGTATGGGTTTTGTACAGTACAGTTTACCTTGACATTTCAGTTCCTCAGCCACATTGCCTTTCTATAGGCTTGTCTGTCTTCTCATCTCCATGTGAAGTAAATCACTGTGGAAATACAGTTAGTAGATGAAAATAAGAAAGGAGAGTCAGCACAGGAAAGTATTTGCTATTTAATAAAGGTGGCATGGTTTGGATTGCTGGGATGAACTTTAGAGTTATGCTTTAAATCAAAATTTTATCAGGAACTAAGACATTAAAGTAAAGTTACCTATTGGATTGAAGGTATGTTTGGGCTAAGGAATATATATATATATATATATTTTTTTTTTTTCTCCCGAGACAGGGTTTCTCTTTGTAGCCCTGGCTGTCCTGGAACTCACTCTGTAGACCAGGCTGGCCTCGAACTCAGAAATCCACCTGTCTCTGCCACCCAAGTGCTGGGAAAGATACATATTTGATATTAATCACATGAGACTAAATGAAGTTACCCAAAGAAGAGAGTTTAAAGAAGTCAGTGGGGTCACCATGGAGTTGTGTCTGGGGTTTGCTGGCACCTCAGTGTTTAAGAAGCCTGCTGGGAGCACTGTGCTACTGTGAACATAAGCCATTCATCAGTTACCCTCTTGTGCTGCATGCAACCTCTTTAGACAGCCAGATCTCCCATATCCTTCTCCAGTGTCTCACCTCATCTGCACTGGGTTCCATATCCACCACACCTGCCTGCCCTGCAACCAATCTGTAAGCTTCTACCGGGATCTGCCCTGACTGCCATCACCCACATGTCCCTCTGGCACTACCATCTAACCTTTCTGCCCAGACAGATCTTCCACATCCATCTCCAGGGTCTAGCCTTGCCCGTTCCCACAGTTACCTCTTCTGCTCTAATCTGCTCTGTCCATATGATATTTGTAACTAACGAAAGAAGTCCACATGCCCAGATCTCAATGAAAAATAAAGTATGAAAGAGCAAGCCTGTATCTTCTCTCAAAAACCTGTCAGTCCTGGAAGAATGTTGGCTAATGAGATTTACCTAAAAGAACCCAAGACTCAGAATTTAAAGAACAATGATAAACTTCACCAAATAATTCAAGGAAACAACCCTCAAAGAAACAGCTCAATGAAATTAAGGAGAAAGAACTTAGGGAGGATAAATGCCCAAGTGATGCCCAAAAAGTCCCAGACATGAGGCTGATAGAAATGGTGGAGGCAGTCAAGGACCCCAGAACAGAATTCAACGAGGGGATGGAAACATTGAAGAAGACTCGAGATAAAATGAAGACAGAATGGAAAAACTCAGTAACTCAACTAAAATCCTCGAAGGAAAGCCTTACAAGTAGAATAAATCCAGCAGAAAGTAGATTAGCAGGACTCAAAGACAAAGTAGAGAATCTAGACCTAATAAACAAGGAATGTGAAAGTAAGACAGCAGCAGAAGGGAAATGTGGGACACCAGGAAAAAGCAAACCTTTGAGTTATAGGCACACAGAAGAAGAAGAAGAATCTCGAATCACTGGCATAGATCAGATCTTCAACAAGATCATAGAGGAAAACTTTCCCAAACTAAGCAAAGACATACCTACACAGATAGAAGAAGTAATCACAACACCAAATAGACAAGAGCAGGAAAGAAAATCCCCAGGGCATAGCATAGTCAGGACAACAGTAAATATGCAGAACAAAGAAAGTATATTGAAAGCTTCAAGAGGGAAAAAGCCACAAGTGACATGCACAGGAAAACCCGTTAGAATAACATCTGATTTCTCACTGGAAAATTTGAAAGCCCAAAGAGCCTAGAGCAAGGTATTCCAAGTCCTAAAAGACCACTACAGCCAGTCTAGACTAATAAACCTAACAAAATTGTCTGCCTTAAATAAAGGAGAAAGAAAAACTTCCATGACACTCTCAGCTAAAAAAAAATGTTTATGTGCAACAAACCAAATGAGAAAGTACAGGAAGCATTGTCAGTAGAAAGAGTGGAAAGAAGTACCAAGCTCTAAAACTGTAACAAGGGACTTCGGGAGCACAAACAGCAGCACCAGCAGTCAGGACCACAGCGACCACAGTTAATGCACAGTCCAGTACTGACCTTAAATATCAGTGTCGTCAATTCATGTTTCAGTAATAACTTTAAATGTTAATGTCCTCTATTCTCCAATCAAAAGACACAGACTGACTAGATGGATCAAGAAACAAAAATCCACCTATCTGTTTACAAGAAACATGTTAGTTTTAAAGATGGACTCCACCTTAGAATAAAAGGACAGACAAAAGTGTTCCAAACTAATAGGCCAGGCAGCAAACATTCTAACATCTGATAGACTAGACTTCAAACTAAAACTAAGAAGAAGTAAAAACGGGACACTTTATTCTAATCAAGGGGACAGGTAAATTACTATCCTAAACATATATACACCAAACTCTGGTACAGTCAATTTTATTAAAAAAAAATACTCTTGGATTTAAAGACAAAGACTAACATCCTTCTATTAATAGTAGGTGATTTTAATATCCCACTTTCTCTAATAGACAGGTCATATGGACAACAAAATTAATAAAAGCATAAAGATTAATTGGCATCATACATCAAGTGGATTTAATGGATCTACAGAATATTCCACCCAAACACCAAAGAAGACACAGTTTACCCAGGAGCACATGGAAGCTTTTCTAAAATAGATCACATGCTAGGTAGGATACAGAACAAACTTTTAGAAATTTTAAAAAAAGAAAGGAAAAAGGAAGAACTATTGTATACAATCTGACCACAGTGCAATAAAACTTAAAATTGACAGCAAACAAATCTCTAGTAAATACACAAACTCATGGATATTAAACAACTTACTATTGAATAAAGAAAGAAATAAGACATTTCCTGGAACTTAATGAAAGATGAAAACATAGCATAACAAAACCTCTGGGACTCACTGAGAGTAACATAGTGTGGAAATGTATATCTCTAATTGGCTACATTAAAAGATCTAGGAGAGCACACGTAAGTATGCTTTTCTATGAAGCAACTCAAAAACTTGGAAAGTCAAGAGCAAACCAAATCCAAATCTAATCAATGGGAAGAAATAATGAAAATCAGCTCAGAAACCAATGAAATACAAACAAGGAAAATAATACAAAGGCTCAACAAAAAGCTAGTTCTCTGAGAAGATAAATGGGATTGACAAACTCTTGGCTCAACTAACCAAAAGAAAGAGAGGCCCAAATTAATGGTATCAGGAATGAATAAGGGAGGACCAAAGAAATTGAGATTATTATAAGAGAATATTTAAAAAACCTGTACTCCATTAACTGGAAAACTTGAAAAAAAAAATGATAAGTTTCTAGATCCAGCCAAACCACCAAAATTAAACCAAGAAGTAAACAACCCAAACAGGCACATTACTAATGAGGAGATTGAAATAGTAATAAACAGCCTTCAAGCTACAGAAAAGTTCCAGACCTGATAGATTCAGAGCAGAATTCTACCAGATTTTCAAAGAAGATCTGCAGCCAATCTATTGAAGAAGAGAAGAAAGGAAAGGGGAGTAAGAGGGGGAGGAGGAGGAGGAAGAGGAAGAACAAGAAGAAATGAAAAAGAATAAAAGGAGAACTCCCAAAACCCTTCTGTGAAGCTTATATTGCTGTCATACCTAAGCCTGGTAGACACAACAGAAAAACAAAACCACAGGCCCATATCCCTGGTGACTATAGACTAAACAATGCTCAGTAAAGTACCTTGCAAACAGAATGCAGACACGCATCACAAAGAGTATACACTACAATCACGTTGGCTTTATTCCTGAAATGTAGGGATGGTCATTACAAATCAAGTCAGTAAGTGTCATAATCTACGTAAATGGACTTAAAGAGAGAAAAAAAAATCACATGCTTATCTCAGTAGACAAAGAAAAAAGCCCTTGACAGAATCTAGCATGCCCTCATGATAAAAGTCCTAGAGAATGTAGGAGATGGGACCTTTACAAAGCTGTGGGGTCTTCAGAGAACAGACACTTCAGTCATTGTCAGTAGAAGAGAAAACAGGAAAACGTGGGAATGTTATGAGTGGGTAGGGAAATGTCAGGGGGTTAAGTTCTCTTTGTGTTGCTCTTTTCTCAGTGTGAAAGCCAAAGGGGGTCATTTGCTACCAGTGAGAATGAAGGAGGATGACAGCCATTTAGGGTGAGATTCTGTAATGTACCTTTGACTAAAAGCACCAACATCAGCGGCACAATGACAACAATTAGCTGACATTTCAATAGCTTCAATTATCAATGTCTCACTCACTTTTCAGTAATAACTTTAAATATGAATGTCCACAATTTTCCAGCCAAAAGGCACAGACTGGTCTCTGAAGGGTAGTGATCTTGGCCTTAAGTGAGATACCAGCTTAGCTGGTGTTTCTGTTCACCTGTGTTCGTCTGGAAAGGCCTGGTGAAGGCCTGCATTGGGCAGTGCTGGTTTTTCCTGGGTCAATCAGATGATACTGAAATGTTTTGAAGTATCAGAGGTAAGGAAGTACATTGAAGCTGCTCTTAGAGAAGCCTGAATACTTGGTTGGAGAGGCACAAGGTAAGAATTAAGTCTTAGGGTAGGTACAAAAGGAAATAAGGTGCTGAGTAAGTTTTTGATTTTAACGTGTAATGGATTTTTAGTGTTTGTCAGGCAAAGGCTGAAGCTCAGAGGTCAAGGGACCTCAAAAATTGAAAATCGTGGAAGGATTATGATCTCTGTGGATATGGAATCTGGGTTTAGAAGTCAGGCCCTTTCTGCTGTTTTCCTGTATTTGTTGCATTGAACCATATGGGAAGGCTTGGTCTTTTTCCTTGCTGAGAGTTCTGTTTCTCATTGTTTCTCCTCTTTGCTCTTTGTGTGGTGTGGGGTTTCCTTGGTGTCTTTTTCATGCCTTCTATGAAATTTTTAGTTTTAATTATTGTGCCAACAATATTTAAGAATTGTTTTTTGCTGATTAATTTTCTACAGTGTAATTATTTTCATAGCTTTAGTTTTGGGGGTGGGTTGGATGGAAGGGTGGTTCAGAGGCTGAGCGCTCTGCTACATAAGCGTAAGGACTGGAAATCGGATCCCAGACCCACTTAACAAGCTGGGAGTGGTTCCGCATATACCTTTAACTCCATCAGTGAGTGAGTCACTCAGGATTGCTAGGGCTTGCCGACTGCCAGCCTAACCTAGCCAAACACTACACACAGATGTAAGGCAGAGAATGGTAGAAGATACCAGGCACCCTCTGGTCTCCCCACACCTGCATGTACATACATGCATGTATCATGTATGCACACGTGAACACATGTTTTTTGGTTTGGGTGATTATAATACATCTAACTCTAAAAGCAAATATACATCCTCACATTAAGTTCCTACTTATACTCAGGTATTATGTTAGTGCATTTTTTTTTCTAAATGAAGTATGTTGTGTTCTGCAGTTAAGTGTTAACATGTCTTTGCACTTTAGGTGTCAAAAAACAAAGATGGAAAAGAACAAGATGAACCTGTGTCACCGTCTGAAGATGAGCCGTTCTCCTGGCCAGGTCCCAAAACAGTCATGCTGAAGAGAACATCTCAAGGGTTCGGTTTTACATTGCGACACTTCATTGTTTATCCCCCAGAGTCTGCAATCCAGTTTTCATATAAGGTGAGAGAATTCTCATCTCTTCTGGGCCTCTTCTCCTTAGCTTCCAGCTTCCCTTTTTCTTCTTTCCTATCTTAAAATAAGTGTTACATTTGTATTTTAAATCATTTTTATGTAGTTTCAAAAATCTTTAATTTCTGAAATATACCAATGTCTGTTTTTCAGTGACTGTAGGCTTCATTCTCTTTGTGATGTGTAACTTTACCTACTATTTTAGAAAGATTCTGTATTCTCTGAGCAGACTATGGAAATTGTTGGTTAAAATATGCTGCTATGCCCGGCAGTGGTGGCACACGCCTTTAATCTCAGCACTTGGGAGGCAGAGGCAGGTGGATTTCTGAGTTCGAGGCCAGCCTGGTCTACAGTATGAGTTCCAGGATAGCCAGGGCTACACAGAGAAACCCTGTCTCGAAAAACAAAAAAACAAAACAAATAAAATATTCTGCTGGTTACAGAAAATTAGTAAGAATAGAAATTTTCTAACTTTTCACATATATCATAGGATGGTAAGGCAGAATTTTAAAATATGGCTTGTAGGGGTGATATTTAGAAAACTGTGCCAGGTGGTCCTACTTGTTCTCAGGCAGCCGCTATTTTCCCCGCTGCTCCACCTCTGGACCACGGCTCTGGCTATCTAGAAACACCGGACCTGGCACCCACGAGACACCAGTGTGGGGGATGGCTCTGCCAGTTCACCACACTGTCCACATGTGCGGCTGAACCCAGACCATTCCCGCTATGCCCGATTTACCGGGTAGAATGAAGGCTCTTAATGCTTAAAGATTATCCAGTGGATTTATATATTTGGAACTGCTCAACTAACAAGATGCCCACACAATTAGAATTATTACCCAGAATCTAACCTTTTGATAAGTTGCTACCCAAGACTGCTCTCAAACCATCCACAGTTCTCCATGGCTGCTAGTCTCCTTCCTCTGCTTCTGTCCTCTGACTCCTCACTCATGCCTTTCATACAGCCCAACGACCGAGCTTTATGGCTGATCTGAGTGTGAATATACTTCAGTATCGAGCATGCCTGTCTGAAAAGGGGCGGTGTGTGATGATTTTGCTGCAGTTGACATGTAACCACTGCTCTTTAGCACAACTCTGAGTGGGAGCACACTCTGTCCACAGCAATGACAGGCAGCAAGTGCTATTAACCACATGCAGCAGACATGAAAACTGAGTTAGGCCCTTTACTGAGTAAGCAGAGTGGATCTGGGATTTGAACTTGGCTAATGTATAGATTAAAGATATGTAATGATAATGTCCAATTGTATCTACAGACTACCCTCGAATCCTTCAACTTTTTAGGTTTTGAGATGTAGTTTCACTGTGGGTAGCTTGGGCTGGCCTTAAACTCACAGAGATCTGCCTGCCTTTTGTCTGCAGAGGGCTGGAATTAAAGGTATGGCACCATGCCCAGCCCTCCCTTCATTTTCCCTAAATGCCTCTTTCCAGGAAAATTTATTGTAGGATAACCTTTAAAGGCACTGAATATTTTGTAAAGGTTATGAATAGTTACTACCATTGGAATTAAAATTTACCAGTCAGGTTTGCTAAAACATCTGTACAGCTACTGTCTAACTATTTCAAGAATCTATTGATTGTAAAAGCTCAGATAATATTACGTAGTTGATAGATATACATTAGAACTGTGCAATTTTTGTCAGTTTAGTTTAGATCACAAAGAGCATGTAGATAATACGATATCTGTAAAGTAATTTACTAGGACTGGAGAGAGGGCTCAGCACTTGCACTGAGTGCTCTTCCAGAGGTCCTGAGTTCAATTCCCAGGAACTACATGATGGCTCACATCCATCTGTAATGGGATCCTATGCCTTCTTTTGGTGTGTCTGAAGATGGCCACAGTGTATTCATATAAATAAAAAAATAATAAATTTACTCAATACAGGTTAATATATATATACATACCTATATTAGAAAGCATTTGTGGAGTTTGCAGAGTGTGAGTCCAGTCCCTGTAGTCTCTGGCCCTGGCTCTCAATAGCTTTTGTGACCTTGAGCAAGTCACTAGTCACACAATAGCAGTGTCTTGCTCTCAGGAAACATTTGGAATGGGACCTGAGGATGGAAATAGTCAGTATAGCCATGTAATACTGTGGCTTGGTGCAGCTATTCATGCAATTAGGTTTCGGTCTTTATATGCTTTCCATGGGAAAAATATATGAGTGTTTTTTACTTTAATTGTGAAGTTTTATTAATTCACTCAAAGACTGTGTGCGTGTGTGTGTGTGTGTGTGTGTGTGTGTGTGTGTGTGTCTGTGTGTCTGTGTAGTAGATCTCGGGCCTTACACATGACACTTACTAGGTTAGACCTCCACTGCTGAGCTATACCCCCAGCCTCCAAAGAATTTAAAACCATTTTTAGTGTTCTATAGTTTTTAGAAAGTGTATGATTGATAGCAACAATGTATCTATTATGTCACTTAGCTGGCAACCGATTAGTCTCAGAACCGAGCTTATAACCAGAAGAAGAAAAACAACATTTGGGCAGCCAAAATAAAGGTCAAGAGTTATGTAATAAATTACTAGCCTTCAGCCAAAGCTCCGTTTTCATTTCTGCAGTGCATGGTAGCTTTGATTCAATCAAGGCTCAGCAAATACTCGCCTTGATGTGTTTTCATACTAGTTTTTTTTTTTTTTTAAAGTCACTTTCCTAATTTCTCAGTTAGACATAGGCAGCATGGAAGAAGGACCTAAAGACACCAAACAGATGGAATTCCACACTGAGTACAAGGACTTAGTTCTTTGACCTGTCATAGCCTATAACAGCTCTTTGATAGTCATTGCAGTACAGTAACTAGTGAACCAACTGCTTGTTTGCTGCCTCCATCTAAATGCACAGTTAGGAACCCCATACTCGCATAGCATTTCAGAATAATACTGCTGGTTTCCTTCTGCACTGGCTTCACTCACGGCTTTCTTGTAGAAGTTCCACCCTTCTGACAACGGTGCTGCTAGTAAGATTCTAGTTGCTATTTAATCTATACCAATAATTTGTTTATGCTCAGCTAAGAGTTGACTGTTGGTGCTCCAATGTGTCTTGTTTATTTTGCAGGATGAAGAGAATGGAAACAGAGGAGGTAAGCCATTAAACCACTACCTTTTCTCTAAATGTTCCTGTGCAGGTTCAAGTGTAGAGCAGTTTTTAGGTGTTCAAATCTCAGGGGTTAAATATCCCTTGTCATCGATTCAGAGCTTGGTGAATTCCATCACTTGATTGCAATGAAGACTAATACTTTCCTTATTTATGCACTCTACTTCTAAAGACACTAAGATTTTTATGTCAGTAACTCTAAACCTTGCTGCCCTTTCAGTGAAGGAGCATGTTGTATCAAGGTGGCTTTGGTTCTTCTTATTTCTAATCTCACTATTAACTTAAATACGATTAAGGAAGATCATGAGGTGTTCAGGCTGAGAAGGGATTATTCTTTAATTCTGATTTGGTTTTCTTTTTAATTTTCAACCAACTTTAATGAGTTGAAGTTTACATTATAATAAAATAAATTCATAAAAACGTTTATTTCTGATGTTGGAGAGATGGATGGCCCACCAGTTAAAAGTAGTTATTGCTCTTCTGGAAAACCTGATTTTGCTTCCCAGGACCCACATCCAGTGGCTAAGAACTGTGCATGTGCATATTTCCAACTCCAGGGGGTTTGGTGCTTTCTTCTAAAAAGTATACATACCTGTGATACAGTGAACACAACTAAGTTGCCATTGATAGGCTATTAGTAGATTAGCTACAGTGTTTCACATCTCTGGTTTTCCACTAGTCCTGTTGGGTTTTGTTGAGGTTTGTTGTTGTTGTTACTGTTATCTTAACTATGCTACTTTGCATTCAGTTAGGATACTTCCTTAAAACCCCATCTTCAGCCCAGGAGTGGTGGTGCATGGGAGGCAGAGGCAGGCGGATTTCTGAGTTCGAAGCCAGCCTGGTCTACAGAGTGAGTTCCAGGACAGCCAGGGTATACAGAGAAACCCTGTCTCCAAAAACAAACAAACAAAAAAACAAGCCCATCTTCATCTCTCCTCTTTGTTCTTTTTGTGTCTTGTGACCTCAGCATTGTTCAGAATCTTCCAGTTTTTTATCCTGTAGGGCATCCATCCATGTGGTTTTATCTGATGTTTCCTCACCACTAATTCAAGTTTAATGCACCTTTACCAATAATATCACATTTAAAGTCATTGTAACATTGTGTAACATCTAGTAAATTGTATAGCCTGCGAATCTTCCATTCTCATCGAGATATGATATTTAAAAAATAAGCATTCCATCATTTTGGAAAGCTCCTGTGTATTCTTTTAGAACTCATTTGGTTCTGGACAATTACTTACAGGCTTGTTGTCAATACAGAATTTTGCATTTTCTGGAATTTCTTATCAAGCAAAACAATACAGAATATTCTTTTTGTGTCTTTTGCCTGATTTTTTTTTTTAAAAAAATGTATTTATAGGTACCAACAGTACAATATTTTTTTTTCTGAGTAATTTCATTTGTATCTATTCCATGGATAGTCCATGTAGCCTCAGTGGTGGAGGGGTGCGGGGGTGGGTGTCCTTAGAATTGTCATGTTTTCAGTTGATTTAAGAAGGAAATAATTTCAGCACTGTCCAAGATATTCTGAGGGTGTAGGTCAGATAACACAGATCATAGGTGTCACTTGTGCAAGATGGGCCACTCCTGTCACCATCTGGTCCCCACCAGGGTTTAGGATGGATTCCAAATGCTCCTGGTGTGATAGAAGCAGAGGCAGTTGACAGGAAAAGCACCAGCCTGAGGAAAGGGCATCTGAGTTCTCTGTCTTCTTCCCATCATTCCCTAGGCCAAAGTGCTGAGGAAGATGCTGAGTACACGCCCCAAGGATGCCATCCATGCCTGTTACAGGGAAAATGCATGCCTAATACATATAGCTACATGTGGATGCTTATGTATCTGTCATAGCTTGTTGAACTAATTGGATGGAGTTATAGGCTTTGAATGAGAAGAATAAATTTAAACCCCTTGCGGGTCCAGGTTTTAGAGAAAGAAACTCAGAGAAAAATAGTAACATGCAGATAAAGGGTAATTTACCCATTCCCAATCTACTTTCTTTCAAGACAGGGGCTTGTCCACATATAGAAGTACTATGTTATGCTATATAGTAAGAAATTAGTTAGTGAACTAAAAGGACCTGAAATAAGATAGGTAGGAATGGGGGAATGGTTTTGGGAAGAATTTGAAGAGGGAGGAATATGACCAAAACATGAAATTCCTGTGTTTTGGTGTAAATGTTTAGGGTAAAAACATTAATTGGATTGCCAGAAGATTAGGTATACATGAGTTTGTGCTGTGGCTTTAACACCATTATCAAAAACAAGCTGAATTTTGCTTTTGAGCTTTCCAGTAGCCAAAGAATCAAGTATCAATAGGAATGTTAGGGCTAAACCCTATCTGTGGAAAAAAAAATACTACCGGGCAGTGGTGGCGCACGCCTTTAATCCCAGCACTTGGGAGGCAGAGGCAGGTAGATTTCTAAGTCCAAGGCCAGCCTGGTCTACAGAGTGAGTTCCAGGACAGCCAGGACTACACAGAGAAACCCTGTCTCGAGAACCCCCCCCCCCCCCCCCAAAAAAAAAGAAAAAAAAAAAGAAAATACCATTTCAGTTTTACTAAAAGCTGAGGCCAGTTTGTCTATATGTACCTGTCCTAGAAAACAAAGAGAATGCAGTCCTCAGTAGCTTCAGCAATGTTGCCTGAAAGGCTATTTTTTTTCAATGAATATACACGCCCAGGATATAATTCCTTAAAGGGTTTCTCCGGCTGTGCCTCAGGCACACTGGAGCGAATGCCTCTGGGCAAGTTGGTTAACTACAGTGATGCTGCTGGTATTTCACAGGTAGGCAAGAGGCTCTGAATGTCCTGTGTGTTGGAGTAACTTAGAAAGTGCAGAAAGTATGGACCTTTTGTCCTGCAGAGGACTGTGGGAAGCTCTGAGAGCACCTGAAGAAGTTGTTCTGTTACACGGGGGACACACACTCAGTTGGGGAGGGGAGATTCAGCAGTAGCTTGCACTTGACATTAATCCAGACCAGACATGAGAGAGTGTTAGGGATCTGTTCACCCTGAGGATGAGGTAATAGCCCTCTCTTGTAGATAAAGCAGCTAAAATAACTCATTCAGATCACATGACTACCGAGTGGACGAGCTGGACATTCAGATCAGTTATGTTTGGTACTCTCTAGGTTCATAGGTTTTTTTTTTTAATCTTATGTCTGTTGACTTTTAAGTATTCTTCCTCATTTCTTCAATTTTGTTTCAAAAGTATTTCCACCTTTAAAAGAATGTTTTAGCATTTAGGACAAATTATTAGGTAAATCTATAGTGTGTTTTGGAATTGACCCTGTGAAGCCCACGTGGAAAAGGTTAGAATCAAAGAAGCTTGTTTCACATTTGTGAACACCTAAGAAGCTTGTTTCACATTTGTGATAAAAAAAAGATTTTTTTTCCACCTTATTAAAGTGAGGGAGTCCTAAATGCTTTCTAGAAGCAGACTTTACTATGACATTCTGAATAGCTGCTTTGCTGTAGACCTAAAGTCCCCTGAACGTGAGGAGTTCCCAAGTGCCCTGCCTGCCTGATTATATTTTTAGTGGGCTGGGCTTGTATGTTTCATAGTGTGGTCACAGGCAGCTCCACAAAGCCCTTTTAGCCTAAGCCTAGTAATATTATTTTAGCTAAGCTAGTTGTCCATTTGATCATGTTTTGTATCAAAACCTTCCTGCTCCTGAACAACTATTTATAGATGAGTTTCTCGAGCACACCCTCATCAGAGACATATTGTGGTTTATTTACTGTTTTAATTCAGTAGCATGTTATGATTTTTATTCTAGTCTTGTTTCCATTCAAAATGTATTTTTGAGTCTGTTGAGACTATGAAACTCTTCCATGTGAGCTTTGTTTAGTGTAATAGAATCCCAGCCTCCAGTGTTGTGGTCAGAATAGAAATGTAGCATCACTGGAGAGAAGATGACTGCCAAACTGTATTATAACGCTGCAGAGACCCTACTGTAATGCCAACATTTGCTAAAGCAATTAAAGTTTTTGACTGATATTTTTCCTTGTGGATATTTAGTGAAATCTCTTTTGGCATGTAATTTTCTAATAACTAAACATCCCCAGCTTTTATATTTGTATTTTTAGTAGTTGGGTTGTTGTTTTTTTTTCCCCCGAGACAGGGTTTCTCTATGTAGCCCTGGCTGTCCTGGAACTCACTCTGAGACCAGGCTGGGCTCAAACTCAGAAATCCACCTGTCTCTGCCTCCCAAGTGCTGGGAGGAAAGGCGTGTGCCACCACTGCCTGCCTATTTTTTGTGTTTTATGAATTTATTTTACGTATTTTAGTTTTCTGTACGGTGATGCAATATAAGAAAAGACCATAAAAAGCTGGATATTTTGGAGAAAGCAGCTGTTTTGGACAGTTGATACCATGTTGACACCCTTTAAAATTCTAGAGTAAACACTCACAATCACGAGCACACAGCTGGCGACTGCTGTTGGTTCCCTCCTTAGTTCCATTGATTTTTCCAGTGTTCTAGCATGTGGCCAGGGGAACCTGGGAGTTGTGTAAACTGTCTCAGTTGTGACCTTTGTGATTCTGTTACTTCTGACTGCACACCTCTGTGTTCCAACAGTGGTAAGACCAGGACAGGCCAGATGCAGGAAGGGTTCTCTGACACTAGCTGCGCTAGAGTGACATAGCGACAGACAGCACTGTAGACTGTGAGCCTCCATAGCCGAAGTGCTTGGACTTAGGGCTGCTGCATCCAGGAAATTTTAGTGAGACTCCGTGTTCATGAGCTTACCTCTATATGAGGTCCAGCCTTCACCATGCTTTCTTTCTGCCTTCTCTCTCTTGGTGCTTCTAAATTCACCAGAAAGGAGTTAAGTTGGACCAGTGCAGATGTATCTTAGTCACTGTGTTTAGAGAATGAGTGTGCTTCAGTGAAATGCATTTTTAGTAATTAAAAAATGTTTACAAAGCTGAGAAAATTGAATCTACTTATGGTTTATTTCCATTAATTTCTGAAAATCACATTCTTGCAATTTTATTGCAAGTAGTTTTTCTGGGCAGGTCAGTAATAGCCAGATATTTGGTGGTAGAGGGTCAGGAGCATATTTACACTGCTTTTCAAATGCAGCTATTCTGACTGGGCTCTGTGGAGCCCTTAGCTGAATCCTGTAAGATGTGTAGTAAACTGGATTGTTTTTAATTAGTTTAACCAGATAGGTATTAATTAATTGCATATTTTCTGTTAATTTTTGGTGCTGCTTAGTGGAACAACCATAGGTGTCTTAGTCTTGAACATATTTTAGGAAGTAGAGATAGTAGGTCATGATTGGTGGTGACAACACCGTTTGGGGCTTAGGTCCTTACTCCTCAGCACAGCTTTCCAGGGATACAGTTATTGTCTCTAGTTTCAGGTGATGTAGTTGGAACATGGCATTTAAGTAATTAACTAGCAAGAGGTAGTATTGCCAGATTCTGGCCGTAGCTATGGCATCTCAGAGCTTAACTCATGGAATCCACTCTTGAAAGTTTGAAGAAAGAGGGTATATTCTCTTGAATTTTTACACTATTAATGGGTTGTTCATTGAGCTTCAGGTGCAGTTTTGGCTTGTGCAGAGTGGCATAAATGTGTTCTTTTATTTTCATTGTCCTTACAGTCCAGCATGTTACTGGTTTATTTGCTGAGCCTCTGCTTAAGAGCAAGGAATATTTACTGCCTTAATGTCTAAATTTGCTTTTCGTTTGGTTATATTTTTGAAATCTGAATTCCGTTTGTCATTTAACTTTCTATGGCTGAAGTATTTCATGTGTGTATCTACACACACACACACCTATACACACCTGTTTGCTTATCCATTAAGCCATTAATGGACATTTGAACTGTTTATTTCTTATGGCTGATATGGTTGGGATTCTATGAATGTATATGTACAGATATTTGAGTCTGTGTTTCAGTTGGCTGGGATGAAGACTTAGTGCTGGGCCACACTGTTTTCTCCAGTGCAATGCGGGAGGGCCTTCATGTCTCTGTATTCTCCCCAATAAGTATTACTCTCTGTTTTTGTATTAGAGCCTACCTAATGGGTGCCAAGTGGCATCTCATTGTGGTTTTGTTGTGCATTTCTTTAACTGATTGATGCTTCTAGACATCCTTTAGTGTGCTTATTGGCCACTTGCGTAACTTACTTGGAGAAATAACTGTTAATGTCCATTGTCCATTTTTCGATTTATTTTAAAATTATTCTTTTGTTATTGTATATAGAAGGGTGTTTTGCCTGCATGTAAGTCTGTGTACCGTGTTTGTGCCTGGTACTTGAGGAAGTCAGAACAGGGTGGAACTGCAGTTACAGATGGCTGTGAGCCTCCATGTGAGTACTTGGAAACAAACCCATGTTCTTTGGAGAAGCAGCCAGTGCTCTTAACCACTGAGCCATCTCTCTGTCCTTGCTGCCTATTTTTAAAATGAGGTTTGTGTTTTGTTCTTCGGTGGTAGTAGTTCTTTATGTGTGATTTTTACACTCTCAGTGCATGGTTTCCAGTTCCTCCTTCTCATTTTGTAGGCTCTTCCCATGTTTGAGATTTTTCTTGTTTTTTCCTCCTTTTTTGCAGGAGGGGTTAAAACCAGAAAGTTCGATTCTCTTCCTGGCCATGCTGTCATCACTTCAGTCTTCTGATGGTGTAGCTGGTGAACAAATGGTTTGAGTAGTATTGAGTTTATCTACTTCTTACTACCCATGGTTTTCTTAAAGGCATTTTCGTGAGTTTTAAAAAAGCTAAGTGTAAAAGAGTATACACCATCTGATTCTACTAATACAGACTTGTAGGAAAGACAGTTTGAGTTGACTGGGAAGGAAACAAAGACTGTTTTCAGTGCTGCTTATGGAAACCATAGTTTTGCATTTGGCAAGTCCCCTAGATGGAGCAGTGTCCTCAGCCAGAGGGAACACTATATTCAGGTTATGCCGATACTTATCTAGGAATATACATTTGTTAAGCTAATTGAACCTTGCACTTAAAGTATTTTATCTTAGTTGTAAGTTACAGTTATATCTCAATAGATGATGTGAAGAATATGAAGAATATTCGATTAGTTCACTCCACTGGTTTTCTTTCTTTCTTTTTTTTTTTTTTGGTTTTTGGTTTTTGGTTTTTCGAGACAGGGTTTCTTTGTGCAGCCCTGGCTGTCCTGGAACTCACTCTGTAGACCAGGCTGGCCTCAAACTCAGAAATCCACCTATCTCTGCCTCCCAAGTGCTGGGATTAAAGGCGTGCGCCACCACCGCCCGGCTACTCCACTGTTTATAGACAGTAGTGTTGGACTGTTTTGGACAACACATCTGTGAACCTTCTTTTACCTGCGTTGAATCCAAAGGCAATGCTTATGTAGGAGTGTTGCTCCTGAGTCATGGCACACACAGGGTACTGCTGGTTCCCAGTGCAGTTGTGCTTACACGCTAGCAGACACAAGCATTCTGTTGTACCGGCTTACACACTGGCAGACACAAGCACTCTGTTGTCCCGGCTTACACACTAGCAGACACAAGCATCCAGTAGCTCTGCTTCGTGTTAATCTGTTTTCAAATTTTGGTCACTGTAGTTGGTGTGGGCAGTAGTTTGGGTTATAGTTTTAATTTATATTTTCCACAAGACAGAGTTGATTACGAGTCCATTTTAATTGTATACTCGTAGGCATATTTGAGTATTCCTAATGGAGAGTTTGGTGGCCAGAGAAGTATAGTGGGTGCCCATTGACCTTGCCTTCAAATTCTTACTCTGATAAGGTTCTTACTTTAATACAGTCTGAGTGAGTGATACTTTGTTGTTAACACTTTGAATTCTCTCTAAGAATTTTGCTGTGCTCTTTGTCCATGAAGGTGCCGCACTGTGCATCGTGAAGATGAGTTTTTGATTTATCAGTCACAGCCAAAGCTGCTGTTGGCCCATCATCATTATTTGGGCCTGTGGTTTGAAACCAAGATGAGTTTTTTTGTTGTGATATTCATTTTGGTTTCCATGGTTCTTAGTGTAAAATCTATGCCTTTCCAGTTACTGTGTAGCAGAAACCGGCTCTCTTGTGGTGTCTCTCGAGTTGGTCCCTACTAAAACTTTGCTCTGTCCTAGAGTTGGCTTGTGGAAGCTATGTAATGCTTTCCAAACCAAGAATGATTTTTTATATTTTTACAGTTGCTCATTTGTATTGTTGTTTGTTTTTTCAGACAAGGTTTCTCTGTGTATCCCTGATTATCCTGGCACCCACTATGTAGACTAGGCTGGCCTCAAACTCCAGAGATCTGCCTGCCTCTGCCTCCTGAGTGCTGGGATTAAAGACCGACACCATGCCCAGCCCATCGGTCACTTTATTTGTCAACACACAACACTGCTTTTGATTGCTGTGCTTTGCCAGGTGGTTCTTCTGTAGTGTATTCTTCATTTGCTCAAGATGCCTTACCTGGACTGAGGTATAACAGTGCTTTGTCACGAATCTAGCATGCGTGAGGCTCCAGATTAAACCCACGAAAAGAAAAGGAAAAAGAAAATCCTGACAATTTTTGTTCATTATGCAGAATCATAAAAGCTTTAGAATTGGGTTTTTAGTTGCCAGAATTTTTATTGTGTATGTGTTACAAAATTTAAATGTTGAAAAATGTTTAAAAGTACTTGCTTTCAGGGTGCAGAGGCAGAGACAGGTGTCGCCGAATTACAGTCTCTTGACAGTAAGGGATCAGTATCTGCTCAGGATTCTCAATGCCACTTTCTCAGCACAGAGATTTATTGGCCTATATGGACTGAGCACTGGGAATAAGAGAGAGAGCAGGAGACAGACTATAGGGAACAAAGGAGAAGGGGAAGAGGTATTTGTCCCCAGGTGGGGGTGGGGACAAAGGACTGTCTCTGGATAGAGAGAAGACAGGTGTGACACATATAAATATGGTGGTTTGTAAAGGTAAAAGGGGAAACCCCATGCTAGGATGAGGTGTTTGATTTTAATTGGGCATGTTAATTAGGTGAGCCAAAGGGGGCTTTTGATTGCTGGACTTCAGTACTTTGTTAGCTGGACCTTGGTAGTGAGCCTCAGGAGGAGGAAGTGGCCAAATAAGGGAATAGACCTTGGGGGCTAGCTTCAGGAGTGTAATCTAGTAGTTTTTAGTAAGGAAAAGGGAACTGGGGAGAAGGGCAGGGCCTGCCAGAGCCATTTTGCCGTGCTTGAGATGGCTAGAGTTCCTTCTTGGACTACATAGTGAGTTCCAGGACACCCAGGGATACACAGAGAAACCCTGTCTCAAAAAGCAAAGCATACAAACAGAGAAAAACATTAAAACAAAACAAAAAAAATCCTTGCCTTGTTGAATCTTGTATAGTGTATGTCTCAGATGTGTGGTGTGCATCTATTGGAATAACCCTTTGGTTTTTTTTATTTGTTTGTTTTTGTTTTTTTTTTTAAAAGATTTATTTAATTTATTAATGTGAATACACAGTTGCTGTGATCAGACACACCAGAAGAGGGCATCAGATCCCATTACAGATGGTTGTGAGCCACCATGTGGTTGCTGGGAATTGAACTCAGGACCTCTGGAAGAGCAATCAGTGCCCTTAACCACTGAGCCATCTCTTCAGCCCCCCTTTGGTTTTTTTTTTTGTTCATCTTTTGATGTAGTGAATATATATTGATTGGATTTTTAGATGTCAAACCAGCTTTGTAACTGAACAAAACTTGTTTGTACTGTTGTGCTCATCATCAGCCTGGTTCGGTCTTCTATTTGAAGATTTCCACTTCTCAGCTCAGTGACTGTGTATTGTCATCTGCAGACAGAGCTAAGCGAGAGGGGATGGGTGACTCATGCAGAGAGTTAGCAGGGGAATGATCGTAGTGGATAAATACTGAGTAGGACTGGGGAAGGACAGTGATATGGATCTGGACCTAAGGGAAAACGTGAAGGAAAGATTTGTCAGGAAAAGCCTCACCCTTCAGTCTGGATTCAAGGAAGACTTCCTCAGCTAGGTCATAAAGCGGTGGAGGAGTTGAGGGAGCAGGCTTCTTCAAGAGCAGTGGGGACATACCGTCTTAGCAGGACATGGCACTGGGCTGATTGCTGGCGAGCTGCTATCTGCAGAAGGTTCTCAGAGGGATGTCTGGCACAGTGCCTCCCTGATGCCCATCGGCCTGCTTTGTTGGCCAACCCTGAACACCTTGCTTGTCTTCCCAGCCTTTGGAGACCGGTAGGCTCCTTTACCTTGTCTAGCTTTCCTGTGGTTGTCGTGAGTAGGAGTTGACCATGAAGCCAGCTTTTACTTTACATATTTAGAAACTTTTGCTTATTTATAGCTAACGAAAAATTTGATTTTTATTGTTGTTGTTGTTTAATCTCCTTTAAATTTATTTTTATTTGTAACATGTGTATGAGTGTTTTGCTTGCATGTATGTTTACCACTTTCAGTCTTGGTAGCCTCAGTGGCCAGAATAGGGCATTAGAACAATGGTCCTCAACCTTCCTAATGCTGTGACCCTTTAATACAGTTTCTCGTGTTCTGGTGACCCTAACCATAAAATTATTTTTGTTACCACTTCATAATTGTAACTTTGCTACTGTTATGAATTGTAATGTAAGTATTTGATAGGCAGGATATCTGATATGTGACCCCTATGAAAGGGTCTTTAGACACTCAAAGGGCTCTAGATACACAGGTTGAGAACCACTGCCCTAGAACTAGAGTTACAGATGGCTGTGAGCTGCTATTTAGGTGCTGGGAATCGAACCTCTGTCACACTCTAGAGAACAGCCAGTGCTCTTAATCACTGAGCCATTTCTCCAGCCCCTTGTTTAATCTTTGTTATAAGAGTCTGTTGATGGAGACAGTCTTAAAAGTTTACTTTTTGAGATGAAGAAAGCCATTTCTCCTTCATGCTTTCTATTTGATAAGTAACATATGTCCATTGTTTTAGTAGTTAGGTTGGAAACACTCCTTCTCTCCCTACAGCCTGTATATCATTGTTGTGCTAGGTTGGAGTTCAGGTTTCATTTAATGAAATGCCCTTGTTTTGCCCCCACTTCTGCTTTGTAAATTCTTCACTAATCTTGGAGATAAAACTCTCCTCTTACTTGGCTTCTGCTGTTGCTAGTAAGACATCATAATTTGGTTATTCCTTTGCTGAAGGTAAACACAGACACACGTGCACACGTGCACATACGTGCATGCCGTAAGGCTTTCTCTGTACCTTCCGTGCTCAGCCATTTCCGGACAGTGAGTGTAGCTGGGGGCTCTGGTGTTGAGTGGGCGGAGCTCCTTGAGACTGTGGACAGTGCTTTCTCCTCACGCCTCACTGCTGTCTGTGTATTCCCTGGAGGGCTGCAATTCAATATTTTCATTTCTTAATGACTAGACTTTCATATTTTTGCTTGAAATAAAGAAGTTAATGGAAAAGTGGTAGGCAGTTTCAATGTTTGAAGGATTATTTTGTAGGAAATGTTTCACAGTTAGTGAAAGATTAAAGATATGTTCATTAACAACAGTGTGGAAATCCCTACTCCCAGCAACAAACAGCCTGTTGATCATGTCTGTAGTAAGTTAGGCGAGAATTCTTGCCTCTTGACTTTCCTGTGGCACTAGTGTAAGTTTGCTACTGGTAAATAAGGAAATAAAATACAGAATTGGTTATTAGTAACCAATAACCAAAGTCATATACCTAGTTGCTCAGTATGGACTTCCCCTCCACACTCTCTCTGTGCTCTTTCCTTCCTTCCCTCTCTTCCCTTCTCTCTCTCTCTTTTTGTAGAATCAGGATTTCTTTATGTTGACTTGACTGCTCTTGGACCCCTGGGCTCAAGTGATTCTCCTGCTTCAGCCTCCCAAGTCAGGCACTGAGTACAAATCCACCCATTTAGCTAATCAGTATGTTTTTGAAACAATTTCTATGAATTCTTCCCAGAGCAAAGCTTATGAAGGGTAGGAAATGGCTTATATGGCTGTGTTTTCAGTAGGTAGGTACCCAGTACATAGTAGGGTATGTGCGTATGTGCACAGTGCTTGTTGGGTAAAGGGGAGGACACTGACACCTGTTGTAGTGACCACCATGGTTTGTTCTTAAGTGACTGTTCTGTGTCTCCTCTCTTACTCCCCACAGCCCCTGTAACTCAGGGTTAGTGGTACCTAGTGATTTAAAAACCATGTTTCAAATAACTAAGAAAGTATATATGAAAATAACAAAAATAGGACAGTCTTGGGCTTAAATAGAAATTTAGACACATTTTAAAATAAACTGGTGGTTAAAAGTTTAAAAGAGAATCTCGATACTACTTAAAAACAGTGAATGGTAATCTATAATGAAAGGAATTGAGCTGGATTAAAGCAGATGTCAGAAATCCACTTTTAAAGAGTAGACTTTAAGACTTGAAAACATAATACGTGAAGTTAACTTGGCAGTCAAGAAACTAGATGTGATTTCAAAATCTTTTTAAGTGTTCTAAACACTTTATTATAAAGTATTTTAATATGAAAGATCACTCCAGAGAGAACTAACTGGAGGTCGTTGGCAGAGATAATAAGTAACTGTAAAAGAACTAGAGAGAGATTCACGGTGGGGTTTGAGCAGTCTCCAAAGCATGCTCTCTGCTCTGGCCCGCTCAGCAGTGTTGCCCCAGGCAGCCCTATAATTAGGTGGTTTTAAGCTGGCTTTTCCTAGCTGCTACATAACTCACAACCTGGGTCACAGACACCACCCTGCTGGATAGCCCGATCTCGTTTCTCATTGCTTTCCAACTAGCCTACATAGAAAGTATATGACTCCTAACTTAATCAGAGTTCGTTGTGAGAATTACAGCCCCTGCTTTTGGTGTTTAGCAGATAACTTCTCATCTTTGGCATAAAAACAGAAGAGAAATATTGTAGCTAAGTGTGAGGACATTAAGAAAAACATTTTTTGCTTGTTCATTCACTTAGCAAATATCTGTCCAGTCTGTACCATGAGCCAGACACTAGGCTGATTGCGTGGAAGGAAGCGATGCGGCCTCTAACCTCACTTCCTTCAGAACGTTGAAAAACGTCACCTGATGCAGTGCGCTTCCTCAACCGGTTAATGAAAACAGCCTGCCTGCCAGGGCCCCTTTGCTTCTCGCTCTGTGGCGTTGTCCACGATGTCACCTCACACTAGTGTCTATACCGCCACCTTCCCACTCTCCGGTGAAGTGGAGGGCGAGGATTTTGTTCCTTTAAACTTAAAATAGTTTCTGCTGTACATTTATTAGAATCATACAGACCCACAAATTCACACACAAAACACTGGAAGATGGAAATATAAAATAATGTTTAAAGCACAGAAATAAAAGTATTTACGGTTGTTACAGGATTGTGGCAAAAGAAATCATTTTCCTGCCAGGGAGGGCTCGGTTTGTAGGATGTTTGTTAGACAGTCAATGGGCAGATGAAACACTGGGAAGGCACCGTCTCAGAAGACATCTCTGAGGTGTTTGCGAGGAACCTTTGCCTAGACTTTGGAGAAGAATGGGTGTGGAGGGTGAGTTTTGTGTTATTACTTGTGGGTTACTGGAGCATGGAGAGTCATGCTTAGATTTTCTAGGTTGAGAGATTGAAAAGATGAAAACTCTGTTAACCAAAGAATGCTAGAAGAGAAGCATATGCCTGTCCTCCAGTTGCTTTTCCCATGCTACTAGAGCACCTGCTCTGGAGTTCTTAGGGAGAGGAGGGGCCATTTAGGAATATCAGCCGATTCGCTAGAGTAGGTCCTGGCATAGTGAAACTGTCCAGAAAACATGAAACACGGGGTAAAGGCAGGACCAAGGAAGAAAATAATAATGACTAATAATGGCCAGAGAAGGAAGAATCAGAATAAATAGAAAAAAGTAGGACACCCAGATTTTGTGCTTTGTTAATGAAGAGGTGGTAATTGTAAAGTATCAGTGAAAACTTTTCATTTGGTAGTAGGGATCCATTAGGACAGGGTCCAAAAAGATACTTTGTGACATGTAGCAAACTATTGAAGTTACAGAGCTCAGCAGAGTTTATGGAGGGATGAGGAAAGCAGGTGTGTATTCATGAGTGGGAACATTCCAGCATCAGTGCACGCCCAGGGACAGCAGCGGCATGGAGGAGTGTGTACGCCTGTCCTGGGGATGCTTGTTCATCCAGGAAACCCTGCAACACAAGTGACTGAAGGTCACTGATCAGTGAGTGTGCACAGCCATGGTGAAGACTGCAGTAGGCAGAGACACTACTCAGCTGCACGGAGGGGAGGAAGGGGACCGACTTCAGGGCCATAGCATAGAGTATGCACTTGAGAATGCTAGCTGGGGACGAAGGCCCCAAGAAGGCTATGCTGAATCCTTACTTGAAACAGGAAACAGGGGGAAAAAACCTTCAAAATGAAAACAGGGCATTAAAACAAAACAAAAGCAAAACAAAGCAAAGGAAGCTAGAAGTGCAGGCACATGGGACAGATCCAGTGTGACCTTAGCTGGGGAGAGCAGCTTCAAGTTACCAGAAGTTTGGAAGAGCCACCTTGAGGGAGCAGGAGTTGAAATCCAGCAAGAGCCTTTCCCTAGCATTGTCAGGAGCTCGCTTAACTAGAGAGCAATTCACTGTGTCACTTCGATTCATTCAGCTAAACTAACAGGCTGAGACTGAGGGCAGAGCTGGCCTGCGCTTGCCATTCTCTGTAGTTAGACGGGCAAATTGTGTACTGGGAAAGGAGCTTGAATCCGCTGGTAAGTTTTGTTGAAATGTGGGTACACAGGCAGTCTTAGGAAGATTTCTGAGGGAGGCTGGTAGTCTTGAAGGGACAAGCACACATATGACGGCCTTGACAAGCTGTTGGTAAAGGGGTTAAACAGTGTATAAATTCAGAGATGGAAAGTTGTTCTCTGGGTTGGCAGAGAAATTAGCAACCTCTCAAAGCAAGAACAGCAGGGCTCTGACTCTAGACATATACATCATTTATGAAACTCCTAAAACATAAGGGAAAAAACTAACATTACTGAACTTCAGGTTCTCTGAAAGGCAGTCGTGGACTGTTCATTCAAAGAGAACTAGGGGGAAGAATTTGTTAGGTAACGTGCTCCCAGTGTTTCTGCCTAGCTATAGCTCTGAAACTGATTCATGCCTGACACCTAGTGGTGGTATGCACACACTGCTCTTCTGTTGCCTGCCTTTCTTGAGACAAACCTCAGAAGTGCTTCAGGCTGTTTACTGTTAGCATTTTCCACGGTGACATTTTGAAGTAGACAGCAGGTACTTACTGAGCATCCATTATGCCAGGACCATTCTGTGCGCTTAAGATTTCCATGCAGCATGTTTTCTATAAAACCACAGGATTTTAATATATAACTGAGTAGGTCCACTGTAAACTTAGGGGATTTGAGTCTATAGCCAAGAAGATCGACTATAAACTCACAGATTTTGAACTTGTATATGAGTAGATCCACTGTAAACTCACAGGATTTGAATATATAGCCAAGCACATCCACAGGAATGGTTATCTTGTTTATAAGTTTAACATGAGGCTGTCTTGTGATTTCCACATGTGAGACCTTTCTGAATTTGTCTTACGGCCTTTGGAGCTGTGTCAGTTCTTAGTGTTAGGTAGATATTTAGGAAGATAAAAGATTGGTTTGTGCTCAGCTTCTATGTGAACCTCCATTGTGCAGAGTACTCCATACCCAGTGGAGCATTTTGCTTTTGCCTGCAAGTTAATATTAAAGTTCTTAATCTTTCAGCTGTGCCTGCCAAAGTATTTACAGTATTTATGAATGACCTGACATCTGAGATTTAACTTTAAAAGCTTTATATGGGTGCCAGTGGCTTAAATGAAACGTGATTTTCATGGTTCTTTATTCTCCTGGAGCTTCGTGCTGTTAGTCTCTCTGGTTCTGAGTGTATGAAACATTCCCATGGCAAAAGTTTTTAAAAGTTAAATGTATTTGATTTGAAAAGGTTTAACATAAGTAATTTCAAACATGGTCTACTTTTTATGTTTTTAAACTGATTTACTTTAACTCCATTGCTTGAGGGTCAGGTTGCATAAAGAGAGTATATGTTTGTTTATAGTATATGTAATTGTGATTGAAGCTTGACAGGTCTCATTTGGATCCCATTCAGAGATTATTATAATTTGGGATTAGGAACTCCTAAAGTTGTCAGAGCTACAGATTGGGAGGTAAAACTTGAATGTAGAGCTAGCATTCTGAAATTGAGTGCACTGTCTTAGTTAGGGTTTCCTGCTGTGAACAGACATCATGACCCAGGCAAGTCTTATAAAAGAGAACCTTTAATTGAGGCCGGCTTACAGGTTCTGAGGTTCAGTCCATTATCATTATGGTGTAAAGTATGGCAGCATCCAGGCAGGGATGATGCAGGAGGAGCTGAGAGCTCTACATCTTGTCTAGAAGGGAAAGAGAAGAAGACTGGCTCCCATGTGGCTAAAAGGAGGGTCTCAGAGCCAACCCCACAGTGACATACTTCTCCAACAAGGCCACATCTCCTAATAGTGCCACTCCCTGGGCCAGGCATATTCAAACCATGATACTCGTGTAGACTATAGAGAACAGCTTGATTTAATAATTTACCTCCACCCCCCCTTTGTTGTTTTTGGTCATACCACAAAAGAAGAAAAGGAAAAAAAAGAGGCTAACAATCAGCTATAGTATTTTAATTTTTGATTACATAATATATGCTTTTTGTTTGGTTGGTTTTTGGTTTTGTTTTTGTTTTCTGGACAAGGTTTCTCTGTGCAGCCCCAGCTGCCCTGGAACTAACTATGTAGACCAGGCTGGCCCAGACTCACAGAGATCCATATGCCTCAGCCTCTGAGTGCTGGGATTAAAGGCTTGCTCTACCACCACCCTGCTACACAAATATTTTTGACATTAGGTAGTATGTTCCTCTTAGTGTCTTAAAATAACTTTTATAGCTGAATGTGGTAACGCATGCCTGTAATCTCAGCTCTTGAGAGTCTGAGACAGGAGTCAGCCTGTGGGTGCATTCCTGGGCAGCCTGAACTACACAGTAGAGCCAGTGCCACAGTAAACATGAAGTACAGGGTTTCGTCCCCCGACTTCATTGCCTTCGGCAGGATAACCAACAAGGGGGTGCTAGAACTTGTTGGGAAATTTTTTTTTGAGGAAGCTTTGTTCTGTTTTCCATAATGGTTTCTGTGTTGGTTATTTTTACATCAATTTGACATACACTAGAGTCATTTGTGAAGAAGGACTTGCCCTCCTTTTTTGGTCAATGCATATGACTACTTATTAACCAATAATCTGCTGTGATCTATTGTTTTCATATGTATAACAGTTATTCATTATTTGCATTGATCTTAGTTTTGGGGAAAAAAAAAAAACAACAACCACCAAGTAAAGAAATTGACTTCATTTCAGTAGGATGAATCTCCAGTCTCCACTGTTTCCTTGAATGAACAACCAGTGATCTCTTTTCCAGATCCCCAGTCTTAACTGTTCTTTATAGTTAAAAGCTATGTGAAGAGAATGAGTACGTAAAAGGAATTTAGATTTTTTTTTTTTACAAACTAAACCTTACAAATATTTTTATTTTTTAATTTGTGTTTTGAGATTATAATATAATTACATCATTTCCCCCTTACCTTTCTTTTCTTCATCCTCTCATATGTAACCATGTCCCTTCCTCCTCAGATTCATGGCTTCTTTTTCTTTGGCAGAAGAAATTATTGTTTTGAAGTTTTGTGTGTGTGTGCGAGGGGTTGGGGGGGAAGATGAGAATATGAATATGAATGAGAGAATGAGTGTATTTCTTCAAAACTCTATGACTGCAACCTGCTCGGTCTGTTCTGTGTGACTTGTATGTGCATGTTTTCAAGCCTGGTCATTTGGCACTGGAGAGCCAATTGGACATGTGTTTATTGAGGAAAACTGGCTCACCCACTCACAGTATTCCTTAGTTGCCTGTAATTCTTTGTCTGTGATTGAGGACTCACGAGTCGCCCTCCCCACCCCAACCCCGCGTTCCTTGTTAGTGTGTCTGTTGGTGTTGTCCTTGTTCAGCTCATGGTCAGGAATTCATATTAGTGAGACTTCACAGGTGCAGCGTCTCTGATGATCTCACGGCAGACTTCCTGTTCTCTGGCTCTTACATTCGGTCTGCCTTTCTTGGGCAGTGATCCCTGAGCCTTCTGTGTAGGAGTTGTTTTGCAGATGTATCCACTGGACCTGAGCCTCGCAGCTCTGCATTTTCATCAGCTGTATTTTTTGTAATGATCGCCATCTGTTGAGAAGAAAAGTTACCCTGATGAAGGGTGAAGACTACCTTTTCTCTGGGTAAAGGAAAAACATTTAAAATGTAGTTAAGGGTTATGCCTACTCAGTAAAATGGCAGTTACAGCTTCTCCCTAAGATCTGTGACTTTACTAGTCAGTACCAGACATGATCTGTCTCGTCCAGCTGGCCTTAAGTTCAGAGAGAGAGAGAACTGTTGGTTACTGCCGAGGTATGCATACCACCATTATACCCTTAGGGTTATTGTGTCATGCTGGTTGTTCTGGGTCACAGGCATACATAACAGGGGAGAACTATTGTTTCCTTCACCCACTTGGAAGCCTATGTGACACCTTTTGGTATCAAGAGTGCTAGTCCTTGGGGAGGAGATGTTCAGGTCAGGTCCAGCTTAGATCTTCAGGGTCCTGTGTCTGAAATGCACAGTGTCTTAGCAATAGGGTATTAACCTTCCACTTCTTGGAGGCAACCAGCAGCAGTGACAGTAGCCTATGTTTTGGGACTCTTTGGACAACCTTGACCAACAATTCAAAGGAGGGTTTCTCATACCTGGTATTTGGATTTTTGTTAAATAGTTTATGGCTCCTGAGGAGAGCATTATCAGCCCAGATGGGATAATTTCATTTAAACTATATGTATATAATTTAGGTAGGTAATAGTATGATTTCTTGTGATGTTGTCTGACATCCTTACTGTTATCTTACCTGCCTCCCTCCTCCTTCTGTATTCATCTCACACCTGCTTTCCTCAATTAACTTCTATTCCCAACCCCCTCAATTAACTTCTATTCCCAACCCCCCCCCCACCCCAACCCCTGTGCGCATGTGCGCCCCTCTTCAGATCAGTTATATCGTGTTGAAGAGGGACTGCTAATTGAGAAAATTTCTCTATAACATCAATTCTGCCTGGCACTTTCTTGATGAATGATTGATGTGGGAGATCCTAAACCACTGTGGATGGTGACAGCCTTGGTCAGGTGGTCCCAAGTGGTTTAAGAAAGCAGCTGAGGAAGGCATAGTGAGCCTGCCAGCCAGCAGCACTCCTCCATGGCCTCTACTCCAGTTCCTGGATCCAGGTTCTTGCCTTGAGTTCCTGCCCTGGCTTTCCTCAGTGATAAGACGTGTGGCTGAGAACTGTGAGCTGAAATCCCTCCTCCCCCAGCAGCTCTTGGCCATTCTGTTTTATCATGGTGGTAGAAATCCTGAGACAGCTGTGTCACTTTCCACTGTCCCCATGGGACAGGGCTCCCTTCCTGGGCCTTGCATCACTTGTCACTTCTTCATGGCAGCCACCGTTCCTGGGATGAGGTTCCAGCTCACCGTGGTTTTCATTTATGTTTCTCTGCTATTTAGCAATGTGGAACATTATTTTTTCACCATATTGACGCTGCATGTCTGCTTAAAAGTGTATTATTTATATCTGTTGCCCATTTTTAATTGGGTTGACCTTCTTTTTTTGCTATTGAGTTTTTGTAGTTCCTTAGTAATATCTCTATCAGCTTTTTTTCAGGTGTATGATTTGCCATATTTTCTCTTGTTCTGTGGGATATCTCTTGGCTGTGATGGTCATTTTCTATTTCTATGCAGAATCGTTTTAGGGTTTTTTTCCTTTTGTTTGCTGTGTTTCTGGGGCAATGCAAGCATAAGTGTACAAGTATATATGTATTTGTATAAATGAGACAGTACAGGTTGTTTTCTGTTTGTCCATAGGTACATTTACTTTGTTCTGGAACTGTAGGATTTCCTGGCTGAAGTGATATGTTGTTCTATAGCTCTTTCAGGGTCTGCTTCATAACTGGCATAGGTCAAAGGTTGTTTCTTTATAATCTGTTGGCCGTGTGTACTTTATACTTAAAATTTTCAGGTAATCTAAATGCTGCAGGTGATTTTAACTTTAACGTTTGTCTTAGTTAGGGTTTTACTTCTGTGAACAGACGCTATGACCAAGGCAAGTCTTATAAAAGGCAACATTTAATTGGGGCTGGCTTACAGGTTCAGAGGTTCAGTCCATTATCATCAAGGCAGGACCATAGCAGTATCCAGGCAGGCATGGTGCAGGAGGAGTTGAGAGTTCTGAAAGTTGCTAGTGAAAGACTGGCTTCTAGGGAGCTGGGGTGAGGGTCTTAAGCCCACACCCATAGAGACACACCTATTCCAACAAGGCCACACCTCCCAACAGTGCCACTCCCTGAGCCAAGCATGTACAGATCATCACAGCATTTTTCAAAGAAGTTTGTTATAGATTTAAATCATCTCGACTCTGCAGATGTGTACTTCAGTCTAAGCTGCCAGTCTCTTGGAGATGGGAGTCAGGTTGACAGCAGCACCATCGGGGCATCCTTGCTTATACCTCTATGCCCCGTCTCCTTCACCTCTGTTCCCTTTGGACTGTGCTCTTCAGCTTCCTTCTAATATGACAGTTGAGTTTAATGGCTATTTTCTCAGCCAGTATTTTCTGATTTTCTGCAGGGATACAAGTTTGATGTCTTCTAACATGGCCCATCTTGATCTGTGCAAACCTCATTTGCAATAAAATGAGCAAAGCCATATGTATTAAATAACCTTATGCTAATCCTCACAACAGCTTTGTCAGGTAGGCATGATTACTATCGTTACCCCACTGCAGATGTGCAAACTGGCATGCCTAAGGAAGTTACATAAAATCACGGGAAGATACAATTGCCAGGTAAAAGTGTTCAATTTAATTTGATGTTCATATCAATAACTAATAATCACTAGTTAAAACATGTATCAAATATTACAAAATTTGGCAGCCTGTTTGGAAAGTGATAAAGGTGGGGTTTTAAACCATATGTTCTGGCTGTAGGGCCTAAGGTTTTTCATAAATTCTCCATTATCATGGACACAAAATCAAACTCCTGTGGATCTGCTATTGGATGGCACCCTCTACCTGGATATTACTAATTCTTCTTACTTAAGGTGAATGTGATTGAATTATTATGAAGTTTACTTGTTCTCTGATTTCAAATGTGCTCCTGAGCTGTGAGTCAGTTCAGATGTGCTTCTCAGGCCGTTTCAGTCAAGTGTGGTCACATCAGCCTCGGCACCCATGCCAGCTTTCTTCATTTGCTTATTTTTTTCTGTAAAGACAAAGACATGGATATGCTCAAATAAGTATTTTTGAGAAAGTCAATGGAAGGATACCTGAATAATATACTTAACCTTTAAAACACGTTCCGTGTGTTTTCAAAACGTCAGGAGATGGAGGAGTAAGGTAGGACGTGAAGTGATTGTCCAAGAGTCACCAGGGCAGCTGTCTGGACACAGAGAGAGAATTCTCCCTGTTGGAGTCTTATAACTCGGGATTGGGATTTTGTTTTGTATATGGACAAACTGACCTACAAGAACTAATGGCCTGTGAGATTAGATGACACATTTTATTTACTTATTCTCTTAATTTTGTTTGGTGTGTGTGTTATACATTTGTGCACATGTGGATGTGGTTGTGCTTATTCATGGAGAGATGCAGACAGCTTAGGGTGTCATCCTCTCACTTTCCAGCTTTGAGTTTTGAGACAGACACCACATTGAACCTGGAGCTCATGGTTACAGCTAGGCTGGCCAGCCACGGAGATCTACCTGTCTGGGGTTGGTTATATATAAGTGTGCTGCATGCTTGCCTTTTTACATGGTGGTAGAGATCCAAACTCAGGCCTTCATCACAGCAAAGAGCACTTTACCCACTGAGCAAGCTCTTCAATGTACGTACATACATACATACATACATGCATACATACATACATACATACATACATTCGAGACAAGCTTTGCTGTGTAGCTAGGCTGGCTTCAAACTCAAGATCCTAATACTTCCACATCCAGAGTGTTTAAATTATGGGTGTGTACTACCATCCCTGACTTTATACACATTTGAAATTTGATACATTTGAGCTCAAGTTCAAACAGAATTTCAGATTCTCTTTGTCTGACTGTCTGTATCTCTGTCTCTTTCTTTTTTCCCTCCCCCTTCTTCTATGTTTGTGTGTAATGTTAAAATCAATGAGCCAAATGTTTAACTGAATATAAAGTAAGAGTATAGAAACTGAAGAAAAGTAAACTTCTCCTGAGACTTAAGGGGTGTTGAAGAGCAGTTTTCTTTTTAAAAGAATTAGATTAGAGCCTAACAGAATTTAGGAGTGAGTCCATCAAGGCAAATAAAAAGAACCCAAAAACCACTCTCAGCATCCAGGATGCTGCCTGCGCTGGTTCGACTGGGCTCTTCTTACTCTCTCCTCCACATGGGTTCAGGCATCATGTGATGCAAACTTGTCAGTAGCAAAGTGACCGACTTTACAAGAGAAGCCACTGCGGAAGCCGTTTACTTGGTAGACTTTGAAGTTGTTTTGGATATCTCTCCTTTGTGTAGTGAACTTTTCTCCCAGAATTTTTAGATGTCATCACCTTGCTACTCAGCAAACTTTTTATTCTTTTGTAGAATATATCATTTATAGTCATTTGCATTTGATACATATTTGCAGCAAATTCTTGTATTGACTTATTTTAATGTTTCATTATTTTATGAATATGAATATTTGCCAGCACGTATGTCTGTGTACTACATCTGTGCCTAGTACCTAAGGAGACTAGAAGAATGTGTCGGATCCTCTGGAACTCGACTTACAGATGGTAATGAGCCACCTTGTGGATACTGAGAATTGAACCTGGGTCCTCTGGGAGAGCAGTCAGTGCTCTTAACTGCTGAGCCATCTCTCTAGCCACTATTTTATATTTTTAAGTGACACAGACGAGAGGTCATTTAAGAAAACAAATGTCTTTTATTCTATAAAGCTTCCTGTGAAAGCAATGTCTTAATAAAACAAAATATCAAATCCTTAGATCTTTAGCCAAAAACGTAAGTGGTTTTCCTTTAATGCTAACTGTTACAAATATTGGGTTGTCCACACAGGGATCTGGTCTGATTAGAATTTAGTGTTTGAGTGTTGAATGACTTAAATTGATATATACTTTTTTCCCTTATAATTGCAGCTGTGTATCACATAAAATGGCAATATATTATAAAAAGATGTCTCTAACTGATTTTTGTCATTGAGTTAGTGTTGTAGTGTATATTTACACAGTCATAGATGGGGATATAAAACAATGGCTGAGCGCTCTCTTAAAATGCAAGCCCTAGGTCCCCATCCCAGCAGTACCAGGAAAAACAAAACTAAAAATGTGGATAGATACTGTGACCTTTACATGCCTAGTGCTGTATGGAAATAGCCACTGTTTTATATGGTTTGTCACTGGCAAAGTATTGTTATGTGGCTCATGACTGTAATTATAAGTTGGCTTTTATCAGTAAAGCTTGACAAATGGATTAATGTCAGTTAGTGAGAGTGCAGCATTTGAATTCATACCCGGCCACAAACCTCTACTCTCTCTGCCGATGGCTATTACCCATTTTTGCTCAGTCATGTGACAATCTTCAGATCACAGTGCCTATCTCCAAAGCTTGTAAGAGTTAAACAAAGCAATTAATCAATTCAATAATTCCATATTAGATGCCAGCCCTGTGCTGGCCATTGTTCTAGGTACTGTGGCTATCTGGAAAAAGAATAAATTTCTTGCCTGTTAGCTTCACGGGAGACACATACAGCAAATAAATAAGCAAATAAGAACACAATTTTTGTAGTAATAGTTTCTTTGAACACAAATGAGAACAAAATTTCAAGTGAGAAAGGAACTTGAGCCCATGCCTACTGAGGTCTGAAACATAAAAAGTTGGTTCTATACCACGGTAGCTCGGGTAGCCGAGTGATTAACTACAGCTTTGGAGGGCTCCTTTCAGATCCACCGAGCTAGGAAACAACAGGAGTGGCCGATAGAGGGTTTGTTACTAAGAAACGCCTTTTGAGCCTCCTTTGTACACACGATAGAATTCAGATTCATGCAGCAATCATGGAAGATCCTCATATATGCACCCTCTCCTGTCCAGCATTGCTATTTAACAAGTAGCTTTAGAAATGTTGTGGGGACAGTGAGAATGCAGTCAACTTGTGTTCTCACTGCAGAGAATGCAACAAATAGTGCATGTTTGGGCACTAACCTCAGTCTGGAGCCAGTCCACGGATCCAGAGTTCTAACACATTCCCAGGTGATACTGATGCCACCGGTCCGGACCCTGCACCCCGGGGGGGGGGGGGCGGTGGAGGTTGCTTGTTTTTTGTTTTTGTTTTTTTATTTTTACATGGTGTTTATTACTCAGCTGGCCCACTCTCTTCTCTGAATCCATCTCATGGAACCTGTTATTCTCAAATTCTATGAGTATTAGAATCACATGGGAAACTTGTTAACAAATCAGACTTCTGTTTTGACTCCAGAACACTGATTTTTCATAAGCGACTTATGTGGGTCTCCATACGGGTGGGTCTGTGGCCACAACTTGTGGAGTTCTGACTGTATCCAGGTTGATTGCATTCTCATTTCATATTCCTCTTTAGCTGATTTTTATACTGTCTTGTCATTTATTTATATCTTTCTTCCCATCAGCTTTTAGAAGAAATGAATGACTTCAACATTTAGCACAACTCAGTATTAGAAAGCAGTAGTCTGGAGTTGCTGTGTAACAAGCTTTAGCATGTGTTAGCTAATCCCTTCAAGACTTCGGTCCTCTTGTGCTCTAGTGCTCATTGTATGTATTAGCTGTGGGAATTGGGAGCTGTAAGATATGTCTGCCTTATAATGTAGTCCTCAAAATACAGACTATGCTCAGTGAATGGAATAGTCATTGTTGTTGCCATCTTGTTATGGAAGAAGCAAGCAAATGCTTAGTTAATAAAAATCCCAAAGTTTTACATTAGTATCCGGATTCGGGATGTGGTTACTAAAATCTCTGTCCTCATTTTAATTAAATGCCATTTTATATGTGGGGGTTTGAATAAGATACTATAAAGTAAAGCTATGCCTTGGTCTCTCCCCCCCTCCCCCCCAGGAAAGCAAAGGAACCGGTTGGAGCCGATGGATACCATATTTGTTAAACAAGTGAAGGAAGGAGGGCCGGCCTTTGAGGCTGGCTTATGCACAGGTACTGGGTGTCTTCAGTGTCTCCTCAGTTTCTGTATTTTTTCCTTTCCTCTCCTTCTGTGTGCCCTCCCTCTCTCTCTTCACATCTATTGTAACTGTTTCTGAGATACCTTGTATCTTTCTGGAAACTCAGTGGATATAGCTGAACAGATAAAACGATGTAACTTGATAAAGTATGATCCTTTTAGTTAACACAAGGACTTGCAGTCTCTCTTAAAAAAAAAAAAACCTACCCTTTAAAGTTGAAGTTTAATAAACTGATAAAGATGTTCTGATAAAGTAAAATGGCGATGGTTTTGGATTCCCACGTCTAGAAGTGCCTGGTCAGGCAGGTAGTGCATAGAGTGGCCGGGGTTTCCTGTAAACTTACAAGTCCTTTCCAGGCATCACTGGGGTGCTCTATTGCGGTAGATTTAATAATACGTGTCTGATATAAAATCCTGTTAATTTGATTTGTGATTTTAATAAAATTAACTTAGATCAAAGATTGGCAAATACATCAAAATATTTTTTCTCATTTTTATGCATAAAACAATTTAAAATAGGAGTTGACAAAACTTCCTTTAGTCCACATTGAGTAAAGTGTATTTTCAACTACAGGTAAGTAGTGAGTACCACTACTCAGATTTACCAGGATGCAGTATAATTATCTTTCTCATTGTACTTTAATATCATTCACGTGGACGGTGTGTGTGGAGTTGTATTAGAATTCGTCTCCTATCACGTTCCAGGTGTCCCAGTTTGAGGAAATAAGTTGGAGCTGATATGATAAGCACAGAAGAAGGATGGCATTTCTGGTTTTCATGTCTCCGTCTTTTGTGCTTTTTCTGAGTAAGCTGGTAGTTTCCTCCATTTAAATGAAGAGTAAATTAGTAGATATAAAGGGTTTTTTTTCCTTAAAAAAAAAAGTATTTAAGTTTTATAGTACACTAATCAATTAACCAGATATGTAGAGTGGAAGACCATTGTTTAAAAAAAAAAATTCTGTAGATAAAAAAAATCCACCGATCCTGATGAAATGTGTATAGTCAGCATTTGAAGCCTGGTGAGTAGTTTTTGTTAGCGGAATGATGGGGCCAGTGGAGGAGTCGATGCTAGTTCTGTGGGTCTTTCTAGTTGATAGAAGTCGCGCTCACCCAGGGCATTACTACTGCAGCTAAAGGTCATCGGTGTCTAGAAGTCTTAGAAGGTTGCTATATTTCATGAGAAGTTGGATGTATTAAAAGGAAGATTTACTTTTGTAACAGGTACATCAAAAATTATGCAAGTATATTTTGAAAAATAAGGGCTTATTGGTATTGGGTCTGGGGGTGGAGCTCCAGAGCACCGGGAAAGCAAGAGTAAATAGGAGGTAGTAGTCTCGCGAGTTACTTCGCAGTTACTCAGAGTGAGTTCTTTCAGGAGTTCTTAATGTTGTGTTTCTCTCTCTCTCTCTCTCTCTCTCTCTCTCTCTCTCTCTCTCTTTCTGTCTCTCCTTTGAAGGTGACAGAATTATAAAAGTCAATGGAGAAAGTGTCATAGGAAAGACCTATTCCCAAGTAATTGCTCTCATTCAGAACAGGTAAGATTCTTGAAACCTGATTAATTTGGGCTAAAACCCTGAAGAACAGGTAGGTTTCATACAGTGCTGTGTTCCTAGGACTAGGGTGTCACAGAATCCCCAAATACTGCAAGTTATATGTGGAATTGACAAATGTTAGCCCACTGATTGCTGAGTGGATTTGCAAGGTTGTAATGTTCACAATGTAAAATCCTATGGGGCTTGAGAGCACTCATTATAGATTTAAAATATGAGTTTTCCACTTTGGTTTAAAGTGGTAGGTATATAATTTGTTTAAATATAGAAATAAATGCACACTTGGTTTTCTAAAACAAGTCTTACTGAGATACGTATTTTTACTGAATCTTACTGACCAGCCTTATTGAATAAAATCACTGGCCTATATTCCTTCATTTGTCTTAACAGTAAGATGTTATTTTTAAATCCACTTGCCTGTAATCTGCAGAATGACAGCATTTTAGCCGTAAAGGTAAATACATATTTATAGAATGAGTATTGGTAGGACCACAAAGGTAATATAGTCTGACTTTCATGCACACAATTAGAAAAATTTAAATACCATTTAAAAAAAAGATTTAAAGTCAAAGAGGTTACAATACTGACTTTCTGGCAAGCATGTGCAGTGAGTCTGGCTCTGATATCCAGTTTTATCTCTGTATGAAGAGATTCTTTCCAAATTCAAATGCATTGGATTACAGAATGGTTCCTTGTAGTTTTAGTCACCTGTTTATAACTCAATTGGGATTCTTTATTTTCTAAAAGGTAATTTTTTGTGTGTTTGCGTATGTGTGTGTGTCTCAGCCAAAGGACAACCTTGGGGGTCATCCTCAGGAACAGCATCCACCTCATTTAAGATGGAGTCTTGTTAGATTAAACAGAATCTGGTTACAGATGCCTCCCCCCTTCCATCTCATGCCCCCCCCACACACACACACACACTGCATTGTAAGTTCATGCCACCATGCCTGGAATTTTTAGGTGGGTTCTGAAGAGTCACCCAGCAAGCACTTTGCCAACTGTGCTGTCTCCCCAACCCCCTAAGGTTTTTATCAGGGGTCTCTGTGTCTAAAGCAATTTGTACCGTTAAGTTGAATTATTTAATACTAATGTCCTAATGCATTGTGATATTTTTACAATTAAATGGCATGATCATGATTAATTGAGCTCAGAATATTCTCTTTGATGTTTTAATATTTAATGAAATTCCTAGAGAAGCCAAGTCTTGAGTGTAATACAGGTTATGGAGGCAAAGCCTCTGTAGAAACAGCAAGAGAGAGTTTACGTTGTTCCTTCCCAGGTAACCAAGATCACCACTACACCAGCACACCAGTATGCAGCCTGATCTCTTTCTCCCAAACCCACATAATGTTTCAGAGTAACACAGAAATGAAAGTCTTAAATTTTCAGCCAGTACAAACAATTTTAAAATGAGAGAAAAGCTGTTTATGATCATACTTCCCTTTAGAAAGTTTTGTAGCAGCAGCCAGTCAGCTGAAAGCCAAGGACTGTGTCACTGCTGAGGACTGTTCTGTGCACTGTATGTTTTCAAGCAGCTGTAACTGCTGACCTGCACGGCCTCCTGTGTTGTTAATAGACTGGCACCTATGGTTTTAACTAAACAGATACTGGAAAATTACTGAATTTTGGAATTTTCTTTTTTTGTGTGTGTGAGGGGGATTATTTCTTAATCTTTGAGGCAAGTTAGGATAATTGTTAGATCAAGATAGCCCCACTATCCTTAATATATCTAAAATATGAATCCAGGTCACAAGTTGAATTCAGTTTCTCCTCCTGACTTCTTTCCTTCCTCCCTTGGCTTCTTTCCTGTGCTGTAGATCAAACCAGTGCCTGGCAAATGGTACCTTTATGGTACTCTTCAGCATTTCACTGACCTGTGCAAACTCAGGAACCTTTTCCACCACATCTAACAAAAATTTGCAATGTTAGCATAAAAAGGCTGTAAGCTGTACCTAGAAAGTTCTAAGATTAAATCTTGAGCATAAAACAAATAGCTGAAAACTGACTTATTCTAGTAGAAGCCATGGTGAACTGATGTTCTTCACTTCTGAGCAAAGGTGGAATTTTCAAAGTTAGGAAGATTAAAGTTGCTTAAAATGTTACATTGAGGGGCTGAGGTATAGCAAGCTACAATTTAGTCCCCAGAACTTGAAAACATCAAAACAAGCCAGGTATGGTGGCACATGCCTTTAATCCCAGCACTTAGTGGGCAGAGGCAAGTGGATCTCTGTGAGTTTGACGCCAGCCTAGTCTGCAAAAGGAATCCAGGACAGCCAGGGCTGCACAGAGAAATCCTGTCTCAAGAAACAAACAAACAAACAAAAAAAAAAGACGAAGACAAAAAAATCAAAATAAAAAGTTACTAGAAAAGTTTTTGCTTATTTTGCACTAATAAAGTTTAAGTTGATAGGCTGGGAAATTAAAACCCTATAATTTGTCTTATGGCTTACTAAAGTAACCCATAAGACAAATAATCATATTCTGATATTCTTACACGTTTTGTCCCTAAAACTATTTAATAAGAGTTTTTATCTCTGAATTAGTGGCACATTATAATGGGTTATACCATCATGTGGGGTACTCCCTTTCGTATGCCACCAAACTCTGCACTAATGATGTCTTTCTTATAGTTTGGTTTTGAAAGTGATGATCTTCTGGGTTACAGTTTCTCATTCAGTCTGCCTCTCTGATATTATTGTGCTTGGTTTCAGTGACACTACACTGGAGCTCAGTGTTATGCCAAAGGATGAAGACATTCTTCAAGTGGTAAGTTTACCCCAAATAGACATTGTTTGGTAGACATGAATAGTAAGAGAATCTTAAGAGGAAAGTGAATTACATTTTAAAAAGATTCTAGAAAACACAACCTCCTGATTCACTTAACTAGAATTTGGATTTCTGTACATTGTATTTTTAAAAAAGAGAGAGACTCTTGTCCATTATTTAGAATTAAATGACATGGGACTGTTGTATAATTCCATAGCTAACTCCCCTGGAGCTGAGGGCTGAACCTAGGGCCTTGAACTTGCTAGGCAAGCTTTCTACCATTGCACTAATTCCCCAACCTCTAAGTTCACAGTAGGTTGTTCATTTGATTCTGGTTTCATGACCCACAACACTTATTTTCTTGTTTAGATTTTACTTGGTGTGTCTGAATGTTTTGCCTACGTGTATGTATGTGCACCACATGTATGTATGTATGTCACATGTGTGCCTGGTGTTCAGCAAGGTCGAGAGAGGATGATTCCCTGGAACCAGATTTGTGGATCACTGTGAGCCACCTTGTGGGTACTGGGACTTGAACCTCAGTCCTCTACAAAAGCAGCAAGTGCTTTGAACTGCTGATCCAACTCTTTGGCCCAACCCAAGATGTTTACCTGTGCATCTACTCAGTGGACTCGGCTAAATTTAATTTAATCAGCCCTCATGACTCTGAAGATACTCAAGTATGCTAGATGTTTGGTCCTAGGAGTCTTTTCTGTGCTATTTTATATGGAAGCTCATAAGTTAAGCAGCTTGTCTAGTATAATAGGAAAGATGAGAACACTGGTCTTAACACTTGGACTGAGGCTGGTCTGAAACCAAAGCCACTCGCGAAACTGCCACCACATAATATGTGTGCTGGTGTTTTTGCCTTTGTTCACACAGTTACTGTCGTAGGTGTTCCTGTAACTCAGCACCTCTGGGACCTGAGTCCTGGGACCTATCTGCCATCCATGGTTATGTGATATAAATGGAAAAATTGTTTTTTTTTTTTTTTTGGTTTTTCGAGACAGGGTTTCTCTGTGTAGCCCTGGCTGTCCTGGAATTCACTCTGTAGACCAGGCTAGCCTCGAACTCTCGAACTCAGAAATCCGCCTGTCTCTGCCTCCCAAGTGCTGGGATTAAAGGCGTGCGCCACCACCGCCCGGCTGGAAAAATTGTTTTAAACCATAATAATTTTTTTGTTAAATTCATTATTATTTTTAAACACTCATATGTTCTATAATCAGCATAATATTCTATTCTAAATGAAATATACATTTGTCAAATGTCAGTCAAATCTAAGGGAAATGAGAGTAGGAATTCCAGAAATCTCCTTTGCGTTTTATAACTTAGAAGCAGTTACTATTTTAAAAAAAATTATTATTGTTATAATACTAGGCTTTCCACACCTGAGCAAGTGCTGTAGCCACTGGGATAGTATCCTGTGAGTTGTAATGATAGGATGGGTTTTGTGAAATGAATCAGTAAAATAGACAGTTATATAAAAATAAGTGTTGTACCACAGGTGCCACCCTCTTCTCCCACACTCAGAGTTGCCTCGTCACCTTACAGTTTGCTCCGGAGGCAGGCATGTACCCCTGCCCTTTGCAAAGATGACGTCATTAAGTTAGGAAAGGTGAACTTGTATAAGCAAGAGTTTCACTTTGTTTATTCTATAGAGCATTTAATTTGGTTTGGGGTCTCATGTAGCCTGGGTTAGCTTTGAATTCATTGTGTAGTCAAAGCTAGTCTTGATTTTTTGATTTTTCTACATCTATTTCCCAAGTGCTAGGATTACAGGCATATGCAATTACACCCTGCTCTTTTGTTTCTTTTTTCTTACTATTTTTATAACTTTTTAATAATAATATGCTAAGTTAATATACCTTATTATATAAGGTATGCTAAGTGATTTTGGTGTGATTGTTACAAACTACTCTGGAAAGTTACTGCAGCTCTCTTTGGATGGTCTTAGTCATGGTACCTCTAAAGACGATCCAGATTGTTCATAGTAATAAATGTCGCTTGATAGGATCTTTGCAGTTATGATCTTGGCTGAAGAATTCTCTGGCTTGTCTTTTTCACTTCCCACCCCTACCACAGTTCGTTTTTAAAAGTTGTGGTATCTGGTAGGCACTGTAGGATTAACTACTTTTCTGTTTTTATTATGTTTAGCTTTAGCGTGAAGATATAAGCTTTTAAACTACTGTGAGATAAAATTAAAGTACAAGAGTAAAAAAGCTGAAGAATGAATGTAGAATGTTATATAAAGGACTAAAAGAAAACCGTCCAACAGTTACCAGTCCAACAGTTAACCATCCAACAGTTAACCGTCCAACAATTAACTGTCTAACAGTTAACCATCCATCAGTTAACTGTCCAACAGTTAGACTTAGTTTTTTGACGGTGTTCTATTTTAGGTTGTAACTGTTATCTGTATCCATCAGAATGACCTACACATATTTTGAAGTTTAGAGTACTTAATAAGCATTTCTTAAGCATATTGATGGCAGTGATATATAATTCCAGATAAATTTCTTCATACTGGATGACTTCATATCATCATATTAGAATATAAACTGACACCATTGTATAAGAACATAATTACTTTGTTTTGCTTAAGGGGTATTTTGTGCCACTTAATTGGTGCCCACTGAAAATTAAAAGATTCCCTGAAGGATACTTAAAGCATCCACATGTAGGACCATGATTACTCATTGAAAGATTTGGTACGTATTAACCAAGCACAGAGAGAAAGTACCACACAGTGACAGACATCAGCATTTTAGAATTATCAATCTCATAAAATAATGTTTTTATATCCAGTGGTCATGCACCACAAAAAAGCTACATTCTGTTCCTATCCAAGACTATAGAAGACTATAGAAATTTAAAGTGTTTCATAGATAACGTTTCTCCTCAAATTTGAATAAATGAGTTACTTTTAAATTGCCACAGAACGGCTTTTCCAGTGTATTAAAACTGATGGGGATAGAAATGGGCTTCCTGGGGAGTAAGCACGTTTGTTCTCTTCAAATCCAGTGTATTCTAGTGCAGTAGAGGATTGTCAAAACTCCCCAGCTTCCCTGACATTGGAGGCTGTGGGGACCTGCCCTCCTTTTCAGGCAGTGCAGGAGATTACACAAATCCACTGCAGAAAACACTACAAGGCAGTCCACAGTGCTCTCTTCCAGACTATGTTTTGTCACAGAAAAGCAGTGAGTTGGAAATAATTAGCATGAAAATGCTAGGCTAATTATGTCCAGGTGCATACCCAAGATGCACACTTCATGTTCAGATGAACAGTGTTTATGCTATAAAAATAATGGTCTGTGTGTGTGTGTGTTTGTGTGTGTTTGATCTCTCAGTTCATTCCAGACTGTGTCCTATAATAGCCCTTACCACAACAAGTTTTACGCTGGAAGTGATATTTTTATATCTAGTCACTTATTTCATAAACTAATAAAACATTATAAAGGACATTGTGTTGAAAGATCTTAAATTTTGAGGAAAAAAAATCTAAACAAAACAGTAGTCCCACAGTGAAACCGTCTGTAGTCAGCTGGCAGCTTGTGGTTGTGCTCTGATCTACCAGGGAAGGAGGAGGTTGCACTACTTTAATGCATAATAGAGCATTTAGTCTTCTGGAAGCAGAGATGGAAGGAGCTCAGGGGGAAAGAGAGGCAGTGATGCTGCTCACGGTGAAGGGAAGCTTTGTGGCAGATTACCAGATGGCAGTGCAGACCAGAGAAAATGCCTGTCGATGTGTGTTATCAGCCGTATTCTGCTTCCAAGAGTGGGAGACAAATTCAATAAGAAGCAGATAAAAGCTCGAGAACGAGATGCTCGATTGGATTCTGAAGTTATTCTTATGCTCCACTGCCTTTTTACCTCTCTTGGTACTTTCCAGAGAAATAGTATAGATGTGTTTGTAGCTTGCTGTTTCCAGCATCAATATGACAACATGATTCTGTCTGTATACCAGTAAGCAGCTTCTGCTATGTTTTCCTATTTTCTGCTAGCTACAATTTACAAAGGATGTCACAGCACTGGTAAGAGATGCACAGTGGCCGTTTCCTTGCTTTTAAAGTCATGTTTCATAGAGATTTGTAACAAGCCAGTCTGTTTAACTGTACTAATGTGCAGAGGGTGTGTATGATAATGGTTTCCTTTCTCCTCTCTCTCTGTTTGTGTTTGTGCCCTCTATAACTAAAGCATATTTATCTGCATCTGTATTTTCTGAAGTACCTCACCCCACCCCCCCAACCCTTCGGTAGCTACACTTGAGCTTTGCAGGTTGTGTGCTGCAAAGGCAGGATGTGCTGCTTCCGTGGATTAGCCTGCTTGATCAGGGATGGTAGGCACCACACCTAACTGCCTTGGAGCCAAACACAGTCTCGTGTGGCATCCATGAGCTCTGTTTGTGTGGAATCTCTTTCATTTATTTCAGTTCTTAAATTTTTGAAAGTACTGTTAGATAATTCTATAAATAACAGGTTTTTAAAACGTGAGCTGCATGCATGCTTTTTAGTAATAGAAAGATGTCTAAAGTAAAAGACAAAATAAATTTATCAAGTAATGTTTGCATTAGTTTAAAATGAAAAGTTTGTATCAGAAAGATGAATTACTCCTTTCATATTTTTTTTGCTTTTGGTATGTGCTACTTAATTTCTTAAACATGCACATTCACTGACTTTAAATATGAAAATATTTTCTGTGGCTCTTTAGGGGCTCAGTTTTAAAGATGGATTATTTTTAATTCTTTGTAGTAATTAACTAGTCATTTTAATACATGTTTAATTTGTATTACTGCCTTAAATAACAATGTATTTGGGTAAGACTTTTAGTATTTTGACCTTCTTCCTTGTAAACATTAGGTATCTTCTTTTGCTGGGATTTAATAGGCAGCCATTTAATATGTTGACTGCTGAAAAAATCTTAAAGCTTAAATGGGGAGATTTTAGAATTAGCATGGCTTTGTCTGTTTGGTGATTTGATATGTGTCACAAGCCTTTTGAAAAAACTAATGATTGCCGTTTTTGTGTGTATGTAGCATGTTCAGCAGTTTATTCAGGTCCTCTAAGGGGAAGGGAGATGGGGAGGGACTCTGTGAAGGGGGGATGGGTGGGAAGCATTTGGGATGTAGATAGATAGATAGATAGATAGATAGATAGATAGATAGATAGATAGAGAATGATTCTTAAGAATGTACCCTGTGCTGTGCTTTGCATGCATGCCATAGTGAGCATCATCCAGGATTAAGGTAGGGTAGTCAAATAGTAAATGATGAACATGAAAATTACTGTGTGACACTCTTCTGTAATTTCTATACAGGCATATTCTCAAGATGCTTACCTGAAAGGCAACGAAGCTTACAGTGGCAATGCCCGTAACATACCTGAGCCTCCACCAGTTTGCTATCCCTGGTTACCATCTACTCCTTCAGCCACAGCACAGCCGGTGGAGATATCTCCTCCTGAATCCTTACCGAACAAACAGCAAACCAGTACACCAGTCCTGACACAACCCAGCAGGGCCTATAGAATGGAAATACAAGTGCCTCCATCACCAACAGATGTTGCGAAGTCCAACACAGCAGTGTGTGTTTGCAATGAGAGTGTGAGGACTGTCATTGTGCCTTCTGAGAAGGTGGTAGACTTGCTAGCCAATAGAAACAACCCGTCAGGTCCTTCACATAGAACTGAAGAGGTAAGGTATGGTGTGAATGAGCAGGCCTCTACAAAAGCAGCGTCAAGGACCACGTCACCGGCATCAGTTCCCACTGCCCATCTGATTCACCAGACCACAGGCTCCAGATCATTGGAACCTTCTGGAATTCTACTTAAATCTGGAAACTACAGTGGACATTCAGAAGGAATCTCAAGTAATAGATCACAAGCTGTGGATTCTCCTTCTGTGTCTGTCAATCACTATTCCGCAAACTCCCATCAGCACATAGACTGGAAAAATTACAAGACTTACAAAGAATACATTGATAATAGGAGATTGCACATAGGTTGTCGGACAATCCAGGAACGATTGGACAGCTTACGAGCTGCATCGCAGAGTGCAGCAGACTATAGCCAGGTGGTACCCACCCGCACTTCTCTGCAGGTACGACGTCGAAGCACCTCTCATGACCGAGTGCCCCAGTCTGTTCAGATCCGGCAGCGCAGTGTGTCTCAGGAAAGACTGGAAGATTCTGTGCTGATGAAGTATTGCCCAAGGAGCTCATCTCAAGGAGCACTGACCTCCCCACCTGTCAGCTTCAGTAATCATAGAACTCGTTCGTGGGATTACATCGAGGGACAGAGTGAAGCCACGGCCACTGTCAATTCTGAAAGTCAGACACCTGACTCAAATGGGGAACGAAAACAGACTTACAAGTGGAGTGGCTTCACTGAGCAGGATGACAGACGAGGTATTCATGAGAGACCCAGGCAGCAAGAAATGCACAAGCCTTTCCGAGGCTCAAATTTGACTGTGGTTCCTGTTGTTAATTCTGATAACAGGCGACTGGGTGGGAGAGGTGTGGGACCTGTTTCACAGTTTAAAAAAATCCCACCGGACCTAAGACCACCACATTCCAACAGAAATTTTCCAACTACGAGTGGGATGTCACTGCCACGGGGTATTGCACAAGACAGGTCCCCACTCGTGAAAGTCCGAAGTAATTCTCTGAAAGCACCACCTCCACCTGTCTCAAAACCGTCCTTCAGCCAGCACTCACTGGCTTCCATGAAAGACCAAAGGCCTGTCAATCATTTGCATCAACACAGTGTGCTAAGTCAGCAGACACGGTTCAGATCTGAAAGCACCTTCGAGCACCAGCTGGAGACTGAGGTATCCCCATGTTTACCAGCAGCTTCTGCTAAGACCAGTCCTCAGCGCAGTGAGAACTTGGGGACATCAGATTTAGAATTACCTGCCAGTCCAAGGAATGGAGATCTAAACTTAGAGGAGGCTGAAATTCAGCAGCCAGATGTGCTAGATAATAAAGAATCTGTCATCCTGAGAGAAAAACCCCAGTCTGGCCGCCAGACGCCACAGCCTTTAAGACACCAGTCTTACATCCTGGCTGTGAATGACCAGGAGACCGGGTCAGACACCACCTGCTGGCTGCCAAACGATGCTCGCAGAGAGGTCCATATAAAAAGAATGGAGGAGAGGAAGGCTTCAAGCACCAGCCCTCCTGGTGATTCCCTGGCTTCCATCCCCTTTATAGGTGAGCTCATTCAGAGGCAGTGCGCAGCATCGGCTAGTGTTTTAAGCAAAGGAGTATTTGTGTTCCATAGGCACAGAAATCTTAAAGTGTGCATGCGTTTAAAGCATCTTAAGTGTTGTATACGTGTTTATTTTCAGTGCCAGGGATTGGCCCCCGCATCTAGACAGGCACTTTCCTACTAAGCCACAGCAGCCCACTCTAAATGTGTAAGTTGTGCTTCAGTCAGAGCAGTTTGCTTTTCTCCTCCTTAAATATATTTCTACTAGCCATTTTCCTTTAAAAGTAAGCTTTCATTTAGTGTGTATTTGACACAGGGTCTTGTAGCCCAGGCTGGATTTGAATATATGGTTCTGTTCCCTCTGCTTGCCCAGGGACCACACGAGTTTACACATGAGCCTCTCTGTCCTCTTTTGTTAGTCTTGGTTAAATCAGTTCCTACCATCTGTGGTCAAGAGGGGGGTCAGCATAGCCGTTGTTCCTAGTTGCTGATCTACCTGAATCAACAGCATCGAGGCCTTGCCCTTGGTTTGTCCATAGTAAACACTTGCAGGGGAAGATTTGGGCAGTTGTCACCACACTGGGTGGGCCTTTTGATGGTAGAGCTGCCTTTGAGTCACTCCTGCTCCTGTAGGTAGCCCGCACTCACGTTCATGTAAGTGAACACTGGAGATGCTAGTGGTTCACTGAAGTTTAAAAGAAACCTCATTTCGTATAAATGAAAACATGAGGCAGGAGAGCTGTCTTATGATTTTACTACTGTGAACAGACACCATGACCAAGGCAACTCTTATAAGGACAACATTTAATTGGGGCTGGCCTTCAGGCTCAGAGGTTCAGTCCATTATCAAGGTGGGAACATGGCATTGTTCAGGAAGACATGGAGCTGGAGGTGCTGAGAATTCTGTATCTTATTCCAAAGGCAAACAGGAGAAGACTGACTTCCAGGCAGCTAGGACAAGGGTATTAAAGCCCATGTTCACAGTGACACACCTACTCCAACAGTGTCTTCTCCTTCCTAGCCTTATACCTCTATGGAGTTTACTTGTGTGCATTTACTTTGTTACAGGGATAATCTGGGAAAGGATTTGGCAAGTTTTCAGGTGTGCACCTCAGTCTGTATCACCTGTCCTATCTACGAGTCATTAGCCTCTCCCTTTACCCTAGTACTGTCCTCACACAGCATGCAGCGGGAGGTGACACCCTCTCAGACCTCCTGTTTCCCTCCCATCCCACCTAAAATAGACCTGAACTACGGAGTCTGCTGTGGCGAGCCCACACACTCTGCTTTGGCTCTCCTCAGTGATCTTGCTCCACTAGGATCTTTCATGCGCCTCCTCTCTCCTGCCTTCCCAGACTCCTTGCTATCTCATGATCTGTTAGACATTCGTGGGGCAGCACAGATAACCAGAGGCCTCTCTGCTGGGCTGTATTTCACTGCCCAGTCAGATATCTCGAACCTAGTCAGGGTTTTCTTACTATGTCTAAAATAGCTGCTTCATATGCATGCTCAGATGTGCAGCAGTCAGGCGCACATCTCCATGAAGCAGAACACACTGAGTTGACGTCATTGTTCTCTGTGCCTAGAGCACTGCCTGGGTAAAGAAGGCACTCACTCAGGAGATACGTGTTAACATAGCAGCTGAATGATGCTTTGAGATGATTAATGTACAAAAAGAAAATGAAGGGAGGAAGAGAAAAGAAGGAAGGAAGGTGGCTAATTATGTCATAATGATTGTGCAGTCCTGTGACATCTACAAACACAGTTTCAATAGAGTCACTTAACACTGTCTCCATTTTTATAAATGAGAAGTTTATAAAGTTTTTTTTTTTTCATAAAAGCACTTGGGCTCTAGGCTAGCTTGATTCAGTGCTGGGCACACTCCGGGGGCATTGTTTTCTACAGAGCACATTGTAAAGAGGGACCTGCATCGTGTGACACAGGGCCTCGTCTTACCAGTTGGTGAAAGATTCCTCTTAGCTCTTAAAGTAATGGTTGTCAGTGAGCAGTATTTTTTACTCTTTCTTTTTTCAAGAAACTTAGCTGTTGAACTGTCAGGTATCAGTATCCAAAGTGGCTTAAGAGGTGGAGTCTACATGGTGTCAAGAGTTTTATAAATAGGATATCTTCATGTTCAACATTGTGGGGAGTGCTTCAACCAGACTTGTACCCACACGATTGCTTGAGTCCTTACTGCCAAGCCTGCTGACTTGTTCCTGTTCTCCACAAACGGTGATTCTGGACTGATGATTGTGGTGTATGTTTTAAATTTAAAGTCCTACGCTGTATTTCACAGGCCACTAAGATCTTACCACAATGACAACGTCACATTTTCTTCCTGCATAGTGAGAATATTACAATCAGATGACAGATTTTTTTTAAGTGCTGGCTATCATCTGTTAATATTTAATCTGTTTCGTCCTATGAAGTGCAGAGATAAAATAAAAATCAATTATTTCATTCAAAGGTAGCTGGTAACTAAGATCTAGAGTAGTCATCTATGTAATTTTGTATACAAGCAGACTAATGAAACGTAGCATAATAATGCATTTATAGCCTTACAGTTCCTGTTATCTTAATAATGATTTTTGTTACTTGAAAACATTAGCTACTAGTACCCTCAAATACCAAGTGCCTTGTCTTCCCAAAATATCAGTGTAGGGCCGATTCACTTATTTAGCTGTCTAGCAGGCAGAACTACTGTGTTACAGGCAGAAGATTCCTCTTATGTTTTATTACACATTGAACTTGTAACATTAATCTTAAACTACAGTGATGTAGAAAAGTTCAATATTTCCTTTTAAACAAGAATATTAATTATTAGCAGTATTTTGAAAAGTCTGTTTCACATATACATACTTTACAACTCTACCTATGTCTTGAGAAAACCTTCAGATTCGTTTTTAGGCAAATAGAAAAAAAACAAAACTGATTAACTGTTTATAAAATGGAAACTGAGTAGGCTAGGCACAGATCTGTCTTGTTAAAAACAAGAACGGAGCTTTATGTATTTTTGTTTACCTTTGTTGATTTCAATTTTTTAAAACAAGGATATTTGCTACATTTGAATGGCTTTTTAAATATTTGTGTCACAACTCAGTTTATTTTAGAAGGCTGACTCTCTCTCCTCACACTAGAGCACCCTGCTCTGACACAGGGTGCTGACTAAGAGCAGAGGGACATGGGCAAAGGGCGTAGGGAAAAAAAAGTTCCTTTCAGTTTTATTTAAAAAAGAAGAAGAAGAACTCTGTAGCGGTCTTTTGCCTCCGTGCATGTTTGTGCAGCACATGTGTACAGTGCCTGCAGAAGCCAGAGGAGGGCATTACTAGTTACAGAAGGCTTTCCTAGTTACAGACACCTTTGACCTGCCATGTAGGTGCTGGGAATAGACACTCGTTCCTCTAGCAGAGCATCCAGTACGCTTGACCACTGAACCATCTCTCCATCTCAGTCTCTTCTTGTTTTGTTTAGTTCTGTTTCTTTTCTTTTTTTTTCCTTTTCTTTTCTCTTTCCTCCTCTCCCCTCCTGACCCTTTCATCCCCTTCCTACCTCTCTACCTCTCTCTTTTCTTTTTGTTTTTTGAGACAGTCTCATGTAGCTCTGGCTAGCCTGAAACTCACTATGTAGACACAGAGTGACCTTGAAATGCCCGCCTCCCAAGTGCTTGTGTCGCTATGCCTAGCTCCATTTCATCTTTAATCGACAGCTGTAAATGCTTATGGGATGGGTACAAGGTGATATTTTTTAAAGATTATATTTATTTATTTTATGTATATGAGTACACTGTAGCTGTCTTCAGACACACCAGAAGAGGGCATAGGATCCCATTACAGATGGTTGTGAGCCACCATGTGGAAGCTGGGAATTGAACTCAGGGCCTCTGAAAGAGCAGTCAGTGCTCTTAACCGCTGAGCCACCTCTCCAGCCCCACAAGGTGATATTTGATCATATACAATGTACGGTGAGTAGATGAGGTGATTGGCATTTCTCTCTCCTCTCAACACTTGTTACTTCTTTAATGACATTTGCATTCAAACCTCTTTCTAAGTATTTTGAGAACACAATTTATTGCTAATACTCTCCCAGTGGAGCTGTAAAATTCCAGAATTTATTCCTCCTGCGTAACCCAAGCTTTGTGCCTTTTGGCCAGTCTCTGCTTATCCCTCTGCCTCTTGTCTAGCCTCTGATAACCATGTGAGATAAATCACAGCCTTTGACCTTCTGCTCCTGACTTAATTCACTTAGCAAAATGCACCCCCAGATTCACTCATGCTGCAAATAATGGTTGTTTTTAATATCATCTCATGGTATTCTGGCAGGAGCATGCATACATGTGTGCGTGCTCTACTTTATATTTGTGTCTCAATCCCAACCATGGACACTTCAGTTGATTCCCTCTAAGCTCTGTGAATAACACTGGAATTTAGATGCCTCTCCAACATGCTGATGGCAGTTCCCTTGGATCCAGTAGTGTGATTGCTAGATTGCATGGGAGTTCTGTTTTTGTTTCTCTGAAGAATCTTCATACTGTTCTGCATGTTCCCACTAACAGCGTGTGAAGATTACCTTGCACATACTTGTTACCTGAGTCTTCCGGGTAATGGCTGGAGTAAGGTGATATCCCAGTGCAATTGTGGTTGGTGTTTTCTGCTGGTATTTGTTCATAGGCCTCTGGTAGTGTGTGCATCTTCTTAGAAATGTGATTGTCTAGTCAGATCTTTTGCTCATTCTAAAATCAGTTTATTTGGTTGGTTATGGTGGCTGTTGAGTTCCTTAAATAGTCCAGACATTTTGAGCCCTTGTCCAGTGCGTATAGCTTGTAAATGTTTCCTCTCGTTTTATCTATTCTCTTCACTTTGATTATTTTCCTCTAATTTTGATATAATCCTATTTGTTTTTTTATTTGTTGCCTGCTCTCTTGGTACCTTATTTAAAAAACCAAATCTTTGTCCAAATTAACATCACAGAGCTTTTCTCTTTTTTTTTTCTTTTCTGGTAGTTTTGTACATGTAAGATATACATGTAAGACTGGGATGCTTTTGAATTGGCTGTTGTATATAGAAAGGGTCTGATTTCTTCTGGGTATTGATACATTTCCCCAGTAGCTGCATCTTGAAGAAACCACCCAGCCCTCATCTCCCAGTCTTCCTACCTGGTCTGTTAGCTGTGAGTGGATGGCCTCATCGGTCTCATCTGTGAGGCTGTTGGTTTTTCACAGGAACTGATGACATCAAAACTGTAGACTACTTCGGTAGCATGGACATTTTTTACAACATTCCAAGCCTCTGTAAGACAAGGCATCCTTGTAGCTGCTGTTTATGGAATTCTGCTTCTTTCATTTTTTCAAGATTCTCGTTTTTGTAACCAATTGAAATTGGGACTATTTTCATGACATTTTCAGATAACCCAAAAGCTACTGATGAGTGTATAGAAATGCTGCCAAGTTTTGCATGTTGGTGGTTGTTTTGTGTCCTGAAATTTGACCAAATTTATTTATTTATTTATTTATTTATTTATTTATTTATTTGTAATAACATTTTGTTGTTTTTATTTTTGTTATTGTTGTTGAGTTTATTTCCAAGATAGGGACCCAGAAGCCCAGGCTGAACTAGAACTCTATAGCTGAAAATGACCTTGGCCTGCTTATCTCCTAGTGCTGGGAATGTAGTTGTGTACCACCATACCTGCTTTATGAAGAGCTGGGATCCAACCTAGGCCTTCATGCATGTTAGACAAACACTACCAACCTAGCTACATCTCAACCTATGTCCTAAAGCTTTTTGATGGAGTCTTCATGGCAAGGAAGTGAGACAGCTGGTCACACTGTCTACAGCGGGCAAGCAGAGACAGATAGAAGGTGGTACTCAAGAGTTTCCGTATTTGGTCTGACACACCTCCCCATTGCCTGTGCGGCCCACATTAAGTTACACCTTTCTGGGAATACTCTCTTAGACACACCCACAGAGTCCCGTTTCCATGGTGATTCCATACCTGATCATGTTGACAATGATGTTTATCATCACAATGATGATGTCATCTGCAAACAAAAGACATTACCATTTTTCCCCAGCTGTAATGGCTCTCTTGCTGTCTCACATTAGGTCCTGTTGTTGTTTAGTGTAACGAAGAGCTTCTCACTTGTTTATCTTTTCATTGAATTAGCTTTTTGTTTCGTTGGCTCTCTGTCTGTATTTTTTTTTCTTTCTATTTACTTTCTGCCCTCTAATTATCTGTGCACAGTGCTGGCAGAGGCCAGGAGAGGGTGTTGGGTCCCCTGGAGCTGGGTCTTGTGGAGAGCAGCCTGTGGTGCTGCCTCCAGCTCTCTGGCTTCTCAGTGTGGTGCTTGGGCTGCAATCGGACTCTTAGGACTGCTGTCCTTGTGCCCCATAGGTTTTTGCATATTGTGCTGTAACTTTGACTTTGGGAGTTTTTTTCCTTCTTTCTTTGGTGACCCGTTTACCATCCAGTCACAGGTTCCTGGCTGTTCTATGGTTCTGTTGCTGCAGACTTCTGGTTTTTCTCCCACGTGGTCAGATGAATTCAGGAAACACTTTCCACAGTCCTGTGCTTTCACACTTGCTTTGTGTCCTGTTGTTTGATCTCTTCTAGAGAAAGTTGCATAGTCTGCTAAGAATGTCTGTCCTGCAGTGGTAGGATGAAATGTTCTGGAGATACTGTTGGTGAGACCAGGGTTCGGAAGTCACCCACTCTTATTGTATTGGGATTACTTTGTACCTTTATATGCAGTAGTGTTTCAAAACCAGTATCTCTAATATAATAGAAAAGTATACATAATTTGAAAGGGAATAAAAATTTTATTTCTCAGGGTAATCTAAATTTGAGATAAAGCAGTTATATTTTTAAAAATTATAGCCTCTTTTTAACATACTGATTAAAGATGTATATTATAAAAAAATGCAAGCAATTCTGAAATGATCGTGATAGTGTTTCTCCCACTGAAACAGATAATTATCCCTCTTCTTCCCTTTTGAAAACGTACATTTGAAACTCAGGTGATTTATATCCCATGTGTTTCAAATTCTTTTCCAAACATGTCAAGGTAGATGACAGAACTTGCTGCACAGAGTTGTTCTCTGACCTGCACACACATGTTGTGGCACACATGCCAACATGTAAACATCATACACAGCTTCAACAATAATAATTAAAATTTTAAATTATTTATTTATGTGTGTTTTCCCTGCACATATGTCTGTGTACCACATGTGTGCCTGGTGCCTGTGGATTACCCCGGGGACACATGGTTGTCAGGTGCCATGTGGGTTCTGGGACTCGAACCTTGCTCCTGTGGACCAATAGCCAGTGCTCTTAACCCCTAAGCCATCATCTTTCCAGCCCCTAGATTGTTAAAGCTTACTTTATGTATACATCATTTGAAAAAAAAATCATAGCCGGGTGGTGGTGGCGCACGCCTTTAATCCCAGCACTTGGGAGGCAGAAGCAAGCAGATTTCTGAGTTCGAGGCCATCCTGGTCTACAGAGTGAATTCCAGGACAGCCAGGGCTACACAGAGAAACTCTGTCTCGAAAAAAACAAAACAAAACAAAAAAAGAAAAAAAATCATTACATTTTCAAGAACTTAAATCCTAATTATAGTTTTAAGTATTACTAGTTCTTGTAAAATTAAATTTTTTTTTTATTGAATTAAGATTCTTCAGGCAAGTCTACTTGCTTCTGAACAAAGAATTATTGGATTTTCAGTGTTTGATACATAATATTGTCATACATGTTTAGTAAAAGTAGCTCAGACATGTTTTGAGAATCATTTATTTGGCTAAAATGTTAAACAGCTGCTCTTTTAAAAAAAACTGCAAAACCATGATCATCAACGTTTATTGCTTTTATTCATAAAATAGAAATGTTACAATTTCTCAGGCATTAGTTCTTTTTTGCTAAAATACTGATCATTAAAATGATAGGAGACTGTTACAATTTGTTTTTGACCTTCTGAACCGAATAATCAAGATTCAGTTTTATATAATTATAATTTATTGGTAAAGGATTTCATGATGGGGCATTTATATAGTACTAGCCTCTTATTAAATCATATTCTCTTATCCTAAAATATTAGCATTTAAATAATTGATGTTTTTACAAAAGTAGGAATTTAGAACGAAGCTCACTAATGGGGAGGCAGGTGCTGAGCAGGACTCTGTCAGGCTTGCTCTGGATGACACTGTTGAGTTAGCCTGCAAAGTCACAAGCTTTGTATTACAGAAAGTGGGATATGTAAACCATTAACATGTGTTAGCACATAATAAGCACCAGTAATGTTAGATGTAATGCATGCACACAAATTTGTCTGACAAATGATGAGAGACTTGGAGAAGGTGAAAACTCACGGCACAGAATTTCCTGTTTCTATGAGTACATCTGCACAAGACTAATGGGGAAAGTTATGACTGACACCTGTCTGGGAGAGAAGGACCTTTTTGTGATTTACGCAAAAATCCAGTTACCTTGTTCTTTGTTTTTTAGGTCTTTTTATTATTTTATCTTTTTTTTCCCCCAGAGCTGAGGACCTAACCAGGGCCTTGCGCTTGCTAGGCACGCACTCTACCACTGAGCTAAATCCCCAAGCCCTACAATAATCCAAATATTAGAAGTAGAATGGTCTGGTAGCATGGAACTTCCGGCTGCTAGTGATTGGGCTTTGCTATCTTCCTAGAAAAATTAAAGGGAGGGGGGTGAGGGCGTGGGATGGAAAGACACATGATGACATGGGACACAGGAACTAAGGGACTTGAAAGGTAATTTTTGCATAATGTCTGATTATTTTCTTAAGTCTATTTGGATTCTGAATTCCTACGCATTGCTTGTTTTTATTTACTAATTAGGAGAAATTATTCATTTTTCTTACTTTCAGAGTTACTGGCATCACTTGAGTGGTGGTGTGAGGTGAATTTTAACACAGCTGTGTCGCTGACTGGCCATTTGATGGCTCTTCAGGTAACAATAGTGGACTCTGGAGTTTTCCAGGTTCCAGTCATTGTTTTCCTTCCTTCCAGATGAACCGACCAGTCCTAGCATCGACCACGAGGTCGCACACATTCCTGCATCTGCAGTCATCTCCGCCTCTACCTCCCAGGTCCCCTCCATTGCAACCGTTCCCCCAAGCCTCACGACCTCTGCTCCTTTGATCCGACGTCAGCTCTCCCATGACCAAGGTATGTATAAAATGGGTCTGCACACTGTACCTCACAGTGCATGCTGAACAAATCTTTTCCCACTCAAAGAGTCTGCAAAACCACTTGAAAAGTGTGAATGTTGGATTTCATTGCAGAGTCTGTTGGACCTCCCAGCCTGGATGGCCAGCACAACTCTAAGACAGAAAGATCAAAATCCTATGATGAAGGACTGGATGATTATAGAGAAGACGCCAAATTGTAAGTCTCAGATTGCTATCTTAGATGTTTTTATAGAATGGTATCTATCATGAGTTTGCCTTATAAACGCTGAATGTAAGGTGGTCTTATTTTCTAACTTTGACATTAGAAATGCAAATCAAATAGTATCAAAGTAACATCCAGTTGGATTTAGAAATAATATTTTTATATAGTAATATGTTATTTTATATATTATAGATATAAGATGCTTCTCCTACCTTAGACTTGTAGCTTTTTAGAACTATTTAAACATAAGAATCACATCCAGATGAATGGATATGTTGTAATTATTTTTATAAGCAGATTGAAAGCTTGGTATACATCTGAGTTGGGAGAGCCTTCCATTCAGATATTCTTCCCACATTGCTTTCTATACTTGTTTAATATCTCACTGAGTAATTACACTATTTATATATATATAAAACTATTGTCTATATTCTATAGTTGTCATTTAGATTAGTAGACATTTAGAATTATGGCCTTATAAACACTACTTCATGACTATTCTTACCTTGTATATGTGTATACTAGGTAAGAATATGTATATAGTATATGTATGTGGTATATATGCATATAATAGATAGTTGGGTCAGTACATTTCAAAAGGTCAATTTTTATTTTAATATGTATGTATGGTTAGAGGGCCATCCTTCCTTAAAGACTGTGTTAAATTGTGTTCTTGCTAGCCGTGTACAGAAGCTTTGATGTACTGACTTGTGAGTTTGTTTTAGAGGTGATAACGTTGGTAGTTTAGTGCTGGGTCACATGTCTGATGTCAGCAGCTGCTCAGGCTGCCCATTGCCACTTTTGCTGCATTTTCTTTCTGCTTCCTCTGCTCTGAGAGTTCTAGGTAAAGACAAGAAATGCTTTACTATGATGGGCTGCAGTTCTTTTCTTAATATTTTTCATTTGGTTTTCTTTAATTTTTAATTGCAAAAAAGTTTAAAATATTTGTATTCAGTTACAGTTAGAAAATATTTTCATGGCTTTAGAGAGTTGAATGACATTGCAAAAGACTTTATTTCAAAATAGTAATTTTATATGTTTACTTCTGAAATTTTTGTCTTTTTTACTTGCAACTTTGATTCCTTGGTAATTGAGGCATTTTAATGAATGAGGTGAAGTGCTAACTGTAACTTTTAGGATTTTTGCTACTCCAGAGCACCTGACACCACCATTTCCCACTTATAACTTAGCACATGTAAAGATAGTACATATGTAATTTGTTCTATTTGGAAATTACATTCTGTTTAGTGGATTTGTTATTGTTAATGTGTATCAGTTTCTACTTGATTATAGTGAATTTATAAATGTTTTCACAGTGAGGCAGTGCTGTTGTTCATCGTTGTGATGTTTTCTTTCAAAACTCTAATTACATTCGTTTTATTATTTGAACCTTAAAATGTTATATTTTTTTTAGTTCTTTTTGTGTGGGTATTTTTATTGACGTAGTGTCTTTATAGGTTAGTTTAGGAAATGCTGACATCTTTCAGGACAGTGAACCTTTTACTCAGGAGCACCCCATCTTCCATACTGTCACCTTTGTTGAGTATCCTACATTTCCATCACGCTGTCATTTATATTCTAACTAAATTAGTTCTTCTAGGACTAGTCACGTAAGAGCGGTTCCTGTGAGATACGGCCAGGGCACAGTGTTCCAGCTCAGTAGGAATTTTCCTAATGATACCAGGTTGGAAGTGTGACCTGTTTGAGCCCTTTGCCCCCTTCACTAAAATGTGTCAATAACTGTTGCACTCCAGGCTCCTCCCTACATGGGCTCTGCACAACTCACTTCAAAGATTGTAACACTGTATGTTTCCTCTTTTAAAAATATTTAATGTATATACAGTGTTTCAGGCTATATTAACTCCCATTGCCTTCTCTTGTTCCCCCTACCACCTGCTAAACTCCTTCTCCAGACCCGTCTCAGCTCCATGTCTGTGTCTGTGTGTGTGTGTGTATCCCACTGAGTTTAATCAGGGAAAGCTTGCATGAGTGTGGGTGGAGTTACTTACTGTAGCATAACCAGCTTCCTGTACCCATGAGCCTGCAGGCAGTGCTCCTCCTTACTTTCTTCACTGCTGGCTGTTGGCTGGTGAGTTTCTGTGTGAATGGGGAAAGTAGCTTTGATCTTCCTGAGGATGGTGGACTGCAGTGTTATTTGAATTATGCAACTAATGGTGTCCTCTGTATTGCTTTTGGCTGCTCTTTGTTCATGTGGGTTTTTACCTTTTCTTGAGAGTAGTTTGTGTATTTTGCACAGACTCTTTAATAATCTGGTTAACAATCTGTATCTGGTTTTATGATCTTCCATATCTTTTGGTTTTTCGAGACAGGGTTTCTCTGTATAGCCCTGGCTGTCCTGGAACCCACTCTGTAGACCAGGCTGGCCTCAAACTCAGAAATCCGCCTGCCTCTGCCTCCCAAGTGCTGGGATTAAAGGCGTGCACCACCACTGCCCAGCTGCTCTTCTGTATCTTGAAACTGAGTTCCTTTTTCTTTTGAGTGTCCTTATTACCACTTTATTCTTATTGAAAGTTAGACACTGCAGGTACACAAAAATTAGGGTTAATGTTATAGTATTTATTCCCAGAAGTGGTCATAAATTGTGAAGACAGGCTCTCTGTAGGGGTCTAGCCCTTTCTTCCTATCCTGTCTCCTGGTAATTCTCAGGATGAAGTTTGTATACTTCCTTCTCATTACCTTCTTGTTTTAGGTGGTTTTTGAGAGAACAGTGATATATTTAGTCACTTCTTTTTTTTTTTTTTTTTTTTTTTTTTGGTTTTTTTGAGACAGAGTTTCTCTGTGTAGCCCTGGCTGTCCTGGAACTCACTCTGTAGACCAGGCTAGCCTCAAACTCTCAAACTCAGAGATCCGCCTGCCTCTGCCTCCCAAGTGCTGGGATTAAAGGCGTGCACCACCACCGCCCAGCTATTTAGTCACTTCTTAAAAGCTTAATTTTGAAGAATTAATACAAACTTGTCTTCTGACTGACAGTGTTTGTTTCTCCCCTCTTTGAAGGCACTCAGGAGTATGGGTGGATATGCATGCTTACAGGTGGGGGTCTCTGGCCTCAATGGGCCTGCAGAGAGATGATCCCCAGGCAAGAACACAGTTTGGTTCAACATGACTCGGTAGCCAGTGTTGCTTCAGACTTGTGGAGTCTAACTCCAAGTGGTTTAGGCATAATTATTCATTATTTTAGGCACAGGACAATTTTGATGAAAACTTTTCTGTGATAACTCAGTCTCCCATGAACAACAAATCATACATAAGTTTCTTTGAGGAACAAAGTAAACTAAATAAAGATTAGCCATGACTACATCAAATCCTTTGTAAAGTACATGTGACACTTTCCATAAAGACAAGTTTGTAGATGGACTGAGAAAAGCAGGTTTATAGGAAGGGTCTGGAGGAGAGTCTATTGCCAGACAATAACTAGGCTAGAAAGCAATCCACTTCATCTTTCTGGGCAGAGAACAGGTTCTACATTCCTTCCCTTGAAGGAACAAGTGTGGCACACATTCCAGCTTCCTTCAGTGCTCAGCAGTGTGTTCCCAAACCTCCTACCTCTGGCAGGTGCCAGGCACAGCGTGTGGCCATACCACCTGACTGCTCTCCGCTACTGCCTCTCCTGAACCCTGCATCCCGGATTTCCCCCAGCTGCATAGGGCAGCTCCAGCTGCGGGTAAAAAGCCCAGTGGTTAGCCTGAGTAGCACACTTAAAGCGGAAAAAAAGGCAGAAACAGCTTTAATTTGCCAGGTCAGCTAAGAAAGCTGCTATCATTGAATTAAAAATGTACACGGTTACAACTTCGCTGTTTTTACTTACATTGAACAATTAAACATTGATATGTGGTAAGGGTGCAATGTCAGCTCATTAATGAAAATTTAGTTGTAGTCAGTTCTTACATCAAGAGTTTATATTTATTACACATATTTGTATACTTTTCCAACAGATCCTTTAAGCACGTGTCTAGCCTGAAAGGAATCAAGGTTAGTATTTAATATTTTAAAGATATCAAGTAAATGATATATGTGTTTTTTTTTTACCTTAGTTTGTTTTAGCCCTTCAAAAATATATATTTTCTCTTTTTAATTTCTAAACATTTTTATCAAGTATGTAATGCTTACAAGCATTGGGCTGATTTTTCTGATTACCAACTCAAGGCCCAAATCAACCTGCCTAGCCATATTTTCTGTGTTTTCTCAAAAGCATTAGCTTGTATCTTCCTCCACCTGTGCTTATAGCCACATCTGTACTGTCTCCTTCATACTTCCTCGTATTTCATTGAAACATTCCAAACGACTAGACAGGAATGTCTGTTTACAACCCTGCAAAATGACCATGGCTGCATTGTACCCATAGTTCCTTCCTTTCTTGCTCTTACCATAAAGTCTTTGTACTAGGAACATGACCCTGCCGAAAGCCAGCCAGCACCAGACTTGGTGGCATGCCTCGGCCCTCGCTTTCCCAGCACTCAGGTTTCCATGATGGGCATTATTGCTCATTCTCTCTAGCCACACCCTCTTCTGCAGTCAGTCTTACTGTGTTCATTCTTCATCCATGATCTACCTGTGTTAAACAGAAACCTTCTGGAACCTACGTTTCTCTCTACTACTCCTGTTTGTCCTTTTTATGGTGAATCTTCTTGAAAACCATGTACACAGTCTCTTCCCCTCACGCACATGAGGATGATGACTGCCAAGGCTGCCAGTGACACTCGGCCCCACAGTTGATGGCTACTGCGGATTTTAGCATACTGCAACCTTTCAGGAATAATTACACAGTTCCCATCCCCCTGGTGAAGTACCTCTATACCCTACCTCCACTTCATAATCAGCATATACGAGTACAACTGAGTCTCCTTTTGCTGGGTCTTCTGCACCGTTTACATTTTGGAATACCCAAAGCTAGTTTCAACTCCTGTACAAGGATTTCCTCACTGATTACTTTGGAGTCCTCACAGAGTCTATGCTGCTAGCCTTGGCTTCCTCCCAGAACAACAGCTCTGTACCTAATGTCCTTACCAAGCAGCCCTAGGCTCCAGTACTTACCTTACATTGTTTTTCCCTTCTCTTCATCTCATTGGTTCCACTTCCGTTCTCCCATTTGCTCAAGCCAAACTGTACAACTTTTTCTGTTTTTTTGTTTCACTCTCTGTGATATCGGACTGGTCTGCTTTGTCTCTAGCCCATTGCCTGAGTGTTCCCTTCCTTTTCCTCTTCTGGCAATTGTTCCATTCTCTCCAGTCACTCATGTCTTAATGCCTGTCCCTTTAGAAACCATTCTCCATGTAATGGTGGTTGAATTCCACTCTTTCAGGCTTCCCTTCCTTTCCCTTCCTACCACAGACAAAGACGAGATCTATCCTTCCTTAGCTCTTGAGTTCCTGTTAGCTGTAAATTACTAAGCTGATGACTGTGTCCACCAGTCATGTGGACTCCCTGCACTTTTCATCTGACTTCTTAGGCTGACTCCTTCCCTGTGAAAAGGCACTGCTGTGACCACTGATTAGTCATTGCATGTTTGTGTTTGGTCTCACTGTGCTCCTCCTCCAGATCACAGATGTATCACCAAGATTTTGTTTCATTTTGTCTTAAAGCAAGATCTCACTGTGTAGAGTGGGCTGTCTTTGAACTCACTCTGCAGCCCTGGCTTGCCCCAGACTGTAAATGAGGCACACATCCATTATTTATACCCCTTGCGATCCTCCCATGGTGACCCCGTGAGTGCTGAGGTTACAAGGGTATATGTACCACTACACCTGGTTTCTTTTCCCCTGTTGCAACCTCCCATTCTCCTCTTCTGCCAAAATGTGAGTCAATGAGACCAGGGAAGTCATACTATTCTATAGGTGGCTTTTGAAAAACAAGTGGAAGCCAATTCACCTCTTAAAAAAAGGATTAGAAGTGTTCCTGATAAGACTTCTAAACCCAGAACTTTCCACGGTGTTTTACTTAGAACATTAAATATGACATTTTGCGAACACCATTTCCATGTATAAATACTTACAAGAAGAAAAGCTGACATTTACTGTTTTCTTGGCCCTTTCTGTAGATCACAGACAGCCAGAAGTCATCAGAAGACTCTGGATCCAGAAAGGATTCTTCCTCCGAGGTCTTCAGTGATGCAGCCAAAGAAGGGTGGCTCCAGTTCAGACCCCTTGTCACAGATAAGGGCAAGGTAGTGTACCTTTTCAGTGCATGTGACATTAGAAATTCAAGCCTAATAAGAGAAGTTCATACATGTGAGATTGTAAGGCTCCCGGGTACAAGGTGTATTCATAATAAAGGAAAATCTGATCAGTGGGGTAGTTTCCCGAGTTTTGTCCTGAATGCCAGCTACACGTGGAGTACAGCACCTTACAGTGTGAACAGAGAAACAGGGTATCTAGGAAGGAGCCCGGAGTCTCTTATTTACCAGGATTGGCTATCATAGAGGCTTTTAAGTCACTAAAATAGTTCTCCCCATTAGTCATCTAGAAATACATTGCCTAGTTCTTTTCAATTTCCTTTTTAATTTTTAGTTCATTTTATTTTACAAACACTAAATGATAGAAACCAGTATAATGGTATCAACATGTGCTTCAGTAGGTAGAATCCAACAAAATAAAATCTTTGCATAAGAAGACTTCAGTGTCGCTAAAAAATTTAAACTTGCAAAGAGTCTTGGATATGGACAGTCCCACTTTTCCATGCAGAGCTGATGATGTTAATGACGTCATTTCCTGTCAGTACACATTCTTTCCAGGACTCTGCTTCTGGAGTCCTTTAGATCATGTCCCTGATCTAAAACTTGATTTTTTTTTTAAACTTGTATTATGGTGGAGGTTTTGGATTCTGTTCTTCTTTTTGTTGCTTAGAGATACAGCTTAGTGTTACAGCACTTGACTGATACAAGCAATACTCAGAGTCATTCCCTAGCACCAGGAGGAAAAAGAAGAATATTCAGTGGATTTTTTGTTTGTTTGTTTATTTTGTTTTGGTTTGTTTTGGGTTTTTTGGTTTTTTGCTTGTTTGGTTGGTTTTAGTTTTTCGACACAGGGTTTCTTTGTTAGCTCTGGCTGACCTGGAACTCACTTTGTAAACCAGGCTGGCCTCAAACTCCCTGAGATCCACCTGCTTCTGCCTCCTGAGTACTGGGATTAAAGGTGTGCACCACTACTGCCCAGCTTGGATTTTTTTGTTTTGTGCAAATTTATTTACTACTTTTATATTCATATGATTGTTGTTAAAAACAAACAAACAAACACAACAGTACTAAGGCCACTTAGAGTGCATCTCTCTAGTGTGTTTTATTGGGTTTCAATATTCAGTTCTGTCTTCCCTTCAAAGGTGTCATTGGGATTTCACTGTCTTTAGCGTTGGTGCAGATACATTTCCTAATTGGCATATATGTGATATTTTAAAAAATTGTACATTTTAAATTTTTATTTATTGATTTTCTTATTTAGACAGTATCTCACTGTGTTGCCTGGAACTTGCTAAGTAGACCAGGCTGCCTCAAACTCAGAAGCTCTGCTTCCTGTGTACTGGGATTAAAGATAAGAATCACCAGGCCCAGCTACATTTTTATATTTATCTGTGTGTGTGTGGAGTGATTGTCGTTATGCCATGGCAAGGACATGGAGATCAGACGAGAGCTTGTGGAAGTGGTTCTCTTGTACTGTGTGGGTCTCTAGGAACAAACACAAATCAGGCTTGGCAGCACACACCTTTACGGACTTTTTTTTATCCTTCCTCTTTTCATGTGATTTCAAGTAAATGAGACATCTGCTATACTAGGTATTAAGTATGAGTTCTAGCCTTGTATTGCATATTGACAAACATGGGGCAATTACTGTTTTTTAGAGAGTCGGTGGTAGTATTCGGCCATGGAAACAGATGTATGTTGTCCTTCGGGGCCATTCACTTTACTTGTACAAAGACAGAAGAGAGCAGACAACACCATCAGAAGAAGAGCAACCCATCAGTGTCAACGCTTGCCTGATAGACATCTCGTACAGTGAGACCAAGAGGAGGAATGTGTTCCGACTTACTACGTCTGACTGTGAATGCTTGTTCCAGGCTGAAGACAGAGACGATATGTTAGCATGGATCAAGACTATTCAGGAAAGTAGCAACCTAAATGAAGAGGTATGTTTTTCAAAGGATGTGGGTGAAATGTAACTCTCTCACAGTATGTTCCCTAGGCTGACTAAAAGCACTTGATAGGTCATTTTTATAAGAAGTGCAATACAGTATTTTCAGTATTAAAAAGGAAGACTCAAGTATACCTGCGTTATTTTTACTTACTGGAAAGTACTATTACTAAACAAGAAAAAGAGAGTATTCATATTCTCATATTTTCCGACACAACAAACCACAGAGAGAAGTCTCATGTCATCTTCCTGATGATTAGTGTTGTCCCTGGTATCTGTGAGAAGGGTCAGGACACTTGTGGATATCAAACTCTGTGGGTGCTTAAGCTTCTTACCTAGGGCATAGACCCTGCAGGAACCTTTTTGACCAAATCTCAAGCTTCTTTGATATTGAGATTAGTATTGTCGTGAACTAGGCTACAGTACAGACATTGACAAGTGGTATGTAAAGGCACTATGTTTTGTTTTGTTGTTTTGCTTTGATGGAGTTGTACAAGCAATATGCATCATACCCTGGTGTAATTATGCACTTCTCAGGAAGCATATGCTATCAAAAATCACGTTCTAAGCCTTTAAAGAAACAAATAATGCTTTACACTCTTGAGATTCTCTGGCTCACGCCATGAGGGATTGGCTTTGCAGCAGGGATTGTAGTAGTCAAGATAGTGCTTCTGCCATGAGGTCGCTTAGCTTTCATTCTGTAGCTTCTCCGTGCAGCTGACTTGTGTGCAAAGAAGCTGGCGGTAGATTCAGCTTAAAAACTTACTTGGGTTTCTAATTAGCATACAGAGTAGTAGGATGCCTTATGGCATTTTCATATGGACTCTGTCCTTGTTGGTCCTTCTCCCTCACCCCGTTTCTTCCTGACCCCTTTGTCCTGCAGGTAACCTGGCTTCTTCTCATGTGTTTGCTGTTTCCTTATTTTTTTCTTCCCTCTTCTTTCTCCATGCTTACAGTCCTTCTTCTGATTCCATGACCTATACCGACATATAGACATGCACACATACAGCAATTAAAATCTGTAGTGTGCTTATGAAAGAAACATGCAATTTGTCTTCCTAAGCCTGGGCAAAGTAATAGTGAAAAGTGGAGAAGAGATTTACTCGGTGTGGTCACACTGGGAAGAGGGACAGAGAGGCCAAGTGGGCTTCCCAGGACAGCCTTTGGGAATCCTGCATGAGGTTTCGATTTAAATAGAGGGCAGAAAGGCATGCCTTAACCAAGTAGTCCTGGTCAGGGCGTGGTCCTGCCCATCGTCATTGTGGCTCAGGTTTGACAAAGTTACAAAACTTGAATTCTTTTTCTAGGAGATGGCCCCTCTTATTTGACACCATGCATGATGATAGCAAGCCTTTCCTTCTTTCAGCATGAGATTCTGTGGGAAATTCCAACTTCTTGAGAACCATTGTTTCAATAATCTGATAGCCAAAGAGAGCATAATCTCTTTAAGTATTTTCATTCTTGCCTGTGTGGCTACATGTATTTCATTACACTCAAAATAAGACATATTTTTACAAAAAATGTTTGCAGACACATACCAGTATGTAATTGCAATTACTACAAATAGAGTTGTTCCTGTTTGCTCAGCTCTGGGTTCAACTTGGGGCACAGGACAAAGCGGGTTTTTGATGCACTGTCCCTCGATGCCTCCTGACTCCTAATTCACTGTTCCTAATTCAAGTTTATCTTTAGCAAATTCTGGTGGAGTTTTCCATCATTGACTCAGTGGTATTATTATTGAATGCTGATCATTTTTCCTGGTATTAGAGAAGTTAGCTTTGTGCTCCCCGTTACGCACTTTATGTAGCATATTAATTCAGGTGGTACTGAATCCCTGAGGCTTAAGAATTATTCTAGGTGCTGCATAAATACAGAAAATACACAGCAAACTCACTTGCAGGGCAGCAGGCGATTGGACCATCTGCCGCATGGTGGCAGCTCCACTGAGAACAAGTCATAGTTGGTTCAGTAGCAAGCCTCAAAGCCACACTTACCCTCCCCTCTAATAGTCTAATAACCCCTTCCCATTGTCACCTTCTGCTCCTTCTGTAGGACACTGGAGTTACCAACAGAGATCTAATTAGTCGAAGAATCAAAGAGTATAACAGTCTGCTGAGGTGAGAATCCCACCATACCTATGGTTAATGTAGATGTCACATGTACAGTGTTTAAGAAAGTTTTCTTTCTTTCAGCAGCAAAACAGAACAGTTGCCAAAAACACCTCGCCAGAGTCTTAGCATCAGGCAAACTTTGCTTGGTGCTAAATCAGAGCCAAAGACTCAAAGCCCACATTCTCCAAAGGAGGAGTCAGAGAGGAAGCTTCTTAGTAAAGGTAACGGCAACAAGGGGTTAAGCCGGAATCATGAGGGTGTGTTCTTGCTTTACTATGGTCTCTTTGCCAGCATACACAGAGTCAGGCCAGCTAGCTCAAAGCTCACTGTAGACATGGTACAAGCCCAGTGGACGTTTCCCTTTAAGGCGAAGCCACAGGCATCTGTTTCTTGAGAGGGAAGGAGAACACACAGTGACATGAAGGCATCTTCACAGATGTGAGTAGCCAGATACATCGCTGTAAGACAGAGGTAGTGCTTCCCTACCTCTTACAAAGAGTTCACACTGCTTCTGCCTTCTGTCTGAAAGGGAAGAAATATAACTGTATCTGAGAAGTTATATGGACAGATCAGAGGTATGATAGTGTAAAAAGAGAATACTTGTGAGTGTAGAGCATTTTATAATATAAGACTGCAGTTAAATTAAGCACTGATGAATTAGACTTACATAGTCTTGTTTCTGTTTTTTATAACATCATCTTATTTTATTAACAATCAAAAGATGATACCAGTCCCCCCAAAGACAAAGGTACTTGGAGAAGAGGGATTCCAAGCATCGTGAGGAAGACGTTTGAGAAAAAGCCGGCCGCCACAGGGACCTTCGGAGTTAGGCTGGATGACTGCCCGCCTGCCCACACCAACCGGGTATGAGAGCCCAGCCATCTATCTGTTCTTCTACACCAGCGTCTGTGATAATGGGGACTGGTTGCACAGCCCTTCAGACAGTGCTCATTTAGTGCACTGTCCTCTCTTAGGATGACTGCTCTGTTGGCCGAGTAATTTTTATCTTCAAGCTTTTTATCTAACATGTTAACTCTGAGCTAGAGTAGTGATTTAATCAGAGGTGATCGGTACAAATTCATTTTCAAACTTTGGCACTGTGATAAATAAAATGCTGGTTTCTTGTTTTGCAGTACATTCCTTTAATCGTTGACATATGTTGCAAATTAGTTGAAGAACGGGGTCTTGAGTATACAGGTATATACCGGGTTCCTGGCAACAACGCAGCCATTTCAAGCATGCAGGAAGAGCTCAACAAGGGGATGGCTGACATTGACATACAGGATGATGTAGGTTCATTTCTGTTGGACTAATCTATTCATTTTTTTTCCTTTCATAATGTTGACCACAAACATTGTATTTCTGTTTTGCATACCCAGAAATGGCGAGATTTGAATGTGATAAGCAGTTTACTAAAATCCTTCTTCAGAAAGCTCCCTGAGCCTCTCTTTACGAATGGTGAGTTAGCTCCACAAACTACACCAGAGGAAAAGGCTCAGCCTGTGCTAGAAACCATAATCAAACCAGAAGAATGAGGGATGAAGGAAATGGGATTTATCTTGGGTCTAAATTAAATGAAAAGCATAATTAAGAACTGGATTTGGTCATTTATAGTCTTTTAGTAAATTTTGTTGAAAATCATTTGCTAAATTGATACGCTTCAGTAAAATGAAAATAAGATCTATATTGGCATATATTTGTCATTAAGCTAAAAATGTTATTGTTTCATCAAATTCTCTGGATATAACGTATAGTGAAAGGACCCTGTGCTAGGTGCTGCTGTTAGGTAGGGATAATGGACAGGCTAACTAAATGCCGGACTGTAGCTTCAGAACCATCCCACTGAGAGAACTCTCCTCTGATTGATGGGAAAGCTTGGAGATAGTTGAGAACCATCTCCATCCCTCATGTAAATTTGGGAGATCTATATTTAGAGATGCATGGAAGTCTTGTACGTTTTAAATTGTGGTTTCTTGAACAAAGTGAGACTGCATTTCACCCTAGCAGTTAACCCTCTTCTCTTCTTCCTGCGGCTGCCAGACAAGTATGCTGACTTCATCGAGGCCAATCGGAAGGAGGACCCTCTAGATCGGCTGAGGACGTTAAAGAGACTAGTAGGTAGTACTTTTACTTGGGGAGGTGCATCTCAAATGCAGCATTTAAATCCATCCTGAAAATAATATGTTCCAGATTCATGATCTGCCCGAGCATCATTTCGAGACACTGAAGTTTCTCTCGGCCCATCTGAAGACAGTGGCAGAAAACTCGGAAAAAAATAAGGTACGGCCGGTACATCGCTGAAGTGAACTCTCTGGCATCAGTATGAGACTTGTCCTTCTCTGGGCTAAAGGGTTTGTTTTTTTTGTTTTTTTTGTTTTTTCCCACTGAAGCCTAAGGGTACCTCAGACTGGGCTAGCTAGGTCTTTCTGAAGATCACCCCACAGCAAGGCTCCACAGGCAGCAGCTGTCCTCTTGTGAAGGGAATTTCATTTAGAAATGTTTCATTTTACATTCATCCAGCAAGAAAAATAGAAGTCAGAATTTTATTTTTGTTTTCAGCTTTATGTCACTAGTTTGAGTCGGTGGCATATGTGTGTGATAAACCAGCCAAAGGGTACCAGATGATATATGCTGAAACGCCTTTAGTTGCCTATTAGGTATGATACCTTTTTCTATGATACCCCTTATCATACACCACAAAATTAGCTGTTCTAAGGAGTGTCAAATATTCAGCTCATATTCAGGTTTTCTTAACTTTTTTAAAAGGGTTTTTACAGTACAGTTATTTCTTTAAATATCTAGATAAGATTCACACATTGTATTTCACTGGCCCATTTTAATCTTAACGTCCCATCCTTTTGCTTAGTCAGTGAATGATTGTTACCTGAATCCATTCTATCAAGAGGTTAAATGATTCTCCTTCTAACTCAGGTCATTCATTAAAGTTCTCTCATGACCATACTGGGGTTTGGAGGGAAAACATTAACGAGAAAGCTAAGGAGTATGTCTAACAGTCCTCTTCGTAAGATTGCTTCCTGCCTGCGGGAGGTGGAGGTCAGTGGTCCAGCAGTTGCATCATCGTCAGCCTGTTTGAGAAGATGGAGAAGACCACACATTGCCTCAGCACCTTCCAGGTGCTCATTGTCTTCAGTTGAGAGAGCACTGAAAGGTTAAGAGGAGGGAAACACTAAACTCAAAAGATGTCAGTCTACTGAGCTGTCTCTGAAAGTTTGTACAGAAAATCAATGCCTTCCCAATATAATAACTTCTAGCTGCAGTAAGTATTTCCTAGTTGGTATCCTTGAAGGATGGCGTGTCATTCTTCAGTTTTGCTGGACAATAGTCTTTGTTTGTTTGTTTTAAGACAGGCTCTCTGTTTAGCTGCCCTGGAACTTGCTCTGTAGACCAGGCTGGCCTCAAACTCAGAGAACTCGTCTACCTCCTGAGTGCTGGAGTTAAAGCATGAAACACAACACCTGGCTCAGTTTTTTCTTTTAGAAATCTGTCCTAAATTTTACTTATTTAGAAATTTTTTTTGAGAAAGGCGTTCAGGAGCTGGTCTTGAACTCAGCTTTATGGAACCTGTGTGTCCTTAAAAGGTGTCATCTTCTTGCCGCCTCCTGGCAAATGCTAGAGCCACAGGCGCAGGGACTTTTGCTAAGTTAATACCTACCCAGCCTTGAGAACAAGATGATATTTTATTTCCTTGACTCTTCTTTTTTCCCCATTAACTTACTCATTCGCTTTAGATCCTGATTGCAGCTCCCTTCTTAGTCCCTGCTTCACACAGCCGCTTCCCCCACCCCTCCCCTTCACCTCTGAGAAGGGGGAGGTCCCCTGGGTACCAGCCCACCCTGGCACCTCAAGTCACTGCAGCACAAGGCACATCTCTCCCACTGAGGCAGACAAGGCAGGCCAGTTAGGGGAACAGGATCCACAGGCAGGCAACAGAGTCTGAATAAGCCCCCACTCCAGTTGTTAGGGGACCCTCGTGAAAACCATGCTGCACGTCTGCTATACATGTGTGGGGGCTGGGGGAGGGGTGGAGGGATAGGTCCAGCTCTTGTATACTCTTTGGTTGGTCTTTGACTTTTTTAACCTAATTTTTTGGAACTTATATGTACAATTCAAACAATTACCAGAAACAAACTAGGCTAAGTGTCATCTTTTATATGTAACAGCTAGCAAAAATTTACTCACACAAGACAAACATGTCTGTACATAAATATTATTATATATCATCATTCTAAAGACTTAAATAAAGCTATAAGCAAGAGTCTGCTGAATACCTGACGGAGTATTTGATGTGGCTGACTTTGGCCACTCTTACCAGCACATAAGATGATAGCATATTTCAGAACAGGACACAAATGCTGGTGCCCAAATCCTTCCCAAAGGTCACGTCTTATTTTAATAAGTCATTAACCTAGGAAAATCCTACTTTTAGTGAGAGTTTATTTTTCTGCATTGACTATAGTATGACATTACATATAACACAGTTAAAAGACAAGTGACAACTGTCTCAGTAGAGGAGAAAGGCTGAGGCTTTTGTCTGGTGACTAATGCACAGGCCAGTGCCTCACAGATAATCGATAACTGTGGGCCCCGAAGGATGGAGTGTTTGGTTGGTTGGTTGGTTTTTGGTTTTTTTTGGCTTTTTTTTTTTTTTGAGTTTTGTGGTGATTTTTCTTTTTAAATATCTTGACAGCTTTTTCAGATTGGTTAAAATTTGGCTTCCTAAGATTGGTTGAGGTTATTTAACACTTTAATCAAAACTTAAGCTCAAAGTACCATTAAAAAAAAAAAACCCACCAGAATCCATGCCATAATTGGACAAGAAATTCAGAATAGTGCCAATGAATGTATGAACCAGTCAGAAGAATGTCATGCTAGGAACGAAGCAAGGCTAAGCCCAGAACTTCAGGAGATTTGCATAGGGTAATGTGAATCCAAAGGTTATCTTCAGACTTGTTTTCCTCAGTTAATGATTTTGGTGTATGACACGGAGAAGACTCTGGAACCTGCATGTATCTCTAAGTCCTCTGTCCCTCCCTTCCAGTTGATGGATTAGGTTCAAAACTAATCAAAGACTTCTTGGAAAAACACAAAGGGCAATTAGGCATCGAATATTATCACTCAAAGATTTGCTCACAAGAATACAATCTAGGAAAAATGTGCTTCTCTTCATCCAGTTGTATTTTTTTAATCAAAAAGAACTTTCCATAAATAAATTTCAGCAACAAAATACTAATGCTGCCATGGAGATTTAGTCTAATTGTCCACGTTCATCCTTCCTTTCAGATGGAACCCAGAAACCTAGCGATTGTTTTTGGTCCAACTCTAGTGAGAACGTCAGAAGACAACATGACCCACATGGTCACACACATGCCTGACCAGTACAAGATCGTAGAAACTCTCATCCAGCATGTAAGTTCACACTGCGTCTCTTCCTGCAAGTTCACTTTCGTCAGCTGACAACTGGTAGGACAAAGTCACCTCTACTGCTTTTTCCCATAAGACATTTCCCTTATTTCTGTGCTATTCCTAAGATAGAACTACACTTCAGGAGTTATTTAATTATTCTCACCTTTTTTATTTTGAATTTTAGCATGACTGGTTTTTCACAGAAGAGGGTGCTGAAGAGCCTCTTGTAAGTATTGTCTGCGCGTTCTCAGCTCCTTTCATGTGGGACACAGGCTCCTTCTTGATGCCACGGCCATCTTGGTCTTCTGCTTTGTGTGCTATTATCAGCTTTGTACCCCGGAAGCAGGCGACCAGCTCCTCAGTTGCTGACCTGATGAGAATATAGCTATGGTGCCTACTTGACCATTAGTGACATCTAACCAATGTGAAATTAAACTTGTGCTCCGTATAATAATGTATCTTTTACTAAATGTTGTTTGAATTTTAAAGAAAGTTGCCTCTGAAGAGATGATGAAGAGCTCTTTGTTTGTTAACCATAGACAGCAGTGCAGGAGGAGAACACAGTAGACTCCCAGCCAGTTCCAAACATAGATCATTTACTCACCAACATTGGAAGGACAGGCGCACTCCCTGGAGATGTATCAGGTAACTCTTGCCTGGGCGGTACTGACCTCTAGAGTACTTGACCTTCCTATAAAGTGAAACAGCGAGCAGCCATAAGTAATACTCCATATGGGTTGTTTTCTCCTCCTTCTTCCTTTTCCTTTCTACTAAGAACTGCGATCTGCCTTTTCTGATTGAGCTCACCTGCCTTCCAGCGACTGTCCCACATTGACAGTGCATGAGTTGGGCTGTGTGTCAGAATGGGAAACTGAGAGCGATGAGCATGCGAACCACCGTTTTGTTTTTTTTTTTTTAATTCACAGTTTCCATGTAATAGTCATCACAAGGTAAAACAGATCTATGCTACTGAATATGTGGTTGCTGTGACGGCAGAAAGTACGGTTAGACTGAATGCTTAGTTCTGTTGGACCAGGTCTATGAGGGGGCAAGCCACGGATGCTGAGCTGCCCCTCTCAGTCCTGTCATGTCACTAGAGACGTCGAAGTCAAAGTCATTCTACCTTGATTTTCTTCTCTCTCCTACTGCCACCCTAACGATTGGTGAAGTATTAGCATTTGATAGGCTCTGGATGAGAACGTCTCCTGCCAAACTGTTGCACTAATCTGGCATGCTATTTCATACCATGTTCTCCCTTTGTCTCTAGTTCTTGTTTTAGCTCTAAAGGGTTTTTTCAGCACTTACTGACACAGGCAAATCTATACTGATGTTGCACAGGAGAAGTGGGAGGAGTCTATCACACGGTAATGTCACTAGTGGATTCTGTGATGTCCCTGATGGACAGCTGGAGCTGTAGGAAGAAGGAGGACTGCTGTCCACACTGTAGCTGCCTTGTCTGCAGAAACCCCCGGTTCTTGTAAATGCCAGCCTCGCTGATCTGTGGTGTAAACGTCTCTCTTAAGAATATTGTAAACAGATCACTACTACTCTCTTAAAGTTTTTCTGCTGTCTCTTGTTATTTCTGAAGCAGACCCTGAGGAGAAATAGCATGGTATGGTCAACCGGTTCTTAAAGTCATAAAGCATTTAGCCATGTGTTAAAAGGGGCGTGGCACGGGCCCAGCTCATTAATTTTGAAAATCATTCTCCTAAAAGTTCAAAGATAAAATTCTAAAATTGATATTTATTCTTCATAGCGCTGGCCCCTTCCTACCCTCTTTATACTTGTATAATATGAGTTTTTGCCAGACAGCAAAATTATGGTCTCCATTTCTCCATTTCCATAATAGCATTTGTTAATAGATACTTACAAACCTGGTAGCAATTTAACCAAACTAACCAAAAGGATCCCTGACTGCACAGATGTGAAGCTGGGGTCAAGTACAAAACTGGAATCATCTAAAGAAACCAAAAATGACCTGGAGGCAAGGTCATCCTAATGCCTTTTGTCGCATCCATTTGCATCTGGGATATGCTCATACAAATTCCAATCTGACAGTCTGACAAAAATCAACACGGACACCAGTTGAGTGTTTCAATTTGTAGCTAGGGCAGCCAACAGTCTGGAAAGTTCTACATTGTGTATCAGTTTCAGATACAAGATGTGGGACATAATTTTTAAAGGTCTTCAAGCTTCTTTATTGCTAGATTTCCTATGTAGAAAGTAAACACTAGTGTTTCTGTTTTGTTTAGCACAGGGCTCCTTTGCCATTCCTATCATTGAGCTGGTTCTGCCTACAATTCACAGCATCCTTTCATGGCGGTGGCTTTCTGTGGTGCAGCTTGCATCTTTGTGAGCTCTGACTATCCACTGTGTTCTTGTTTTGAGTTTTGCTTTCACATTTTGTTCTGTGCCTGTCCTCTTCATAAGTTTTGCATTGTTTGTTGAAAGCATCGAAGCTTGGCTCCAGCTAACCACATTTATTTACTTCCCACAGATTCAGCTACTAGTGACTCCACAAAATCTAAGGTAAGTTGTTCCGAACAGCTAGAAAACACATCATGGTAGCTTTGGGTCGGGGCTGACTTTCATTGTTAACATAAAAGTGTACTCCACACTGGAGCCAGAGGAAAAAAGAAGGTAATTTGGAATTGAAGAAAGATGGAAAGTAAAAGATTGTAAGTTGGAAAAGTACAATTATGGGAACAGTTTAGCATGATGCAGACAACAGTGGTTTATTACATTGTCAAAATGAGTAACATAAAAGCCGGGAGAATGGGATAGAGAATCTCCACATAAGCTGGGATGATGGCATGGACTTGAGACAGGAGGATAACCAGTTCTAGGCCAGGCGTTGCTATATAGTGAGACGGTCTCAGAACACAGATACAAGACAGGTGGGTAGGCTCGTCCACCAAGTCGCTTCTCACTAACTCTTAAGAGTGTGCTTCTGTTGCTGTGACAAGTGCTGTGACCAAGAGCAACTGAGAGAGTAAAGAGTTCATCTCCTCTATACCTTCAGGTCACAGTCTGTCACTGCAGGATGTCAGGACACGAACAGGAAGCAGAAACCACAAAAGAACAGTGCTTGCTGGCTCACTCAGGTGCTCATGCTCAGCTGGCTTCCTTTATAGTGAGGACCACCCACCTAGACACGTGTTGCCTACAGTGGCCATCACGGCTCAGTTAGAATCTGACGGTCCCCACACACTTGCCCATATTACAGGCTGTGCTGAGTAACTCCTCAACTGAAACTACTTCAGGCAACTCCCCACTGTCAAGTTCACATCTAAAACTGAGTAGCGCATCCACTGAGGCTTTTTGCTCACTTAAACATATAATTTTGTGAGCCTTTTACCTTAAACTCATTAGCTGGTAAATCTTGTACACATACACAGTTACCTAGTTAATTATAGTTCTAATGATACTATGGTAAATAGTGTAGTTTCTGTCTCCTATGAACAGGGACATTCTCCTACATAACCACAGTCTTAGCATCATAGGATGCTAAAATGAGCATGATACATTATTATATAAAGTAGTTTTATACATATTTTTCCAATTACCTGAATATTCTTTTAACCCCACTCCTCCAGCCCCAGGATAGGAATAATCAGGAATCATTGCTTACATTCAATTGTCACATCTCCTTAGTCTTTGTAGATCTCAAACACTTTTCTTTTATTGTTTGAAATGGTCTCAGTGTGTAGCCCTGGCTAGCCTGGAGCACATAATCTTCTGGTCTCAACTTTCCAACTACATCGCTGTACTTAACTACAGACGATAGCTTTGAAATCAGAAAGACATGCTTTTGAAATTCCTACTCCCTTCACTAGACATCCACCCCTTCCCTTGTCTGCTCACCTTACATTGTTCTGTACTCTGTCAGTGCAGCAGTGAACACTCAGCTGGCTAACAGTTTTCAAATTGTAGAAAAGCATAGTCAGTTTCCCCAACATACAGAATTAGAGAATTTAAAAGATGATATAATCTAGGTGCTTCTTTTCTGAACACCACATTGAGATGCAAAAGGAGAAACCATCCCTACTGTATGCCCTACAGAACATGCTGGAGACAGGAGACCAGTTCCCCTAACTGAGCCCAGCTTCAGCCATGGCCCCTTAGTGCTAAGGAGACCATTAAAGAAGGCCTTCAGTTTAGCTTAAGACGGTTTTTGCAGTAGAAAACTCTATTCTTAAATCCATTACTCCACAAATCTTTTGCTTGACTCTGTACTCAAGATTGTGTTCTAGAACAAGGACTCACTCACCTGTCTGCCAGCCACATGCTCAGCAGACAGACCTTCTGAACAAACTCATTAAATAGTTGTCATCACAGACTTGTAATAAGCAACAGTGACTCTTAGAGTACTGGAGTGTTTCATGGCAAGGATTTACAACCTTTTGAGTAGTCTGTGTCATTTTAATTTTCTACTTTTGCTGTTACATGAGATGATTGAAGTCTTTACTAACCTGATTTACCCAAGGCAAATCCCTGAAGATCCACTCTTGGTGAGGTAATGGGAGCCAGAGACCCCTTAGCTGAATGAGTGCATCAGGTACAGCGTCTGTACCAACTCTTGTCCACAACTAGAAAATTGAATTCAGCCATACAATTCTAATCATGTCTGAATATTAAACTATGTCAGAATGGTGTGTATCTAATTTTCTCTTTTGGGTGTTTGAGGCAGGATCTCACTGTGTAGTTGGGGCAGCCTCCCAGGTACTGTGATTACAGATGTGTACCATCACACCTGGCAGAATACTGCTTAACTCTTGTACTTGTAGAACAGATTAAGGAAGTGGGAATATTTGAGCATTGTGGATGTGGAGGAAACCAATATGGAAATTAATAAGAATTGGGAAACCTAAGTACCCTTAAGCATGAGAGAGATGCATCTATCATGATATGGCAAAAAAAAAAAAAATGGGACTGGTAATTAAGTAAGTTGACCTTGATATAAGTTAAAAGGCGAGTATTAAATGTACTATGCTGTGGTTGCATCTAGCACATCTTCAGTTCTTTAAGGACTGTCTGGGGACAAGCTAGCCCTGGACAGTGTTCATAGCCTCATCTTTCTGCTTGATTCCTAGGGCTCCTGGGGATCGGGGAAGGATCAGTATAGCAGGGAACTGCTTGTATCCTCCATCTTCGCAGCCGCTAGTCGCAAGAGGAAAAAGCCGAAGGAGAAAGCCCAGCCCAGCAGCTCCGAGGACGAGCTGGACAGTGTGTTTTTTAAGAAGGAGAATTTGGAACAGAGTCACAATGAGATTAAAGAAGAGTCCAAAAGAGAAAGTGAGACATCAGGTAGAAAGCAGAGGGTTGTCGTTGCCAAAGAAAGTAACACTAAGAAAGACACGGGTACAACGAAGGAGGAGAAGAAGATGCCATCGGAAGAACCATCCCCACCACACAGCTCCAAACGCAACAGGTCACCAACTCTCAGCTGTCGCCTGGCCATGCTGAAGGAGAGCCCCAGATCACTTCTGACACAGAAGCCCCACTGCGAAGAGACAGGGTCTGACTCGGGCACTCTGCTTAGCACGTCTTCCCAGGCTTCTCTAGCGAGGTCCTCTACTAAAAAATCCACCAGTCCGGAAACCAAGCACAGTGAGTTTTTGTCCAATGCTGGTACCATCACCTCGGATTATTCTACCACATCATCTACTACCTACTTGACCAGCCTGGACTCCAGTCGCCTGAGCCCTGAGGTGCAGTCAGTGGCAGAGAGCAGAGGGGACGAGGCAGATGATGAGAGGAGCGAGCTGGTGAGTGAAGGGCGTCCAGTGGAGACGGACAGTGAGAGCGACTTCCCCGTGTTCCCCACCGCCCTGACTTCAGACCGGCTCTTCCGAGGAAAGCTGCAGGAGGTTGCCAGGGTGAGCCGCAGGAACTCTGAAGGCAGTGAAGCCAGCTGCACTGAGGGAAGCCTCACACCAAGTTTAGACAGCCGCAGGCAACAGTTCAGCTCCCACAGGCTGATCGAATGCGACACACTGTCCAGGAAGAAGTCTGCTCGCTTCAAGTCAGACAGTGGGAGCCCCGGAGACACCAGGACTGAGAAAGAAACGCCTGCCCTGGCTAAGATGTTTGACGTCATGAAGAAAGGCAAGTCGACAGGGAGCCTCCTGACACCCAGCAGAAGTGAATCCGAAAAACAGGAGGCCACTTGGAAAACAAAAATAGCAGATCGCTTAAAACTGAGACCCAGGGCACCTGCAGACGACATGTTTGGAGTTGGGAATCAAAAACATACTGCTGAGACAGCAAAAAGGAAAAACATCAAACGTAGACACACGCTCGGAGGCCACAGAGATGCTACTGAAATCAGCGTCCTGAGTTTCTGGAAAGCGCATGAGCAGAGTGTGGACAAAGAGTCCGAACTTTCAGCTGTGAATCGGTTAAAACCCAAATGCTCAGCCCAGGACCTCTCCATCTCAGACTGGCTCGCCAGGGAGCGCATCCGCACCAGCACCTCCGACCTTAGCCGAGGCGAAGGCTGCGAACCCCAGACTGAGAGCCCTAGCGTGCTGGGAACAACCACCAGTGCCCACAAACCGCTGTCTCAGCAGCCGGAAGCTGGGGGTGCTGCCAGCACCTCGGCTTCAACCAATCAGCCCCCTCTCTCCATACCACCACAGTCACCTGACCAAATGAATGGAGAAAACTTCCAGACCGTGAGCCAAAATGCTAGTTCTGCAGCCAACACCCACCCTCCCAAACTATCTGAAAGTCCCGACACTAAAGCAGAGCCTCCTCCCTGCCTTTAAGCTGGGTCTATCCACTCTAGCAAGGAAAAACTACTGTTACACAGTTCAGTAACTTTGTAAATATTTTTCGTGTACCAGAATTGTTATTACGCAGCCTTGGTTTGGGCTGGATTCACCATTTTGCACTGTGAAATAGCTTTACAGTGCATTACTACAGCCAGAAGAACACACGTATATATTTAAAAGTATATCAGATAGTTGTATACAAATAAGCAAGGTGTTTGTTGCAACTCACTACATAGTATATTCCCCAAATTACTGAAGAAAGTTGCTGCCTCCTGCAGCCAAATTGTTCTTTTGGTTCCTCACTAACAAAAGTGCCTCATGATAAAAGTACATTTGATTTTTAGGGTGCCATATTGTTGAAATTAGATAACGTACATTGAATAAATGAATGCATTTGATCAGTAACAGGTTTCCTCACACTTACCAGTTAACACAGGTGGATACGGAACTTCCATTCTTCAGTCATTCCAGGCGGATCTGAGTTTTATATTCAAACTTTTAATACAGTTTTTGAGTTTTGTGTGACTTGAATTTTTAATCTTTCTGTAAAATACGTAATAACTTAAATGAACATATTCTATGTGTATCTTTTCTTCAGATACCAGATTTGATATAAATGTTGTAACATAGGTGTGTAGATAGTGGATCCTGGATGGAACTGGCTTCTTACTGAGAAGAATATAATTCTGCATGAGGACTTTATCCAAACCTGTGTCATGCCTGTGCGCATACCCAATTAAACACTGGAAATAAAATTGTTTTGGTGAATTTTGCACTGTTGGGAGCTTACTCTGTTTTACAATGCTGTCTATTTATAAATTATCTATTCTTATCTTTAGATTACCTCTGTTCTCGAAGTCCTTCCACCTTTCCCTTTCCTTGAGTGGCTTCGAATGATCTCTTGGGAGTGCTTGCAAAACTCCAGTGCATAGGAAGTACTTAGTAACTCCAGCTATAGCACTGTGTTGCTTTCTTAGTAACTAGCTACAGCACTGTGTTGCTTACTTAGTAACTGGCTACAGCACTGTGTTGCTCACCTTTTCTTGAGGCACATTGAGTAAGTGAAGGCTCTTGGGGGCCACTGAATAAAGGCTCATGGAGGACACTAAGCAAGGGCTGCTGTGGGATGCTAAGCAAAGACTCTTAAGAGTTCTTCCGGGACTATACTTCCTAGCTATATAACATGTTAGACTGTAACTAATGAATTAGCTCCTCATGTAGACAGTGACAACAGTTCTTCCCACTGTGGCATGTTATAAATAATAATACATAAAATCTATATGTGTTAGGATTTGATGACCTTAGGCATCCCTGGGGCCAGAGATTCACAATACTGCCATACCTGAAACACTTGTTTATGAAAAAAAGTTTTAAAATTCTGTATCACAAAACAAAATTCCTATTATCTATATAGCTATATGTATCCATGCATGCACGCACCATTGTCATGAGCTACATTCCCTCAGTACAAAAAAGAAAAGAAATTTATAGCGTAGTACATACTCACTATACAAATGCTCTGACAGAACTACATGACAGAAATGAAATGCAGTCATCAGACACTGTTTGGATAGGTGCAGCCACAGACGATGCAGTGGAGGCCATGCCGTAAGTAGCTGTGCTATCAGTAATGTGATTTTCTTTCTTATTTTAGACGGCCTCATTATGCAACCCTGGCTGTCATGGAACTTGCTATGTAAACCAGGCTGGTGTGGAACTCAGATCTACTTGCCTCTGCCTCCCAAGTGCTGAAACTAAAGGTGTTTGTTACCATCCCAGTCTTGATGTTATGCTGTCAGTAAAAGTCTGAAGAAAACATTTTTTTTAATATCTTATTCACATTTCAGATGTCATCCTCTTTCCCTATCTCCCCTCCCTAGAAACCCCTGTTTCCTCCCTCCTCCTTTTTGCCTTTATACCATTTGAATTACATGCAAGTATTCAGGTCAGTTCTAGGTTGAGGGACTAACAATATAATAGATGCAAATAGTCAAGGAACAAGCAAGGCAGTAAAATTCTGTGAACATTCCCATGATCACTGTTTCTAAGGGCTTATCAGGATGACCAAAATATCTGAGCCAACTTTCCTGTCCTAGCCCAAAGTCATTTTCATGTCTGAAGCCTACTTCCTTGTTCTAGCCTAAAATCTAGCCAAGGAAGCAGAAGATTCTGTCTTCCCAACCTAAGACAGAAGTGCATTGCTTTTGATAATGCATATTTGTTCATTCATTCACACATTCATACATTCATTCATTCATTGTATTTGGTTCTCATCCTAGGGTTGTTTTTCCTGAACCCATGTGTTATTTCTGTGGGGCTAAGTTTTATTTCCAAACAACTGAAAGCTTTGCTTATTGGTTATTGCCAATGAGCTGCATGATCACTAAGCATAGATGAGCTTTGAACCATTAAAGAACTGAGGCATAGATTTTGAGTTTATATGTCGCCATCTTCAAGTTTGGTGCATGCACATATTTATATGCACACATGCTCAAGCTGTGGCCCACATGCCATGCCATACGTAGAGGTTAGAAGACAACTGTCAGGAGTCACTCTTGCCTCCCCATGGGATTCAGGGTTGAGCCCAGGGTATCATGTCTGTGCTGTAAACACCTCTCCCCTCTGAGCCATCCCATTGGCCCTATTTTGTCATTAATGCAAAACCAGTTCCTTCACTGCTTTGGAAGTGTGTGTGTCATTCCTGGGCTTCTATTATAGATGGGGTTAAGTTCATTACTTTTTGGATCTGTGTCCTCCCTAATTATTCAGGGTCTGGCTAGGAGATGATAGATAGTTCATGACTGAAAGTCTGTGTCTAGCAACTACGTTTTGAGACTAGGTTACTAAAAAAGTATAAAATCCCTTTGATTTCAGTCCTTTGGGATTTGTGTGTTGGTTTTTATGTCTTAGCTTGGTATATAGGTTTTTCAAGTTAGTATATAGTTGTAGTTGAATGTGCAACCTACTTATGTTTAGTGCAGTTATGAGTGTAGGGTTATCAAAGACCTCTGGCCTCAACATATGTATGGCCTGCATGTGTGGACACACACATACACAATGGGTTTTTTTGTTGTTTTTGAGACATGGTCTCACTGTAGCCTTGACTTGCCTCGGACTCCATATGTAGGTCATGCTAATCTCAAACTCAAAGAGATCTGCCTACCTCTTGCTTCCCAAGTACTAGGATAAAAGGCATATGCCACCATGCCCAGCTAACAGTTTTTCTTTAAAGTAAGATCGCTATATAATTTATTGTCTTGATTTGATTTATATTGCCACAAAAATGCCTGAGGCTTAATACTTTATAAGGATGTCTATTTAACTTATAGAGGGCTAAGAACATGTCTTCAGCATGTGGAGAAGGCTTATTCCACACATTGTTACTTTCATGGACATTGGCCATATACAGAAGGGGTCAAGTATGAGGACTGGCCTCACCGTACAACAAACAGCTTGAGAAAGTCACTCCTTCATACCAGCACTGTTACCTTCTAAAAGTGATGCCCCTTTCTATTAGGCACTTTTGGTGAGTGAGATTGCATAGTAGGTAAAGACAATTGCTGAAAATGTCACTACCACAACAATGCCTCACCAAGGACCATGCCTTCCGAGAATGGGTACATGGACAATAGTCTCAAACCATACTGAAACTAATACTGGGTAAAACAGGGACATTCATTCATTCATTGGTTTCTCAAGATGACTGGGTATCAGGGTTTTTCAATCAATCCTATATCTATCTATCTATCTATCTATCTATCTATCTATCTATCTATCTAT